>NC_091475.1:9935444-10250922 GCF_036971445.1 Narcine bancroftii | reverse complement strand
TGGAGGGGAGGGGGGGGGGAGGGGGGGGAGGGGAGGGGGGGGGGAGGAGGAAATCTCTGGGGTCTCCCCATCCCAAGCAAGCACACATCATGGGGGCCCGAGCCATGAGCCAGGAATTTGGCAAATAAGGGAGACTCCTGAGTAAATCGGTGGGAGAGGAGGAGGAGGAGGAGCAAGGGCTTAAAATGTGGTACCCTTGTGGCAGGGTAGAGGAGAAAGGCGAGAAGTAATGTGGAGAGGACCTCCAATTACTGTTATCGCTCCCTTCTCTCTCTCTCCCTTCAGCTCCCCACCCCTTCCCTCGATCAGAGAATTCTCCTGATCTGTCTGCCATCTCCCCTCAAACTTCTCAGCTTTTTCTTCTACCCTCTCCTCGGTGTGTATATCCCTTACCTGTTGATCTGTGCTCTTCCACCCCCCTCCCCTCCAAACCCCACCCCACCTTTGTCTTCAGACATCTGCCTGACTTTCTACGTTCCTGACCACCGTGGATGCTGTGTGACATGCTGAGTTTCTCCAGCATGTTTGCACACTGTAAATTGGTTGTGCTGTTTCCTTTCTTAGGGGAGTGACTACATAAAGTATACAATTGCTTTTGTCACCTTAATATTTCGTCATTCCACCAATCTTCCTTGTTATCTTCTGTAAAGATGCCATCTAAAACTTTTTTACCAGTTAATTTACCAGTACCATTTTATTCATACAGAAACAAGATCTTGAGCCTACTCCAATAATTAAGCATCATTTTGTACTAATTGTATATTTTTATTTTCCCTGCTTTTCCATCAACATTCATAATGGGAGCAGGAGTAAGCCATCCAGCCCATTCAGCTTGCTCTACCATTTGTTACAGACCCCAAGGACCCCAAAACCCAGCAGCAATACAAATTCACAAAGATAAAGGGTTACTTAAACAAAAGTTACTTTTAATTTTCTTTAAACATAAAAACAGGATCAAACTTTAACTTATTACTATTAACTTAACCCCCTCCTAATTCTAAGTGCGCATGGAGGTAACGTGTGTAAGTTCAGAAAAGTTATTTCATTCACAGTCCAATCTCACTTCTAACTCCTCCAAGTTCACCAGTATCAGGCAATTCTTATACTGTGCACAGAATTTAACATTTATGAATCTTCACCAGGCTTTGGTGCTTGAAAGCTACATGGTTACCGCTCAGGAAGGTTCTTGTCCATTTTCAGAGAGAGATTTGTTTATTGGACACACATAAACTGATTCCTTCCGATCAGCCACTTCAGTAACTTTCCCTATCAGGGTTTTCCAGATGATAACCTCTTTCTTTCAGTTCACCATAGAGCTCCTTTTCTGTGTCCCTTATCTCAGGCGAAACATTATACAGCCAGCCATCTCTTGCATGCAGCACAAGGGCTTTGAATAGGCTGAACTAAGAACTCACAACCATCTTCAAAATGGGGTTTCAAACAACCTTCCAAAAGCTACTGCAGAAAACCTGCAGTCAGTCTTTGCTTTCTTAGAGAAAGCCTGTTTGGTGGTCTCTCTCTCTCTCTCTCTCTCTCTCTCTCTCTCTCTCCTTGCAAAACCACATGGCCTTAGAACAGCAAACTGCATTTAGACAGATTGCAGCACCAGACCCAATCTTCTGAGTCCATTCATCTGTTGCTTTCCAAAGCAATAATCCAAATTAATGCACAGCATGTCCAATTAACACCTACTTGTGAAGTCCTTCAGTAAAGCAGTTACCATTGTCTTTACAAAAGCATTTGAACTCTGGACTGTCTGGCTTGAGCAGAGCTCTGGCATTTTAAATGAGATCTGTGTTGTGAAGTTTTTGTGTTTGTTTGTGACCTACACTTAAAAGAAACTCCACAATTTATCTTCCAAAAACACATTTATAACACACATTCAATGAAATCATGACTGATCTGATAATAGGCTCAACTCCACCTACCTGCCTTTTCCCCATTATCCCTTAATTCCCCTACTACGTAAAAATCTATCAAACCTTGTTTTAAATATATTTACCGAGGTAGTCTCCACTACTTCAGTGGCCTGCGAATTCCACAGATTCCTCCGCCCCCCAACCAGGGAAAGCAGTTCCTCCTCATCGCTGTCCTAAATCTACCACCCTGAATTTTGAGGCTATGTCCCCTAGTTCTGGTCTCCCCTACCAATGGAAACCACCTACCTACCTTTATCTTATCTATGCCTTTCACCTCACTGACAAAAGGCAAAGGAGGAAAAACCCAACACCCAACCCCAACCAACCAATTTTCCCTTGCAACCGCTGCAATCGTGTCTGCCTGTCCCGCATCGGACTGGTCAGCCACAAACGAGCCTGCAGCTGACGTGGACTTTTTACCCCCTCCATAAATCTTCGTCCGCGAAGCCAAGCCAAAGAAGAATTTTATATATTTCTAAGATCCCTGGCCTATTAAGGATAGATTGTCGTGCAATTGTTAATTTGGGGCTGCAGATCAGATACCTCTTCTCAAAACCACCCAATTTCCATCCCTGTTCAATTTGAGTGAAAAAATCAGATTCAGATTTATTGTCAGAGTACATAAGACATCACATACAACCTTGATATTTTTTCTGAGGGCAAAGCAGAATACCAGCTATTGGTAATGCAAAAAAACTACACAACATACACATGTAAACAAATAAAGAAAGGTAAACAGATAAAGAAATGTAAACAAACTGCATTACAGGGAGAATTTAAAAAAAAATCAATCATGCAAAAGTAGGAGAACCTGATTGAGTGTGTGGTTGAGGAGTCTAATGGTGGAGGGGTAGCAGCTATTCCTGAACCTGGTGGTGCAAGTCTTGTGGCACCTAGACCTCTTTCCTGATGGTTGCAGTGAGAACTGAGCATGTGCTCAGCTGTGTCCACTATCTTTTGGAGGGCTTTACGCTCAGGCGTATTGGTGTTCCCATTGCAAACAATGGTCAGCACACTTTCTACCACATATCTGTAGAAATTTGCCAGGGTTTTTGATGTCATACCAAACCTCCACAAACTAAAACGGTTTGAAAATGCTGCCATCCCTCCTCCTCTCACCCAATATCAACAAAAATAGATCATCTGGTTCATCCTTTGAATGTTTTTTGCTGAATCCTGCCACGTTTTCCCACACCACAGCCATCACTTCGAAATAATTCACTGAATGTGAAACACTTTTCCATTGCATCCCATTTATGATAGAGCACGATACAAGAAGCTTGGTCTTATTTTTTGTGGTGGCTAGCCAAGGGTGCCACTGCAACATAGTTGGCTTGGTATCTTGGCAGCAGAAGCTGCTTAGATTGGAATGAATGGGAAAGGAGAAAAGAAAAGAGTGTGAACACAGCAGGAAGTGAATTGATACTCCAGAAGCTGATTTCATTTGGGTAATTTATAAGTGTGTGGAGAGTGGAAATTTCATTGCATTAAATTGTTGTAGATTTCAAAAATTTTAAAAGTATTAGTTTCCCTTTGAACCCATCATTCCCAATATAGACATTTCTCTCTCTCTCTCTCTCTTCCCCCACCCCCCCCCCCCCTTTCATGATGTCTAAATGTTGTACCAGTATGCTGTTTAAAATCTGAGATATATGAAAGCACATCAATTATATTCTGGAAAGGAAACACAAACCTCATGCAGAAAGAATTGGGTCTTGGCAGATTTGCTCAGAGACCAAACAGTTTCTCCTGGCAACACTTAATGTTGTTTTTGGAAAGAAAAAAACCTCCGTTTTCATTTCACTGAATAATTGCTAAGCAACAAACCATGTAGTTGTCAGGTGTGTTCCATTTGTGAAGAGTGAGTTGGTTCTATTTGCCTGGGTTTATAAACTGGCCTCTCACTTAATCAAAAATGGTAGATTGTTTGTCTTTGTTTTGTTTTTTGTATTTTTAATAACCATAAAATTATATAGAATTAGCATCACTGAGCATTACACTTGATCCAATATGTCCATGATGATGCTTATCCTCCATGTGAACTATTTTCATTTTATTTATCTCCCTCTTTATCAATATTCAATCACTTAAAGATGCTGCAAGATCACAAGTCCAGTTTATTGTCATCTGATTGCACAGGTACAACCCAACGAAATAACGTTCTCCAGTCCTCGGTGCAAAACACGCAATCAGACATAACACACATACAGACAAACAATACATATAATTCATATATATTTATATACAAATAAAGTTATTTCATGAATATGAGAGTCTCGGATGGTGAGCAGATCCTTTGGTGGTTCAGCCTTCCCACGGCCCATGGGTAGAAGCTGTTCCTCAGCCTGGTGGTGCTGGCGCTCATATTCCTGCATCTCTTTCCTAATGGGAACAGCTGAATGATGCTGTGTGCAGGGTGGAAGGGGTCCTCAGTGATTTTGTGCGCCCTCTTCAGACCATGATCCTGATAGGAAGTGGGGTGGTGGGGAGGGAGACTCCAGTGATTCTCTCTGCCACTCTTATGTTCGTGTGGATTGACCTCCAATCCATTTCTCTGCAGCAACTGTACCGCACTGTGATGCAGCCGACCAGGATGCTCTCGGTAGAGCTCGTGTAGAAGGTTGACATAATGGTGGCTGATAGCCTTGCCCACTTCAGTCTTTTCAGGCAGTGCATTCACTCTTGAGGCTTCATGGCAAGTGAGGAGATGTATGTCCACAATGGGTCATTTGTGAATTCCAAGGAACTTGGTGCTGTCTACTCTCTTCACTAATCTTGATGTCCAGTGGAGGGTGGTTATTTTTGCTCTTCCTGAAATCCACGATCATCTTTATTTTGTCCATGTTGGGATTCAGGTTGTTACAAGTAATTTAAATTATTGATGTGCTTTGTGAAATAAGAGGTTCCAGAGTAGCAAGGAATAACTCTACTGTACACTATCGTCAAAACAATTCTGCCCTGTTCTGCACAGAAACATTTGCAGTAATGAAGCAGATGGTCACCTGCTATAGTCCCTAAAGAGGAAAACGCACAATATTACATGAGCCACCTCTATTTCATACAGAATAATAGCAGCATTTCCTGATAATATGTTCTATATCATGTGGTTACATTTTCCTCCTTAAATGCATCCATGACATTTGTTTCAAGAGCTCTGCATGGCAAGAAGTTCCAAATTAAGTAACAATGTTCTGACATTCAGGATCATTTGTTTTTTCTCATGTTCTGTTTAATTTTTTTTGATAATTGTTCTTTCGTATGAACAGAGACCATCATTGGTGCACATACCAAAAGCTTCCACAAATTTCTCCTATGCTCCTCCTCTTTGTCTTCCTGGCTTAGATGTTAATTGAATGAATTGTTTAAAATGCCTCAGGTTTAACAATGATAATTTTACTGAGTTCCAACATTCTATCTTGTGGATTTCACACCAGAATTTCTTTGATAGAAATGAAACAATATCATCATCTGGCTCCATATTGTCTTAATGGGTAGAAACTCAATTCTGAATTGTGGATTAGCATGAAGGGTTGTTGTTTTGGAGTGTGAGTATTCATCTCAATGTATTAGTTGTGGGATCACATTTTCCTATCTGCTATAATGAAAATTACAGTCACAGCCCTAACGTTCAAACTGTTTTCAACCACAAAATCCTTTTAAAGTGCTAGAGGACCATCTGAAATAAATCTAATTGGAACTTGCTGTCTTTAGATGTTTTTAATATCCTACTACATACCCATGGCCAGATTAACGTGGTAGTGAGAGTAGCAAATGCCACAGGCCCTGTAATTTCAACGCCCCGCGTATATGTACAGGTACTATGAATTATGAGAATCATTTTCTTTGTACAGCAGTTATCGGATTCCACTGATAGTCTGTGTTAATAACCCCGTTTAAAGGTGATAATTGGATAAAATCGGTAACCTTAAATTTAATCGGGGTTATTAACACAGATTATTCCCGGCAGCTTGCGGTGACAGCTCAATGCGGGCACAATGGCCATCTTGGTTACCCATAATCCCCCACACAGCTGGAACTGAGTGTCAGTGCCAGGGAAACAGAGTGGTTCCAGCTGCATGGGGGATTATGGGTAACCAAGACAGGTATTGATCCCATATTTTTTTTAACAAAATGTGTAAGTAAGTTTTAACAGGAGAGGGGTAGGCAGGGTGCAATTTCAGTGTTGGTGTAATTTTAGTGTAAGTGCTTGCCCCCCCCCCCCCCACCCCCGCACTGTGCATGCACCAGCCAACGCTATTTTGGAACGCGCTTGCCTCAGCCAGACAATTTAGGGCCCTTTTAAAATATTTGCTACAGGCCCCACAATACCTTAATCTCGCACTATTGAAATACATTAAAAAATAAATAGGCCTCTGATTTATGTCATTAAAAAATTTTCATTTTCATGCAAAGTTTCTGTTTATGGTTGCATGACAGTAGAGTGCGTAAATTTGTGGCTATCATTCAGAATCAAAATGCATTTAATGAAGCTTAGGATTTAACATGTGCTGTTCCAATATTACCTGATGTAATTAAATGTGTGCTATTGTTTGCAGATGGAAATGCAAGTTAAGATGGGAAGCTTTGATCCAATTGCTTCAATAGATTGCATTAATGCAAAGTTGCAAAAGGAGATGGGAAGAGAAGCTTAACTGGAGGGTGTGAAATTGACATGTAATCCCATAAAGGAAGGAATTTCAGAGGTGAGGAACTGGGCCCTTGGACTGACTTGTTAATATAGAATGTTTACAGGATCATTACTTGAGCATAACCACTTTGATGCTGGGGAAGCGCTCAGGCCCGAAATGTTGGTAATATATCTCTACCTCCTATGGATCCTGCGAGTCCAGCTGAGTTCCTCCAGTATTTCTGTGTTTGACTACAATCCTAGCATCTGCAGACTTTCATGTTTCAGTGGTGAAACAGGTTGTGCTGCAACTGAGCTCCAGTGACAACGATTTTGTATAGGAAAGACATGGAGAGACACGGACCTAATGCACGCAGATACCATCATAGTTGGTGTGGCTGAGATAGGCAGGATGGCCTTTTTTTTGTTGTTGTTCAGTTCTATGAGTTTATAATACTGTGATTCATTCCTGACCTTGGATGTTTTCTGTATATTTAAATTTTAAAATTTAAATATTTCAATTTATACGTACAGCATATAAAAAAAAGTCCTTTCAGCCCATGAGCCCGTGCCGCCCAATTATACCCAATTGAACTATAACCCCCATTACGGTTTGAATGGTGGGAGGAAACTGGAGCACTTGGAAGAAACTCATGCAGACATGTAGAGAACGAATAAACTCCTTACAGACAACGTGGGATTTGTACCCCAGTCCTGATAGCTTGCACTGTAACAATATTTGCACTAACCGCTATGCTAACCATGGAGCTAAGTTATTGCCCTAGTGACTGTGAATGTTCCCTGGTGATTCTGTTTCCTCCTACATCCCATAGATGCACTGAGAGGTTAATTGGCTTTTGTACATTGCTTCAAGTGTCAGTGGAAAGCATGACATTCAGAAGTAGTTCATGGAAGTGAGAGATGGAAATAAATAAGGGAGTGAAATTCTTGGTCATGCTCTGCTGGTATGAAATCAATACGCTGGATTGTTGAGAAAATATAAGTAGAGTGGGTCTTCAGGAAGAGATCCAATAGAAAGAGTTTAACAAAGGACTCAAGTTGAAATAACTTGCTGTCACTTAACTGAGAGACAATGATATTGGAGGAAATCCTGGAAAGATCAAAAATGGGCAAGAAAAACATGGTGTTTAGAAATAAGAATTTGAATAGCATTTGCGTAACTAAAAGAGGAAGAAAAGTTTCGACAGATAGAACATTACCAGTATGAAACAGAAGGGATACAGTGCCATTTCCGACCATACAGGTGGTCTCTGACATATGTCTGAGATCCATTCTGACCAATTGATCAGATCTCAAAATGTAAGTAAGTCAGATGTTTGTTACTCTGGGCCTGCGCTCAGCTCCCCAACCTTGAACACCGATACCGCCATCACCTTCGTGTTCCGAAAATAGAACACATTTGGTGACAGCGGAGTTTCGGGGGCCTCCCGGCCAGGGCCCTCCTGGCCTGTGGCCGCTGCCATGCTGGTCAGTCAAAATAAACAGCCCCTGGATCTCTGGGACCTGATGCGTAATTTTTATATTTACATTTTTCTTTATTTTAAAAAATTTATACAGTTTTTTTTGGTCAGAAATGGCATAGGTCGTAAGTAAAGGACCACCTGTACATATATTGTTTTTGTTAAATATCCACTGTCGCCAAAGATTTCAAGTCAAGGACTATTATCCTTGAGCCCAGGTAACCAGATTAAATGACTACCATCCTATGGCACTAACATCTACGATCATGAAGTGCTTTAGACAACTGGTGATGGATTGCATTAAAGCACACCTCTCAGCGACATTGAACTCATTCCATTTTGTCTACCATCTAAACCGATCCATAAATGATGCAATAACCTTAACTCTCCACTCTGTCATGCCCCAGGCTGCTGTTTTATTGATTTCACCTCAGCATTCAAAACAATCATCTCAGAGGCTGGTGGATAAATTGTTCTTGCTGGAACTCAATACCCCTCTTTGCAACTGGCCCTAGACTTCTTGAAGGAAAGTCTGTGAATATTTTGATCACTGAGTCTCAAAATGGAAGACTACAGAATGAAAAATCAATTTTATGAAAAAGATACGAATTGTTTTGCTTAGATATCAATTAGGATAAACACTGTGTTGTCTGACGAAAATGAAATTTCAATTTGCCATCAGCTCTCAAGACAATAAACTGCAATACCACCAGGAAGTCTGAAAAATTATCTGCACAGTTTTAAAAATGCTGTGGTTCACACAACATTGATTGTGAACAATGAGCATTATTTTAAGGCTTATTAATTGTCTGAATTACCACAATATTTCGCAAGTCATCTATAAACGACCCTCATGTCTCATGAACATTCTGTGATTGACTGCAATAGAGGTTAAGATCCTGTTGAGAACAGAAAGTTAAATGTCAAAATGAATTACAGCGTTACTGTAAAAATGTACTTCTAAAGGAAATGAATATCTTTTGAAATCAGTAAATTCCTTATTGTCTCTGCCATGGTTCACATGTGAAATAGGTGATCAGTTTGTAGCCAATTTTAAAAGCTTTACTGAAGAGTGAAAGTGAGTAGCAGTATATAATCTAATCAAGTCAACATGAATTCATGAAAGATATAAATAATCTTTGACAAATTTGTATGTGAAGGGAGAGATGATCAAGTGGAAGCTGTTGATGTAGAGATTTTAGGTTTCAAGTGTCATTTGACATTAACAAAAGAGGTTGGTGCATAAATAAAGAGCCCAAAATATTGGAGAAAGTATTTTGGCATGGTTTGTAAACTGGGTGTTGCATAAAAAAAACAGCATCCTTTTTCATGCTGGAAAAATCTAGTTAATGGTGCACCTTCGTGATTAGTTCTTGGCCCTCATGTGCCTGCTATTTGTCTCTGAGATTATGAGGAGAGGATGAGGATTTTGTGATTCTGCAACAGGGTGTTGATGGAGTGACTGGGTGAAAATCTGGTAAATGCAGTTTAATGTGGGGAGCTGTGAGGTGATGTACATCGTGAAGAAGAATCAAAAGGTGGATTAGTATCAAAATAGAGAGAGGGAGTACAAATCAGTATAGTTTAGAGGGATATAGGTGGTCCAATGCATGAATCATAATAAAATTAGCAAGGCAAATAGTATGTTACCTATTATTGTAAAGGAATTGGAATAGAAAAACTGGAAAATTAGGTTGCAATTGTGCAGGGTGTTGGTGAGGCCATATCTGGGACACTGTGTGTTTATTTCATATAAAAAAAAAAGTATATAGTAACATTAGAGCCAGTCCAAAGTAAATTCACTAGGTAATTACCTGGAATGGTTCGTCCTATCAATCGGCTATACAGTTTGGGCTTGAATTCCTTGGAGGTTTGAAGAATGTGGTCATATAATTTAGGAAATATATACTCGTATGTTTTTACAAACTTGGCGCCTGTACACTCAAGTCATGGGATTAAATTTGTCGTGATGTCCTTTTTAGCCTTCTAGACCTGCGGGATTCTCCTCTGTATGTTTATGTTAGAACTGATGATTTGTACTGGATGACATCTCTCCCTGCAATCCAAAGATCTTTTTTTTATTTCTCCTTTTTATTTTTTCAGTTTGTAAATTTTTTTTGAGGGGGGGGGGTTTGGAGCGGGCTGAAAACCATCACGTCTGTAATCAATTTGTTCTTTTTTTGTTATCTGTCTTTCTTTGGCTTGGCTTCACGGACGAAGATTTATGGAGGGGGTAAAAAGTCCACGTCAGCTGCAGGCTCGTTTGTGGCTGACAAGTCCGATGCGGGACAGGCAGACACGGTTGCAGCGGCTGCAGGGGAAAATTGGTGGGTTGGGGTTGGGTGTTGGGTTTTTCCTCCTTTGCCTTTTGCCCTGCGGTCTTCTTCAAAGGAGGTTGCTGCCCGCCAAACTGTGAGGCGCCAAGATGCACGGTTTGAGGCGTTATCAGCCCACTGGCGGTGGTCAATGTGGCAGGCACCAAGTATCTGTAGTATTATCTGTAGTATTATAACAATTGTAGTTACTGCATGTATGGAATAGTAAATAAAATATTTTTAAAAAAGAAAGTTGTCATATAATAGATAGGCTTGATTTATTTTATCACATCACTTTCCAATGGCAGAATGACATTTACCCATAATCCATGTTTAAGTGTTGTTGTGGCTGCAGGTCTGTGAATTCTAGAATGAGCTGAAAGACATACCTCAAAAGTCCAAGCTGACTCAATTTTATTCTGAGGGAGAGCTGACTTGCTGGTGGTACATCATTTCAGTTGAGATATTAAATTAAAGAAAGAAAAAGACTGCAGATGCTGAAAGTTGTATGAAAAAGCAGAACACCAGAAGAACACAATGGATTAAGCAGCATCTGTGGAGGCAAAGGGTGTGAGTTGAAATTTTAGGTCAAGATCATAAATCAGGACTGAATGTTTATTGGAGTTTCCAGCTGCACACTCAGGTGGATTCTAAAGAACCCTTTTACTCCCGCACAGGAAAACAAATGTCACAGGAACAATAAACATTATTCTTTTCAATAAAATGATTTGTTTTAATTCTATTTCCTCATCAATGTTTTATCTTGTGATATGTCTTAAATCTGATTTTTTAAAATGAAAATTTAGACCTACAGTACAGAAACAGGCACTTTTGGTATATGAGCCCCCAGTTACACCCAATTGGCCTTCAACCCTAGTACATTTTGAAGGGTGGGATGAAATCAGAGCACCTGAAGGAAACCCACAAGGATACAGGGAGAACATACAAACTCTTTACAAGCAGCGCCGGTTTCGAACCCCAATCGCTGGCGCTGTAACAGTGTTGGTGCTAACCAATACAGTAACTGTGCTGCTCGATTTTTCTGCATTTATTTCTTAGTTTGGGCTCTGTGGCAAAGTGAAAACAATTCTAATTTAGTGAAAATATATGCTGATGAGGGAGGGAGAATTTATAGGGCTACTCTCAGCAACGTTTACAGGAAGCAGCTTCCTTTGAGAGCAAGATCAGTCGATTAGATTTTTTTGATGGTTCTGGGTATTTCCACATTTTCTAAAAGTAAATTGAAGCATTACAGTTACAAAAGTCAAGAAATGCTCCATCATTTTATATTCAGTAAATAGCATGAATAATGAGTACAATAAATTGCACTAATTCAACTAAATGCAGAACATTGACTGAGATGATCTCAGCATGTATTCTAATCACCTCTCTGTTTTAAGGGTTGAAACTTAGGCATTTCCTCTTCCGAAGATGTGCTCTATTTGCCTTCTCCAATCCTGATTTTACTAAGTATTTATTTTTATGTTCTGTGTAATCAGTCAATGAGAAGTGTTCAGTCCTTGATGAATGTTGGCACTAAAAGAAACCTCTCAAAACAAATGAGTTTCCTGGTTGCAGATGTTGAGATGCCTCAATGAACCCAGGTCATATCAGTTTGAAGTTGCTCCACCATCATGCTCTCAAAAAAAAAGCAAATTCACTTTGTTTTAACTTAGGATGATCACAACATAACTAAATACTTTCTTTGAGGAGATCAATGAATAATCAAAAAATGCAACTTTCTAAAAGGGTTAAAATGTGACATTAAATATTTTTCACAAGAATGTCTAACTTTTACCAGCAGTGAGAAAAATTCAGGGAGACAAATACATTTTTCTTGGCGCATGGTAGAACATGCGCTCATCCCCACCTTGATTCCGAGAGCTGAGAAATTGGTGCAGATCACTTAAAAGTTTTTTTTTGGTGCTGAAAACAAGTTATAGGCTGTATTTTGTTTGTCAGTTCATTGGTAGGCACACGTTTATGGATAGTGTAAATAATTGGTTGCTGTGCACATTAACATGACAACACTTCAAAATTACATCAATTGCAGTGAAGCACCTAAAAAAAATTCTAAGGTAAAGTCTAGGAAGGGCATGCAATATATCCATAACTTCAATTTTTTTATAGATTAGGGTTCTATTGAAACTTTTTATTGTTGTGAATTTATTGTAATGGATAGTGTAACACACCTTTCTCATATCAGTAGGTTATCAGATTTCCAATGATAAATGATCCTGTCAGTTTTTTAAAAAGTCAGGTGGTACTCCCAATAATAATGCTTATATTTGTGGTTAAGTATTTGAGGATTTAAAGTAGGAGTGGGATATCTTTTATGAACCATAAAAATGCATAGTTTCACTTTTGGAGGTGATGGGCTTACATTGGTCATTTGCCAATTTCTGATAAGATTATATTAGACGCTTCACTGTCATTCTTCTCTGAATGTCTCGTTCTCTCCTCTCACAACTTTTAGAAAATCTGCTCATCCACCTCTTCCAGTGCACAGAAATTGAATTTCGCCCTCTTTTAGCATGCTGAATAAGGTGCCATTGCCCATTCAGAATTCCACAGAGAGAAAGAAAATCAATAAATTATGCAAAAGTACATTAAACGCCACTTTTTGAGGATAGAAACATGCTAAATTTTAACTGGGTTGTTCCTGAAAGAAGCAATATGATGAGTGCAATATGGATAACTTTAAAGTTGAAGAATTTACCTCTGGTCCAGTTGCCAAAAACATGTTCACAGGTTCAGAAAAAAACATTGTATTATTGATAATCAGCTTCATTCAGTGTAGAGCCATCTCCTGCACATTCTATGATTTTTTTAAAGTACAATTTGAAATTAGTTTCCTCTTTTTCAGTGCAATTTTCATTTTCTGGCATAAAACTCCCATTGTAATGTATCATTAATCTGTAGTGTGATTGTTAAATATACCAGCCTGAAAAACACATTCCTTACTAATTCTTATCATTGCATTAAGGTGACCATCCAAACTCTACACTCAAGGTGTGTATTGTGGAGGATCATGGCTGTCACATGACAGCACTGCCCACTACCTGGTCAGAAGACACACCACTTGCCAATCAAGGTTTCACCCTTGCATCCTTCAGTGCACACCTGACTATTGGTCACTTCAAGTACCTTTATACTTGGCCTTGGGCTATTGGCCTTTATAATTGACTAGACCTTACTGGCACCGAGCCATTGGTCCAATGTAAATTACCTGGGTTGGACCCTCCAGCCATCCTGTACTTGGCCTTGAATCATTGGCTGTTGTATGCTGGCACCAAGCCATCCAACCCTGTAAATTACCTGGGGTAGACCCTCCAGCGCTATAAAGGGTGCCATGTGTGCTTGGTTCTTACTCTTTGCCATCTTTGAGGGACCACCCTGCTTCACTCCAGGCCAAATACCGTGGAACAGTACTGGAGAATCCTTAGGTCAAGAGTGCACTGTTAAAGGGTTGGGAGCGTTTTAATTAGTGTCTTTAGTAGCATAGAGCCATGACTGCACTGAGTCAAGGGGTATTGTATATACCTAGTTCGTTTGTGTGTGTTTTATTCCCATTATGATTTTTCCACACTCATATTCTGTAAATAAAATTATTTACTATGTCCAGAGTCCTTGCATTTGAGACGCATGGAATTTGTTTTCTCCCTCACAACTAAGCGATTTTATTTTACGCTATCCCTTTAAACTACAGGAACAGGAAAAGTGGGTACAGAGCTTTTGCTTCTCAAAGTGCAGGAATAATTGTAGGGTCTCTGTTATGTTCTTGCTCAACCAATCTGCCTCCCCGACACTGTTCCTGGTACAGCCTGCGCACCTCCTTTTGAACATCTGATAGCACTCTCTCATTGCCCCATCTCTAATCATTCAGGTGGCTGTACCTGTTACTCTACATGCTGGCAACTGCAAGAATTTCCAATGCCTTCAGCTGGGTTGAAAGCAGTAATGTCCATTTCATTGCAGCCTTTTTCAGGGAAATGCAACAACAACATTCGCTGAAGCTAACAACGTTGAACAATTTTTTCAAAACGATTCCTTCCTGAAAAGAAATTGGGGATTATGATAGATAACTTCAAACTGAATGCAAAGATGACTTCAGATTTTGCTGTATCATGTTGGAAATTGGAGAAACATTAAATTAACTTTTATTGAATATGTTTAATTTGCAAAATGATGGTGATACATTGTGATAGTTAAACTGATCTAAAACTATTTTGCCATTAATTTTCATTTGTATTCAGCATCTGATGCCTCTTGTGTCAGTGTCCAACAATAGCCAGCATTAATGGATTCCAGTTGCCCTGATACTGCTTTTCCATGGTTGCAATGTCCTGGTGAAACCCTTCACCATGTTTGTCACTGGCTGCACCAAGATCAGCAGGGAAGAAGTTGAAGTGTGAATGCAGAAAATGAATTTTCAATGGCATGGTGGCACTTCATGGTTTTTAGCACAAAAAACAGCCCATTTGGCCCTTCTAATTCTGCTGAAAAATCATTCTAGTTCCACTGACCTGCACCCATTGCATAACCCTCCAGACCTCTTCCATCCATGTATCTATCCAATTTATTCTTAAAACTTAAGAGTGAGCCTGCATTTACCATGTCAGATGGCAGCTCATTTCACAATACCACCACTCTCTGAATGCAGAAGTACCCCCTAATGCTTGAAGCATGTTAAAATATAACAGAATCACAATAATATCAAAAAGGAGTTAAAATAATATCTGTAAGGAGTTGCACATTTTCCCTGTGTTCCATGGGTTTTCCCCAGGGTGGGGGGAGGGGTTCTGGTTTCCTCCCACTGTTCAAAACATATTGGGGGTTGTAGGTCAATTAGGTTTAATTGTGCGACACGGCCTCATGGGCTGAAATAGCCTGTTACCGTGCTGTATGTAACAGAGACAATAGATTATATCTTTAAAAAAAAAGTACAATAGAAAATTTTAAGGTGATTTTCGTGATCACCAGCCCAAAATCCATAAAATACACCCAAAACTGTTCAGGAAGCAAAATCTTCATTGTCCAGTGCGATTAATGTTTGTGTTGTACATGTGACTTTTACAAAGAAAACAATTTTACTAGAAAACAATTTCTGGGACCTGTTGTTCATCATCCTTTTAATAATCTGCTATTGAAATGTTTTACCTTGACCCCAAAAATTCTGCAAAAATAGTATGCCCATAATTTTTTTTAGATCATTCAAATTAATGATGTTGTCAAATGCTGTTTAGTGACATTTAAACTTTATGTAAAGTCGCCTTTCTTTTGTCTTTATATATATTTCCATGGATGAAGCTTTGAAAATTACTGCATGACCAACATTTTTCCAGATACAATACAGATATTTTTTACAGTGAAACCACTTGGTTGCATTATGTTAGCCCAGATCAGAATAAACATTTTGATTTCCCCCCCCCCCCCCTTTCATATGGATAATTTCAGCTGAAAAAAAGTGTTAAGATTAAAGTGAAATGATTAGTGGAGCAGCTGAGCTCAGAGGTTCCTCAAACTTGTGCACAAATCATTTTCTGCAAGTATGACATCGATGTGGCTCTTTATCAGTGGGCAAAAAAGTAACTGACTCAGCAATTTCTAAACGTAGATGAATGTAACAAGGGAATGCCCAGCCTCCAAAGGCAGAGAAGTTGTGTCATATTGAAGATTAGGAAAATATTCTGCAATGTTTGTGACATTTGGCACTGAGTATGCTTTTAATTTAGAATCTCCATTTAATAGAGCCATGTTTAAGAATGAAATGTAAAATGAGAAACCAGTGCCATTCTGTAAAGTGGACTCAACAACTTCCCCTTTTGAGCTGTATATTGTTATGTTTTGAAGTGGATACACATTTGCCTTTGGATTTGTCACACAGAGCTCTCTCAGGCCAAAGATGACAAGGTATTCAGCCAGTACAGCATTGGAGTTGCACAAAGAAAGTCTGAGGCTTGGGACTGATGAGTAATTTAGCAGCTGTCCTACTGTAGTGGTATCGGACACCCACACAACTAACGTGCTGCTGTGACTAAAGGTTGGACTGGCTTTATTGATATCCTTGGAGAAGACGGTCCTACAGTTGCACCTGAGGTTGGCAAGAGCAAACCCACAATCTGGGATGGTGGAGATGCAGCTGCAGTTCCGGAAGTTGCTCTCCTTTTGAAAGATAAGTGTATGGTTACTGTTGCTTAATACAGGGATACAGGCACAGGACCACAGAACTAAGAACACCAGCTGGTTGGATGTAACAGTAGTCTTCTTCATCTTTTCAACCAAGCATGAGGCAGTCTAACAGAATGTTCCCATTTTTCACTGGATCTGAAACAAACAAAAAGGGAATTGATTATTTTTCTTGATTTTTGGATGATCGTTTTAAAAAAAACAATATAGAAAATCCTTTAAATTTCACCAGGCTGAGAAACAGCAGTGAGAGTGCTGAATGAGCAAAGGAACTGCTCAATCTAACCTTCCAAGACTCTCAAATTCACTCAATATCTATTTATTTGTATATATGAGGACTTGTTCTGCATGTTTATTGATAGTTATGTCTGGTTGTGTGTTTGCGTGTTTTTCACTGAGGACCAGAGAATGCTTTTCATTGGGTTGTACTTGTACAATCAAATGAGAATAAACTATTTGACTTATTCAAGTTGTTACATACTTGTTTGGGATGAGGTTGAGCCTAATGGCCTGTTTCCTGGTGTATCACCCTGTGACTAGATAAAGGATGGTTAAATTTCTAAACCACCACTACAATGTATCGGTACATTGATGGCTGAATCAGAGTTGCTGCTTTTCCTGCTCATTTACAGAACTCAAAAGTTTCGTGAGCACTTCTTCCAATTTTTAAACTGTTCTCACCTTCATTTGGTTGCACTGTAACCTTTCCCTTCCCTTTCTTGACTTCTCTAACCCAATTTCAGGGGATAGGTTGGCAACCATTATCTATTGCAGACCTTCATGGATTTCCACCGCACATTGACTTCACTATCTCCCAGTCTAGTAATAATAATCTATTCTCCCAATTCCTCTATCTCACATCTGTTCTGCTCATGCCATGTTCTCCATAAAAGTCTCCAGGGCAAGCATAGCATTGTAATACTGCATAGCACATAAAAGGGCTCTTTGCCTGTGTCTATCTTAATATTATGAAAGGCATAGGTAGGGACTTGCCTGTGATAGATCCATATCCCTCTATGCTTTTCCTATTTAAGACTACATGTTTTTTAACCATTGTATTTGTATTTGCTTCTACCACCTCCTCTGGCATTATCCTCTGTGCGGGGGAAAAAAGTACCACTGAGATACCTTTAAATTTCATGACCCTTCCTATTAAACCTGTGCACACTTGTTCTAGATTCCCCTTGCTCTGGGCAATAGGTTTCTCATTTTCCTCAAACATAGTAGCCTCTCCACTATAGATGACAAGGCTCTCAGTTGTGCCTGTTCCATCTCCTCCTGTTATAGTCATAGACGTACAGCACAAAAATGACCCTTCAGCTGATCATGCCCATTCTAATTTTTCTGCCTTTCACTAACAGTATTTGCCCCTAGGCTTCCTTGCCCTATCTGTCTAAATGTCTCTTACAAGTAGAAAGTGTATTTTATCTCACCACTTTATTTGGCAGTGCTCTCCAGATATCAGTTTCAGTGTTTAAAAAAAAAGTACTCCTCAGATCCACTTTAAAATCCCTACCTCTTATCCGAACCATAAGCCCTCTTGTTTTCGATACCTCTAACATGGAAAAACTCCTTTGGCCTATTCTCTCGATGTCTGTCAACTCATGTGTACTTCCATCAGTTCTGCTCTCATTTTTATAATTTCATTACAACATGGAAAGAGCCACTTATGCTGGCCATGAGAGTAATTCCATCTCCCATTCCATGACTTAGCTTCCTGTGACGTGGTGTAACGGACAGTAAGGAAGCATATCTAAGTTTACACAACAGGATGTAGATCCAGGTAATGTGGGCCAAGGAGTGCCAGATGGAATTTAACTCTTAATAAGTGTGTGGTGTTGCTCTTTGTTAAGTCAAACCAGGGGAGGACTTGCACTGAATAGTAGGGCCCTGGAGAGACCTTGGCCAACCTTTTAATTTAAACATACAGCACAGTAACAGGCCATTTTGGCCCCATGAGTACGCACGGCCCAATTAACCTACATCCCTGGTAAATACTCATGGTTACCATGCTGTAAGTCTAAATTAAAATTTAAAAGGTTGACCACCCATCCTTTGGGGTATCTTTAAAATTTTGAGTAGAATATTTCCCTAATGAAAAGACCACAGTGTGATCATAAGTTTTTTTGAAGAACTATTTGAATGTACTTTCAGTTTTCAATTGCCATGATCAAACTAAATTTCCTGTCCCCTTTGGAAGTGGGACACGGTCATCATAGAAACAAATTGCAGTCTGAGTATTATGAATGTAAAAGTCCAGTTTGCCATGACTTGAGGGACTCAAAATTGACCTCTGATTTGAATTATTTGTAGCTCATTGGTGTCTGGGATTTGAGATATCTTTTTAGATTTAAATATACAGCACTGTACCACAATTAGTTCACGAGCCCATGCTGCTCAATTACACTCAATTAACCTGTAACCCCCCCCCCCCCCCCCCCCAGGGAGGAAACCCACACAGACATGGCGAGAATGTACAAACTCCTTGCAGACAGCGTGAGATTCAAACCCCGGTCCCGATCGCTGGCGCTATATCAGCATTGTACTAACCGTTACGCTAACAGAGCCACCCAATTCTTCATTTAATATCGACAGCAAATACATTTTCTCTGCAGATTTTGTATCCAAACAACCCTGCAATATAGCACAAATCTGAATTTAAAGCCAAGAAGTGACTCAGGAAATCTGCTTAAAAATAAAATTGCACTCATCAAAAATGACTGTTTCAACAATTACAGGGCACAATTTAAAAAAAAGTGTGATTACTATATTCTTCTTTGGCTTGGCTTTGCGGACGAAGATTTATGGAGGGGGTAAAAAGTCCACGTCAGCTGCAGGCTCGTTTGTGGCTGACAAGTCCGATGCGGGACAGGCAGACACGATTGCAGCGGTTGCAAGGGAAAATTTGTTGGTTGGGGTTGGGTGTTGGGTTTTTCCTCCTTTGCCCTTTGTCAGTGAGTTAGCTATGCCACATAAGCTGTTTTTCCTTCCATAAAGGACAGTGGAAAAAAAGCTGTTGTAATGGATCCTTGGAAGAGTCCAAATAAATTACATAACTCAGTCAAAATAAATATACATCTTTCGTAACTACTACAGTAAGATATTTTGTGAATAAAGTATGACCCTCTTTGCTAAATTTATTTAGTCCGAGACACAGCCCACAGAGGAGATGACAATGAACTCATGTCAGTTTTTACAACTACTGTATAGTAGTATTTCTGACAAACTTTCAGTTGTACGCCGCCATGCCTTCTTGAAATGCTTTGGAGAAGTACTGTAATAGTTCAAAGTTACATTCATAATTTTGACATAACTCATTAATGTTTTGATCATAACAGGCTGGTTATTTGGCTTCACAAGGTGAGATTGGCAGTGAAATTATCCAGAAGGGATCATCATTTTACTTTTATCAGTACCAGTGGTGAATTCCTAATTTGTCCTATTTCTTTCTCCTACTCCCTTTTGAAAGCAGCAGCTTCTGTCAAGTTTTGGCTCTGCAGGCACCAGCTGCCCTCTGGTATTGGGGCCAGGTGGCTACTCTTGATGTGCCAGTGCAATTGGAATGATGTGGTTGGTCTTCAGTATCATAAAAACCGAGCCCAAATTCTTCCTCACACAGAATCCATATGCATAATTACACACATTGATTATGCCCTGACATCCTTAATGAACTTCACCTAGCCAATCCAACTGTCAAATAAATCCAGCTACTTTTTTTTATTTTGGTTGATCCCAGCCGATACAGTGCCTTCAATAAGTCTAGTATCTTCCTGACCACTAGGGGCATGTGTATTGGAGGAGTCAATAGAGACAGGGGCCACTTGTAATAGTCACTGAGGAAGCAGGAGTACACGTGTATCATCTATGCTCCTTTAATAATCAACTCTCCTGTTTGTGATCCAAAAATATGTTATTTTCTGTATCTCACATGTAAAAGTCAAACCCCCACCCAGCCACCCACCCACCCACCAGAGATCACAACGCCTTGACTGGATTCTTACCTAGGCCCTCGCCACCTGCCCACCAGAGCTCCTGACGTCCCAATCGCGGACTTAGCACCCAGTCCTGGCCACCCGCCTGCCCATCCGAGCTGCCGATGCCTTGAACACGGACTTCCGCCGAGGCCCTAGCCACCCATCCAAACTCCCAACGCCTCAAATGCAGACTTAACTCCCAGTCCCGGCCGCCCATCTGAGCTCCTGACACCTCAAACGTGGACTTACCCACCCAGTCCTAGCCACCCGCCAGCCCATCGGAAGTCCTGACAGCTCAACCACACAGGTATTTAGCACAGTCAAAAGTAGTATTCATGTTATCGTCAACCCTTTAAATTTTACCCTTAAAATTGGTCCATAATATGTGAATATTCATGAATATATATGGTATACATTAATATACATGTGGACATTATCAGCCACATTTCAATTCCTGGTTGAGCCCCTGCTGAGTGCATGGCTTACTGCCCTACCATCTGGGTCAATCACCCAGAGAGCTATACTTTTAGATTAAGTGAAGTCTTCCATGCAATTTCAATGTTTTTACCAAACATATTTCATGTAAATGCTTTCAGTTTGATCATTTTCATCAAGGCAAAGTATAGTTTGCTGGAAAATTGCCATATGGAAATGAACACAAGGCTGAATGTCAATTTGTCAAACTGATTAACATCTACTAGTGTCTTTAATTAGCTGGAAGAGAGAAGTTTGAGCAGGTTCTGAGGTTTGAACCAACATACACATCAGGCCAGAAGATCCACAGGCGACACATGCACAAATAAAGAAGAAACATTTGACTTACGCAGATAGAATATTGTCAAATTTCGAATCGATCATCATCAGTGTGTTCCCATTGTGGCCCAGATGAACCAGCTTCACACCAGACAGAATAACAATTCTCTCCAGTTGCATCTGCTTCTTATTGCATGCGTACCACTGTTTTCATAGCAGTTGGTTTAGGTGTCTACTGTGAAATATTTGGGGATGTTTCCAATTATACTGTTTCTATTGTTAATCCAGAAAGTAGACTACTGTACTGAACCTATCGTTGCTAATAGCTATTGCAATTTTTAAAAAAAAATGAGGCTATGTAGCTGGAGCCAGAGAAGGCTATTTGTTTCTCCTTTTTAAAGTTTTCTGGCAATAGATTGTAATAGTGAGATTTTGGCAGCGGGTATAAAGATTCTGCAGGCGCAGCTTGTGTACTCCTGCTGTTGCTCACCATTCTATCGCTGTTTAACTCTTGGCAATCACTGGGCTAGAGCACAAGGGAAGAGCCGAAGTCAGCATCATGTGCACACAAACTGGAACAGATCCATACTGCAGAAAACAGCAAACGACTTGAAATGGATCAAGTAAGGGAAAATGCCATCAGGTTTCTATAGGTCCTACTAAATTTTCATCATGGGATAACTTCAAGCTTTGAAGTTTAGCAAACCCCATAAATTCTCTTGGTTGCAAGAGCAGAATGGGCATTTAGCCCATCGTGTCTGCTCCAACTCTTCAAAATAGTTATCCAATTAGTTCCACACTCTTGTTTTTTTTCCTCTGCTCTACCAATTTTTCCCTTTTTAACTGTGTGACCATTATAAGTTACTATGTACATAATGCAATCGTGATAAAGGAATATAGGATAGAGGATAATAAGAAAACTAGAGGAGAGCATATTCACAAATTGCAGAAGGGGAGTTACCTTCTTGAATTCCTCTGGTTCTTCTTGTGAAGACATCCCTACGATGTTTTGGGGGCAGTTTGGATCTAAAAATGTGCCTAGGTCTTGCTACATGAATTCCATAACTTTACCTTATTTGATTTTGGTCTCTCCTGTGGATGCTGCATGACCTGCTGAGTTCCAGCATTTTCGTGTTTATTATACATCGACCTGATCCTCTTGAGTTTTGACAAAGGGTCTCTGACCTGAAACAGAGTTGCTGCTTCTCTGCCCATAAATGTACCCTCTTGAGATTTACATTTTGATATTTGGTATCATTCTTCCATCTGTAATATTAGTTCAGTTTACTTTTTTCTCCTCCTTCCCTTTATTTTTCTCTCTGGGAGTGGGGAACATGCCTCGACTGACCTTCCAGGCTTTGCCTTTTGTCTGTTCTCACCCTCAAGCTGCTCACTAACCAGATAAAAACTAGTTTACAGCCTATCCCTGAAGTAATTCTGGTTTTTCCCTATCATAGACACCCCTCCCCTTTTTTTTGTCTCTAAGGTTCTTTTGCCTCTTTTTTAATGTAGGACATAATATTGCTCCATAGTATAGCCCAGTTCAGCCCCTTTCGTTCCAGGATGCTGTGTCAGCCTATATAAAAGTACTCCACAGCAGCCGAGGATGAAACACAGAAGTCTGCGGACACCGTGATTGTATTAAAAACATAAAAATGCTGGAGAAACTGAGCAAGTCATGTAGCATCCATTGGAGGTAAAGATGTATAACCAACATTTCGGGCCTGAGTTCTAGGTATGAACAAAAGTAGGTTATATATCTTTACCTCCTGTGGATGCTGCATGACCTGCCGAGTTCCAGCATTTTCGTGTTTATTACACATCAACCTGATCCTCTTGAGTTTTGACCAAGGGTCTCTGACCTGAAACAGAGTTGCTGCCTCTCTGCCCATAAATGTACCCTCTTGAGATTTACAACCTTTCCTGATTTTGTTTTCGATTTTTCACATCTGCAGTATTTTTTTTAAAAATTTGCCGGCATTCACATACTACTTCATTATCAGAGGAACGTGAGAGTGGAATTGAACAACGCTCCTATCAACCGAAAAGATGTGGACTTCAATCATTCTGATAGGTTACTGATGAAGCAGGTGAAGAGGAATGGGCTGAGAGAAACTCCTGCAGTTATATTCTGGACTGCAATGATTATGGACTGCAACAGGATGCAGAGTTGGGCAGAAAAATGGCAGATGGAATTCAATCCGGGTAAGGGTAAAGTTATTCATTTTGGTAGGTTAAACCTGAAGCCAGGGTACATGGTTGCCAGAGTACATAGTTAATAGCAGGATTATTAACAGTCTGGAAGAACAGAGGGACCTTGGGGGGGGGGGGGGGGGGGTCCCAATCCATAGACCTCTCAAGGTGTCTTCATTAAGTTCAGGAGTCATGAAGTAATGTTGGAATTCTATAAATCTCTGTTGAGACCACACAGAATATTGTATTCAGTTCCGGTCACCTCATTACAGGAAAGATGTGGAGAGGGTGCAGAGGAGATTTACCAGGTAGTTGCTTGGATTGTAAAATAACACTTATGAGGCAAGGTTAACAGAGCCAAGGCTTTTCTATTTGGGGCAAAGAAGGACGAGAGGTGACTTAATAGATGTCGACCAGATGACAGGCATAGATAAGGTAGAAAGCTCCTTTTTCCCAGGACAGGAATAACAAACACCAGAGGACATCTGTACAAAGTGAAGGGAGGAAAGTTTAGGTGAGACATTAGAGTTACGTTTTTATGCAAAGAGTTGTGGGTGCTTGGAAAGCATTGCCAAAGTGGTGCAGGTAACTCTTAGAAAGGCACATGACTGAAAGAAAAATAGAGGATTATAAGGTAGGGAGGATCTTGTTTTTTTTTTGGTAGGTACATACGAGTTGGAACAACATCATGGCCTGTACTGTGCTGTAATGTTCTATTTTCTAATGAACCTCCATCAACCACAATTATCTGACTTTATGAAATGGATGACCTCAACCTTTGGAGTAGTTTTCATTGATGCCATGGAATTCATTTCTGGTGCCCTATATACACAACTGCTTCTTTGATGCCAAGATAAAATGTTATGAAAACACTTCCTAAAGATGATCAAATACATGAAGATGAGTAAATAGTCCCTTTCCCACTGGCATTCCAGTTACTTGGCTGGGCAGTGTCCCAGGATAGGAAGTGCCGTTTCCACTGAGGCACTCTTAATGGGGACACTAATTGCTTTTCCACTCAACACAGTCATCCCCAGGGATCAGAGTGTTCTACCTTCACCTGAAAATGGGTGACTTTCTGCTGCCCCTTTTCTACTGGGACCCTATCCCAGGAATTAACTGGGAATTTACTGGGACAAGGTCCAGTGGAAAAGGAACATTGTCCAAACTCTGGTGTCAAATAATGTCATTTCACCCTGGGGATTAACCATCTCAACCCCTACTCATATCCCTGGCATTTGTTGACTCCGGCGTGCTGATAAAACCAGTGGAAAAGGGACAGGGGTAGAGAGGCAGTTAATCCCCGGCATGAAATGATGTCACTTGACACCAGCGTTTGGACAGTGTTCCTGGGATAGGGTGCCAGTGGAAAAGGGGCTAATGTCAGAATAGGTGTCCAAGATCACTATTAAACATTTAACAAAAATAACAAACTGCTGGGGGAACTTAGTGGGTCAAATCAATCTGTTGGGGCAGGGAGTAGGGGCAGGGGTGAGCAACTGTCAACATTTTGGGTTGTGGTCCAAAACCTCAACAATTCCTTCCCCCACAGTTCCTCCAGCAAGCATCTGCAGTCTCTATTAAACAATGTTGTGGTGATATGACTATTTGTACTGGCTGGCCCGCCCTCCGGGGTCTCCCTACCTTAGCTCCTCCCATGTGACCCCTGGCCTTAAAGGTCGAGTCCCCTCTCCTTCCCGCTCATTTTCCTAACCAAGACCCGGCCCAGCTCAATTAAGCCTATCGTTTCCCTCAGTCTTCTGTCTGTGTAATTATTGGGCTACCAATAGCGCCCAACAAATGTAATGCAATCCTAGAGTTCTGTTATTTGATTTTCTGCCACAATCAATTGCTGTTAGAAATGAACTGTCACTTAAAATTGGTTTATATTATAAACTTCCGATGTAATGATGTAATCACATCACACATCCTTGAAATTTCTGGTCCATAACCACTCAAAGTGGAAAGGATGGTATTGAGGCCATGCATCAGAAGCATAGACCCTTTAAGAACTGTTCACCTCACCTCACCAACTGCCCACCCACCTGTCACCTCACCTCACCAACTGCCCACCCACCTGTCACCTCACCTCACCAACTGCCCACCCACCTGTCACCTCACCTCACCAACTGCCCACCCACCTGTCACCTCACCTCACCAACTGCCCACCCACCTGTCACCTCACCTCACCAACTGCCCACCCACCTGTCACCTCACCTCACCAACTGCCCACCCACCTGTCACCTCACCTCACCAACTGCCCACCCACCTGTCACCTCACCTCACCAACTGCCCACCCACCTGTCACCTCACCTCACCAACTGCCCACCCACCTGTACAAATTCTTGGGAACACAAGTACGTTTCCCCAGGTTGCACTCCATCCTGGCTTTGAAAAGTATCCCTGAATCTTCATTGGCCCTGGGTCCAAAGCCTCTTGTCCTAATGCAAAATTGGGATAACTACACCAGATGCACTGCAGCCTTTGAAGGCAATGCCACCATTTTCTCAAGGCAATTAGGACTGGGGAATAAATGCTGATCTTGCCGGCAGTAGTCACATCCTGAAAATTGTAATCAATATAGTGAATTCAAAGTAAATAGATTTATCATTTTGAATAACTGATTACAAACTCTAGGTTTTAAATCATCTATTCAAACACCATACTCAGCTTTCGCTGGTTTGTTCAATGCACACTGATCTTTCTGGTCTACAATTTTTCAGTCAGTGAAAAATTTTGTTTGTGGAATATTGTTATTACCATGGTGATATTTTTGCCTCTGGATCTACTTAGTTTCACTTCTTGTGATGTTTATCCCAACCCCATTCCAATAACAGGGACTTAAACAAAAAGGGACTATAAACCAGTGGAAGGGAAGCAAGTGGAGAAGACCGTAGAAAATGGAGTAGATCACAGGCAGTGATGTTTGGGCGGCACAGGTAGAGATCAGGGCTGGAGCTCATCTCGAAACAAGAACTGGAGCACAGTTGGAGGATGAGGGAGAGAGTGGAACAAAGAAGTGCTGACAGGAAAATTGACCTTGAATGGAGTATAAACTTACCTATTCAAGCCAATCCTTTAAGTTCCCAGAATGGGTAACTTAAACATTTTTTATAGATTCCGAGCAGGATGAACTAGTCACATAGCATGCCAGGTACGTTTTCAAATCATGACTCATTCAAAGGAACACTATTCAAAGTAAAATCCAAGGGGATTATTTTCAGGAATTAGCAGCAATTTGTGCAGTGATTTGCACAAGAACAAGTTAAAGCATGAGCTCCCGCTCTTAGTGAAGTAAACTTGAAAGTACAGTACAACTCCAATTATCCAAAATCCCATTTTCCGAAATCCTAAGTTATCCGAAAAATTTTTAAAATTTGGACAAATGAGGATATCCGAAACAAATCAGAAATCCTCATAGATCTGAAATGTTTTTTGGAGCTGAACTGACTGGGATCTTGGGCTCCTGGTGGCAATGAGGATGTTGGGCTGATGGTGGCAGTGTGAGTGTGGACCTTGGGCTACCAGCAGGAGCATGGACCTCAGTGTGGAGCTGCGGGATCGGCAGCAGCCAACATTTTTTTGGTGAGAATTAAACATTTTAATGCTTAAAAAGTCTTCCCTTGTCATTTGTTGTTGTTTAAACACTGTTTAAAAAAATGACCAGTTCTCCGAGAAAACTGTGTATTCTGACCATTTCGGATAATTAGAGTTATGGTGTAAATATTCAGTATGAGCTGACACCCTGCAACTTTAATCAATGAGCACAGAACAGAATGGGAGCTAAATTCACAAATGTCTGAGAGAAAACCCGCTTCTTCATTGTAATCTTACACCCAGATTGTTCTTCATTCATTTGAGGGTAGTGAAGTCCATACAACTACACTTAATCTTTTGAACTCTGCTTCAGACCAAAGAACATGCGCAGAAAAAAATAGCATAGATCAAAACATTATTTATGGACATTTTTGAGATTTAAAGAAATCATTGGGTTGGAAATGTTGTAAATGTTGGTGTAAAATCAGAATCAGAATTTATTGTCACGAACATGTCATGAAATTCATTGTTTTGCGGCAGCGTCACGGTGAAAATATTTCTATAAACCACGTTTCACATTTCAAAATAAATAAAAATAGTGGTGGGAAATGAAAAAGACAAAGATAGTGTATGTGATTCATTGTTCATTCAGGAATCTGATGGCAGTGGGGAAGAAGCTGTCCTTGTGCTGCTGAGTGCTCGTCTTCAGGCTCCTCTATCTTTTTCCCAATGGTAGCTGAGTGAAGAGGGCATTTCCTGGGAGGTAGGGGTTCTTGAAGATAGAGGCTGCTTTCTGAAGACACCTCCTCTTGTAGATGTCATCGTTGAACTGAAGATTGATGCCCATTATGTCACAGGCCGAGTTAACAACCCTCTGAAGTTTTTTCTGTCCTGAGCGTTAGCACATCTTTTGTGGCATATTTTTGTGGATATATAACATACACATTAAGTATTAATTTAAAGCTATACTCTGTGTGTGATGTTTCTTTTTATTGTAATAAAAGAACTTGGGTTCTTTTGTATCAATTATATTTCATTAACAAATCACAACCTTGTGGGACAACCATTTTGCATCTAACTCAAGGTGGAACATTCATCTCTCACTCCCTCTAGTGGTCAGGAGGATCACTACCTCGAAATTACCAAATTTCCTTTCCTTAAAATGTTTAATCTAGCAACATTAAATTGAAATGAATACTGTGTTACCATGTAAAGTTAAACACAAACATCAACAGCACAAACCTTTTTAAGTGTGCAGTTCTTTTTCTTTCAGAAATTCAGCCTGTCAGGTGCTTTGATAATGCATGTGGATCTTCACAACACAGGTGCTTGTGTCGGCTCCACTGGTCCACTACTGTCTAGCACTAGTGGTGTTTCCTCTGTTGCTGTAGAGGCTGGATCTTCTGCATTTGTCTGTTCCTGCAGTATCTCTTGCATTTTCAGCAGGCTCTTTTGATTCCTTCTCTGATTGACCATCCTCTGTTCTGACCGTGTAGGATCTGGGATTTACTTTCTCCAGAACAGTGGCCTTGTCTCAGGAGTTGGAATCTCCAAGTCTCACTGTGCCATGTTGGGCCAGTGGCCCTAAGCTTCTTGCTCTCTTGTCATAATTTGCTTTTTGTCTCCTTTGGAGATGTTTTTGTTTCCATTTGACATCTCTGTTCTTGTTTGGGTCTGCAGAGTAGGGAATTGTGATGCACAGTCTATGTCCCATGAGGAGCTCAGTGGGTGACATGCCATGTTCAAGTGGTGAAGCTCAGTAACTCAACAGAACTAGATAAGGATCTGAGCCACTGCCTTGTGCTTTCTTGATCAATTGTTTAACTATGTGAACTCCTTTTTCTGCTTTACCAATTGACTATGGATGCAGAGGACTTGAAGTCACATGTCAAAAATCATACACTTCTCCAAAGTTCTGGAATTCTCTATAACTGTAGCATGGTCCATTGTCACTGTAGACGATTTGAGGAATTGCATGCTTTGCAAAAATTGATTTCATATATTTGATCACACAGAAGGCAGACATGTTAGGAAGCAGCACAATCTCAGGATAGTTCGATAGATAGTCATTAACCAGCAGGTAATTCTTTCCATCCAGATGGAACAGATCAGTCCCAACTTTATGCCATGACTTCTCTGGTAAGTCGATTATGATCATGGGTTCCTTTGGCAGCTTTGCATTATGTTTCAGGCAGGTTTCACAGCTTGAGACCATTCTGTCAACGTCAGCATTTATCTTTGGCAATAGATAGTAGTTCTGGCCCTCCTCTTGCATTTTTCCATTACAATGTGCTCCTCATGTAGCCTTTTTAGCATGTCATAGCGATTGCGGAAAGAGATTTATGCTCTCTCTGAGTAGAAGCCCATTGACAACACTCAGGTCTGCTCTGATATTGTAGTATGGCTGACATTCACCTCTAGGCCATCCTTCATTCAGCTTCTTGATGACCTTCTGTAGAACTATCTCCTTTTCTGTTTCAGCTGCAATCTGCTTGGATTTCTTGTCAGATACGGGAAGAGGTTCAGTGATCAGGATCACGTGGAGATTCACATCTGTCTCTGTGGAACTCTTATTGTGTGCTTCACTCTGCAGCGTTAACCTGGACAATGCATCCCCAGCATAATAAATTTCCCTAGTGTGTATACCAATTCAAAGTCATAACGTTGTAGCTTCATCATCAGTCTTTGGATTCGTGGTGACATCTCACTGAGATTTTTTTTGACTCTGGCTATTAATGGCTTGTGGCCAGTCTCTGCCACAAATATTGCTGTGGAATTTCCCGTGTCCATAGTCCAGACCTAGGCACTCTTTCTTGATCTGTGCATATCAACATTCAGATGTGGTCATCGTTCTTGATATTTATGCAATTGGCCTCCAATCTGTACCCACAGCTTGAAGTAGTTCGGCACCAATTCCATCTTTTCAAGCATGCATGGATATTTTTGTCCTTCTGGATGGGTCAAAGAAAGTCAAAAGCACCAGTTCCTCAGTTAAGAATAGTCTTCTGTCATACTCATTCTTCGTCATGGTTGGCTGTCCACTTGAATTCACATTTGTCATGTACAACTTCCTCAGGTACATTGTTTTGGAAGACAGGTTTGGTATGAATTTACCAATGAAATTAATTATTCCCAGAACTCTCAATATAGCCTTTTTGATCTAAGTGTCTGGGCATATCTAGAATTGTTTTTACCTTGCTCTCATCTCGCTCCACACCTGCCTCCGACAGCTTATCTCCCAGAAAGGTGATTTTCTGGAGGGAGTGCAGAGGCGATTCACCAGGCTGGTACCTGGAATGGCAGCTATGACTTATGAGGAAAGATTGCGCAAATTGGGATTGTACTCCCAGGAGTTTAGAAGATTGAGAGGGGATCTCATAGAGACCTATAAAATTCTGGCAGGACTGGACAGAATGGATGCAGATGGGATGTTTCCAAGGATGGTTTGAGGATAATAGGCAAACCATTTAGGACCGAGATGAGGAGGAATTTCTATACCCAGAGGGTGGTGAATCTGTGGAATTCATTGCCACAGAGGGCAGTAGAGGCAGGTTCATTAAATCTATTTAAGAGGGAATTAGATCTATTTCTTCAGTCTAAGGGTATTAAAGGTTACGGAGAGAAAGCGGGGACGGGGTACTGAACTTTAAGATCAGCCATGATCTCGTTGAATGGCGGAGCAGGCTCGAAGGGTCGAATGACCTACTCCTGCTCCTATCTTCTATGTTTCTATGTTTCTTCACACCAAACTGACATTTTGCTATGTCATACTTCTGGATGCATTGTAGCATTTTGATGAGCTTCTTGTTGTGTTGCTCCTGTGTGGATCCCCATAGGATCCTGTCGTCTATGTAGACATGTAACCTCACTTATGCCTTGTATGATTTGTTAAATATTTAAATTTAAACATACAGCATGGTGACAGAGCATTTCGGCCTACGAATCCGTGCTCCGCAATTACATCCAATTGACCTCCAACCTCTGGTACGTTTCAAATGGTGGGAGGAAACCAGAGCCCCTGGAGGAAACTCACACAGAAATGGGAGAAGGTACAGTCCTTACAGACAGTGTGGGTTAGAATCCCAGACCTGATCACTGAGCATTGCAGTAACCACTATGCCAACCATGCTGCCCTGCTCAAATGATGTGCTCCATCATCCTGCGGAACACTTAAGGAGATGAGGAAATTCCATAAAGACACCCTTAAACAGGAGTATCGCCCAAGAGGTGTATTGAATGTATGGTATTTTGTGCTATTTTCATGCAGTTTTAATTGCCAGAAGCTCTGGGATGCATCCAATTTAGTGGCCATCTCGCTTGTGATTTCATCCCTGGTTGGAATCTGATAATGCTCCCTCTTTATATTGGCATTCGAGTCTTTTGGGTCCATGCACACGGGTAGGTTACTGTTTTTCTTTTTGAAACACACCATTGAATTCACCCATTCTGTGGGATCCTCCACTTTCTTTATGATCCCCAGTGATGTCATTTGGTCGAGTTCCAATTGAGCTTGTCTTTTAGTGGTGCTGGAATCCGCCTTGGGGCATGCACTACTGGCTGCGTGCCCTCCTTTAACTGTAACTTATAGGTGAATGGTAGAACACCAAACCCCTTGAACATGTCTGGAAATTGATCCACTATTTCATCTACACTGTTCTGTGCATTGGCACTGTTAATGCAGTACACTCTCTTAACTAGGCCTACGTTTTCACATGCTTTGTCACCAAGCAGTGAGTTATGCCCATCTGGGACTACTGCAAACATGACGTGGTGCTCTTAACCTTTAACTTTCACCTTGAGACTATGGGTGTCTTTTGTGTCACTGCACTGTCCATTATAGGCTTTGAGCTGAACAGAATTTAGATGGATGTATGGCTTTATCTTCATTGCCCTGATGTTGTGCTCACAGATCAAATCGGCCTTTGCCCCTCTGTACAGCTTGAAAGGAATATTTTTTCCATTTGCGTGTAATGGCACTGTTCACTTGTCCTGCTCAACTCTGTTCACTCTTGACTGTTCAGTGTTCATGCCCACAAAGAATGTATCACTGAAGGCAATTTCTTCCATAGAGTACACACTTTCACTTTTGTTTTTTTTCCCCTTTGAAAAAAACATTGGTTTGCATGTCCTTTGTACTTGTTACAAACTTTACCATAGGCTGGGCATTGTTTTGGTGCATGTTGAGTGCCATATCGTTTACATTTTAATGTCTTTCCGTCTTTTTGTTCTTTCCTGCATCTTGTTCTCACTTTATTTGTGTCTCCAGATATTGTGGCTACGGGTATGCCTTTGTTTTCACCAGCCATTGCCCTCTCACTGAACTTTTTTGCGTGCTGCCGAGCTAATTCACTGACATGGCATATCTTCACAGCTCCTGCTAAGGTAAACTCCATCTCTCGTAGCAACCTTTCTCTTACTTTCTTGTCAATAATTCTAATTGCAATTTATTGAATTGTGCAGCAATCCAAAATTATATGTTGTTGTTTTAATTTCAAGTCTGTTAAAAAAGTATCAAAGTTTTCTGTCTGCAGCTGCATGTGTGAGTAAAACACGTACCCCTCCAAAGTTTAATTTTTCTTTGGTGAGCAGTGTTCATCAAACATTTCAATAATCTTGTCAAACTTGCCCTGGTCATCTGTCTCGGCAAAAACAAATGTGTTGAAAACCTTTAGTGCTTGAGGTCCTGCCAGTGCAATCATCCGTGCATCTGGTTTACTATCGAGTCCAATGGTTTGCAGATACGGCTTGAATCATTGTTTGAACAAGTACCACTCATGGTTGACATTCCCAGTCTAATTCACAGAGTCAGGAGGCTTCACACTTTGCATGTCTCCTGCTGATACTGACATCCTGGTACCATGTAATGTTTCTTTTATTGTAATAAAGAAATTTGGGTTCTTTTTTATTAACTATATTTTATTAACAACTCACGACCTCGTGGGACATCTATTTTGCATCTAACTTGAGGTGGAACATTTGTCTCTGTCTCCCTCTACTGGTCAGGAGGATCACCAACTCCCAATTTCCACACTATGGTGCAGTTGGTGACTGTGCCATCTGAGATTGTTTTCATAAGTTAGGAAGCAAATCAGAGTGATTGAATTACAACATGACTGATGTTTTTAAAGCAAGCCCACAATTTTAAGTGGAAAGTCTCTTTACAACCAATTAGATCATCATTAGATAGATAATGGTAAATTTTCTTGTCTGACTCAGTCCATGAGCAATGCCATTGCTAAGGAGAACATAAATGTTTAAACTGAAGCAAAAAGAAATGGACTGATTTTGAAACAGCATTTAAATTTATAGGAACATGTAACTAATTTTTACTCTTAATTGAAAGCAAAACTGCAAAAATTGTGAGTTCCTCTGATTTCAGCAATATTTCAGAATAAATATAATGGAAATTCACATGACTCCTGATGTTTCATAATGTGTATTGTTTTCTTTTGAGTCCAAGGACATTTTCAGCCGACTTTCCATACTCCACTAGGTGCAAACTATTTGGCCATCTTCAGTCTGTATTTGAGAGCATTTTACCTTTATCATACGATCCTTTTATTCAGATATGATAATACAATGTAAATATAACATTTTATGAAATTTCCTTTTGCCTGTCGTAAGGCAAACAGATTTGCCACGAACATTGCCCAAAATTCCTCACAGTAAAAGAAAGAGAAGCAAACAGAATCCCAACATAGACACTGATGTCTCTGACAGTGGATTCGCTGCCAGTGCTCCCGCAGCCTCTTCAGCCGCAGAGATCCCTGTTTGATCCATTGGCACCCTGAGCTCCAGATCCAAACCTCTGATCGGATCATAAGAAACATAAGAAATAGGAGCAGGAGTGGACCATCCGGCCCATCGGGCCTGCTCTGCCATTCAATAAGATCATGGCTGATCTGATCATTGACTCAACTCCACCTTCCTGCCTTTTCCCCATATCCCTTAATTCCTTTTATTTGTAAAAATCCATCTAACTGAATCTTAAATCTTTGGCTTGGCTTCGCGGACGAAGATTTATGGAGGGGTGATGTCCACGTCAGCTGCAGGCTCGTTTGTGGCTGACAAGTCCGATGCGGGACAGGCAGACACGGTTGCAGCGGTTGCAAGTGAAAATTGGTTGGTTGGTTGGGGTTGGGTTTAATGAAATAGCCTCAACCGCTTACCTGATCAGGAAGCCCTTAGCATCTGAGACCCTTCGGGAACCCTTCTTGCCCTCACCTTAACTTTCTCACATCAAAAAAAAAATTCTTAACCCTGTCTACTGTTACTCCCCAAACCCCCAGAATTTATTTGATCATAACTATTCATGACTCAGTTCATGACTCCTGTTATAGCAAAGTGTGAAGTTGATTGGCAGAAAAACAGAGCCTTAGCTGACAGATAACAGATTGGGAATTAATTTTTAGGTACAAATGCCAGTTTCCTTTGCTTGTGCAAAATGCCAACAATGTCCATTTTCAATGCGAACAACTTAAATTTTGATCAAGTTTGCATGGGCTACATTTGCCATATTATTGTAAGCATGGCTTCCTCAGAATGTGGAGGAGAACTTTGAAAATAAATTATTGCAATATTTACTGTGCAGCCTTCTGTGTCCAGCAGAGTTTAATTAAAAGAACAGAAATACTGAAATGTCAGTGCGTTGGTCGATAAATATTTCATTCGCCAATATTTACTTCTTTTTGAGTATATCTTCACTGTAGTGTTTTACAGCTGTGTCTCTTATAATCAAGAAAGGACAATGTATGCAAAATCAGAGAGGAGATAATGGAGAAGACAAAATTCTGGGCTGTTTCATTGATAATTCCAACATCCATTACAAGTTAAAGAAATTAATGGCTCATATAGAAGGGTGACATATGGTGGTCGGTAGCCTTTCCCACTTCAGTCTTCTCAGGAAGTTCAGTCACTGTTGCGCCTTCCTGACAGTTGAGGAGATGTTGAGTGTCCATGATAGGTCACTAGCTAAGTGAACTCCCAGGAACTTGGTGCACTCCACTCTCTCTACTACAGAATTGTTGATGGTTTTTTCTGGCCCTCCTGAAGTCCATGATAATCTCTCTCATCTTGTCCACATTACTCTCACACCATCACAAGATTTTCCACCTCTTCTCTGTAGTGCAACTCATCGTTGTTGATGTTGAGGCCAGCCACTGTTGTGTCATCTGCAAACTTGATGACACTGTTGGAGCTGGATCTGATGATAATGTTGTGGGTCAGTAGCATGAACAGGAGTGGGCTGAGTGCACAGCCCTGTGAAGCTCCGGTACTCAGTGTAACAGTGCTTGACGTCAACCCAGACAGACTGTGGTCTTTCCATTAAGAAATCCAGGATCCAGTTATAGAGTTGGGTCTTGAGTCCCAGCGTGGACAAATCCTTCACGATCCTTTCGGGAATATTTGTGTTAAATGTTGAGCTGAAGTCAATGAACATATGTAGCACTGTTCTCAGGTGGGCCAGGTTAAGTGAAAAGGCAGAGGATATATAATTTTAAAAATTATTCATTTTCATAAAAAGGAAAGGAGTAGTCGTTTTCAAATGGTTTGAGATTGAAAGGTGTTCAGATGGACCTTTCCACCTTGTACATGAATGATTGAAAGTTTAACATGGAAATACAGCAAACTTTTAGGAAGGCAAATGTGGGGTTTATTACAAGAGCATTTGAATAGAAGAGATATATTTCTCTATTTGTAAAGGGTTCTAATAAGACAACATTTGGAAAATAGTGTGCATGGTGTACATACTCTCACTACCCAAGAAAGGAAAGTGACCCCAGAGGACATGAAGGGGAGGATGATTACTGGGAAGTAAGGTTTTTTTGTATGAAAAGATATATTGGGCCTAAACTCTCTTGATTAGAATAATTATAAGTGACTTCTTTGAAACACACCAAATTCCCAAGAGGCTTAATGGGAGAGATACAGTTTTGAGGTTGCTCCAAACTCGGGTGTTTTACATCAGGGGTTCAAATTTAAATTTATAAATACAGCACAGTAATGGGCCATTTTGACCCATGAATCTGTGCTGCCCAATTTGCACCCAATTAACCTACGCCCCCGGTATTTTTTGAACAGTGGAAGGAAACTGGAGCCCCCAGGGAAAACCCATGCAGACATGGGGAGAACATACAGACAGCATGGTATTCACTAGTGCTCTAAAGGCGCTGCGCTAACCGCTATGCTAACGGTGCCAGTCTTAAATAAGAGGTCAGTCAATTAGGACAAAGATATGAAGAAACTTCTTTTCCTGGGAGGTACTGAGTCTTTGGAATTCTCTACCTAAAAAGAGATTAGAAGCTTATTCCCTGAATATATGCAAGAAAGAAACGGATAACATTTTAGATGATAAGAGAAGAGGGGAAAATGTCTTAGATAATGAGAGAACAAATGATATGATACTGATTGTGGAAAGTGCCAAGGTGATATAGATCAGTTGTATGCTTATTGAATGGTGGAGAAGCATGAACAAGCTAAGTGACCCTGTGGTCCTGCTTCTTTTGCTTGTGTTATGTAATTTTTGGTCAAGGTTAGTCTGATAAGGTGGATGCTTGATCGTTTTCTGGGAAGATCTAGTCATCCTAAGTTTTGCTTCTTTCATTAATTAAGATTTCTTACCTTCTTTTCTACATTAGCAACCTGGTAAAGGACAGATTTGGAACCTGAATTAATTATTGTTTTGGACTGACTATTGTAAATGTTATTCAAAGCGGTTGATTTAAATTTGTGACCATTAGGCTGGGTACCTGAGCAGCATCTGGCTAGAACTGTCACTCTGTTCCTGGTGTCTTATGTTGAATAGTTCTATTAATAACTTTCATTTCTTTCTGTGTGTTCCAGCTAGTCTGCAGTCAAAACTTTCCTGTGTTGTTTAATTTTTCACCAAGTCTGACATTGCTTGCACAAACCCTTGGACTGGATGAGAAACAATATTAACTCTAAATATAACGAGGTCATTGATCAATTATATTGATTACTATTAGTGATTTACATGAAATGCCGACTTGACCAACATCATTCTAATTAATTAATTGATTGATTAATTAGACGTATAGTGAGCTTTTGTTTTGCTGTTCAACTTGGAATGAGATCTCCAAGAAATATTTGAATATTAATTAGAAAGTCCTTTGTAAATATAATGTACCTTCCTGTTTAAATAGTGACCTGGCAGTTACTAATTCCAAAGTAGCTTGAGAGGAGACCTGACTGCTTCAATTGGGCCTACGAGCTGAGATAAAATAACAGAAAAATCTACCTTGAAAACCAGCTTGTTCCTAAGAGATAGCTTAGTGACTGTACGGACACATGTATTGCAGTTTCACAGTTGTCCCAAAGCTAATGCTCTTCTATTTATAAACTTTAGAATCTTTTCCCATCACACTCACAACAGCAGTGCTGTACTAACTGGAGAAAGAAATCTGTTGACAGTCCCACAGGGCACCAAATGCAAAGGGAAAATTGCAGGCAGAGAACTTGCAATACAAAAATGATGCAGATATTGGGCAGCATGGGGATGTTTGCTCAAGCAGGGCATGGTAGTTGGAGTCTGAATGTGGACAAAGCCTTATTACAGAGCTGAAATAGAACTGAATAGTGTCTGTGTTTCCCAGTCAGAGTTTTGCTGCTCTTTTTGGCTTTGAGTGGTATCATGTGCCTGACCACTTTTAAAAAGGCATACAAAAGCCAGTAACAGTGCAGAAGGACTTCTTGTTTTCTTAAAGCTGTCCACTTGTGATTAGCCTGGCATTGGCCCCTTTTGTTTTTGCTTTACATATAATTTGGACTTTTTCTCAAATTATTGCCAACAAAGCAGATTACTAATGACATGAACTGCAAGATAAAAAGGTTATTCAGAATATTTGTTGCCCAGAAACTATAACACTTTATGGAACTTCCTTCTGCATTGTCCAGATATCTGATATAGGAACATAGGAAGTAGGAACAGGAGTCGGCCAAAAATGGCCCATCGAGCCTGCTCCGCCATTCAATACGATCATGGCTGATCTAATTTATGACCTAACTCCATCTAAATATATATATATATATATATATATATATATATAGTTGACTATTGTTTGATTAGCACTTCACTCCTAGACAAGATTTGTATAGTTTCCTGATTCCTCTTCCAATGTTCATTCTAACCTCATCTCATCCATTAGACTCACCTCATAATGTCTTGACCATACTCCCACTAAACTACAATCTCTTGCTGTCCCAAGATCAGTGGTATGCAACCTTTTTTGTTTCACTGCCATGGTTGCCGTAGTAGTTAGTGCAACCCTTTTACATCGCCAGCGATTGAAACCGGATTGGGGTTACAGACCTGCCCTGTCTGTAAGAAGTTTGTATGTTCTCCCTGTGTTTGCATGGGTTTTATCTGTGGACTCTGGTTTCCTCCCATTGTTCAAAATGTTCGAGGGTTGTAGGTTAATGGGGTGTAAGTTGGGCGGCATGGACTCGGGCTGAAATGGCCTGTTAACCATACTGTATGTCTAAATAAAATAAAAATACACCACATTAAGTAATCCCTTACTCACAGAGCACTTATGGCATGCCATGCTCTGTGGTTAATAAGGGGTTATTTAAGGTGGTATGTGAATAGACATAAAAGTTGAGAAAAATCCACTGCCCTAGATTGTCTCTCTGTACAGGTGCTGACCTGCCATTTTAATTCCTCACTGCAAACTACTGCATCATCTTCAACCTCCACTCTCAGCATTCCTTGCACTACAGAGAAGAGGTGGAAAATCTTGTGATGGTGTGAGAGTAATGTGGACAAGATGAAAGAGATTATCATGGACCAGGATGGCCAGAAAAAAACATCAACAATTCTGTAGTATGGAGAGTGGAGAGCTCCATCTTCTCAATTCATGTCCATCTTACACCAAGCTCCTTCTTTGAATTCTTTCCCCCCATCCACAATCAGATCCCCTATAGCAGGACTGAAGGGATTCTGATGAAAGTCATTAATGATGTTGTACGCAGTTGTGACAAAGGTACAATTGTCTTTCTCAACTATTCTTCACCTTTCTCTCCTGTCATCCTTCTTGGTGGGGCTGTGCTCGCCTGTTTATCTATGTATTTTATTCATCTTTCATGCAATTATCTTTGATATTGTTACAAGTCCAGAGGACCCCAAAACTCAGCAGCAATAGAAATTCAACAAGGCAAATGGTTACTTAAACAAAGATTGCTTTTAATTTTCTTTAAACATAAAAACAGGATCAAACTTTAACTTATTACTATTAACTTAACAACCCCCTTCTAATTCTAAGCATACGTGCATGTAATGTGTATATGTCCTTTAATTCACAGTCCAATCTCACTTTTCACTCCTCCAAGTTCACCAGTATCAGGCAATTCTTATACTGTGCACAGAATTTAACATTTAAGAATTTTCACCAAGCTCTGATGCTTAAAGGTAAATGGTTACCACTTAGGAAGGTTTTTGTTGGTTTCAGAGAGAATTGTTGCTCATTGGACACACACACAAACTGATTTCCTCCAATCAGCCACTTCAGTGTCTTGCCGAAGAAACTTGCCCCCTCATGGATTTTCCAAACGATAACTTCTTTTTCCAGGTCACCACAGAGTTCCTTTTATTTCCTTTACTCTAGCCAGCATTTCCTTTCGTAAGGACTGCAAGGATTTTGAACAGGCTGAACTCAGAACTCACAACCCTTGAGCAAAGCTCTGGCATTTTAAATGAGATGTGTTTTGTAAGTATCTGTTTGTAAAGTGAACTACACTAAATCCCCTCAATCTATTTTAAAGACATATTAATATATAATATAAAATATAATATACCACTTTTTGAATCCTCCAATAATCTATCCCTGACCCAATTTCTTTCCTACATGTTGTCTCTCAACAACATCATCAAGACACGTGGCTTCAGCTTCTGCACGTATGCTGATGAAACCTAGCTTCACTTCACCATTACTTCATGTCCACTCCCTCTAAATTCTCATACGGTGTCCAACATTCATCACTGGATGAGCAGCAATTTCCTCAAATTAAATTCAGGAAAGACTGAAGCCTTCTTCTTTGGTTCCTAGCAGAATCTCAGTTCCCTAGCCTTAATTGCACACCTCTGTATAGCCAGTGTCTGAAGCTAGTCACACTTGACACTGAGTTCATATGGCATCACTAAGTCACCCCTCCCTTGGTTCAACCTCCGCAGCAACACTGGACTCGCTGCTGTAATGCTCACTCTTGCTGTTGTTACCTCTAATCTTGATAATTTAATATCTGACCTCACACATTCATTCAGACAAGGTCACAGAAATTTTTTTTACCAAAGGACCTGCATTTGCAGATTGATGTTTGCTCTTGCTTAAGAAACTCCTTAATTTCAGCATCCTTTTTCTTTATAAGTCCCTCCATAATCTTACCTCTTTCTATTTCTGATATGCCTTCCTTTGTTTTAACCCTCTGATATTTGCTTTCTTCTAATTCTTCATAATAGCTGTGGAATTCCACATTAATGCTTTTCCTTCTATTTCTCATTCCTTCTAAAACGTCACACTTTAAAGCAGGGGCCACCAACACAGTGTCCGCAAGCACCAGGTCGCCCGTAGGTACCACATGAGTTACCCGCGAGCTTGTTCTAAAAATAGCACTAGTCACTAATGAGCTCTGTCTAAAATTTTATTTAATTGTGTTGCTATTCTTTTTGAATCACACTTACATTAATGTAAATTTGAAAACGAAAATACAGGTACTGGCAGCGTGAGTCGGGCAGGCGGGAGACCGGCAGTGCGAGTCGGACCAGTGGGGGTAGAGACTGGCAGCCTGAGTCGGACCAGCGAGAGGTTGGGGGGGAGATCAGCAGCGTGAGTCAGGCGGGCGGGAGACAGGCAGCGTGAGTCGGGCCGATGAGACTGGCAGCATGAGTCGGACAGGCCGGCAGCATGAGTCGGGCTGGCGAGGGGGAGAGACTGGCAGCGCAATTCAGGCCAGTGGTGGGGGGAGACTGGCAGTGCGAGTCGGGCCGGCGAGGGGAGGTGGGGAGAGACAAGCAGCGCGAGTCAGATGGGCAGGATACCGGCAGTGTGAGTTGGGGCGCAGGGGGGAGACTGGCAGTGCGAGTCGGGCCGGCGAGGGGAGGTGGGGAGAGACAAGCAGCGCGAGTCAGATGGGCAGGATACCGGCAGTGTGAGTTGGGCCGCGAGGAGGGGAGACCCGCAGATCGAGTTGGACCAGCGAGGGGGTAGTTGGGGGAAGACAGCAGCGCGACTGGAAGGGGGATGGGGTGGATACGGCAGCACAATTCGGGTGGGTTTAAATCTGGCTTTCCGAAATCCGGAAAAATCCAAAATTCGGAACACACTGTTCCCCAAGAGTTCTGGATAAAGGATTGTGTATCTGTATATAAAAAATAACATTTAAAAAAATAAAAATGTTTAAAATACATGAACTCTGATCTAGTCTGGTTCAAAGGTCAGTATTGTATGCATGACAACCCTCAGCGTTCGCTGAATAAGCTAGCGGGTGCTGCGAAGATGATGAGCTAAATGCGGTTTCTACTCCCAAAAACATGGCAGAAAAAAGAAAGAAAACTTATAATTTTCACATTGAATGGGAGGAAGAGTTATTTTTCTACTACTGTGAAAGAAAACTGTGTGTGTCTCATTTGTGGGGCAACTTTGGTGACGGCAAAGTGACACAATGTGGAGGGGCACTTCAGTACGTGTCACAAAAGCTACCATGCTAATTACCCACCGGGCAGCGCACTATGGGCAGAAAAAGCCCGCGACTTAAAGGCAGCTTTGGGCAAACAGCAGTCTTTTTTCACGAGGCCGTTGAAAAACTCCCGAAAAACAACCGAAGCCTCGTTCAGAGCTACACATTTTTTGATAAAGAAGAAGACATTTTTAGACAGGGAGGTTTTCAAAGAAGCAATGATTGATAATTGCAAACACTGTGTTTAAAGATGAGAAGAATGGAGCCAATGTCATATCCACTCTCTCCGATGTCCAACTGGGGGCAAGTACGATGGTTAGAAGAGTTTCGGCTATGTCCGGATACTTGATATATGCACAGCAGCTATGAAGGTTGCCAGCCTGTTTGGTTCAACCTATCTCTGTGAATCAGCCTCTTCTGACATGAACTTCATCAAGAACAAACACAGAACACACCTCACTGATGCACATCTGCAAGACTCACTTCAGAGTTGCAGTGTCAAGTAACACCCCAGATTACAGTTCACTGGTGAGCATCTTGCAATCCCATTAACAGACAAAAAAACCAGATACCAGATGTTGTCAGTGGCAACATGGCCGTGCCTTAGCAAAGTTAAATTCTGTTGGAGTTAAGTTTTTATATTAAATTGTCCATCTTTTAATGTTTATTTTTACTGACTCCAACGAATTCAAATATTGAAAAATTGTGACAAATGTGTTCGTAAAGTGTGACAGATAGGATGATTTTGTTAAAAATGCTGCAGATTTGGTGATTAGTACAAAATGTGATAAGATTTATTTAAAAATCTGAAAGAGTTGATTTTTGTTAAATCTTCCATAATTGATAACTTGTACAAACATGGTACATAGTTCATGATTTGTTAAAAATTGTTAGAGTTAGTGGCCTAGTGAAAATGGGACAATATTGATTTCCTATGAAATGTTGCAAAAGTGATCATTTGAAAATGAAACAGTTGCAGAGATTAATAGAAATAAAGTGTTGCAATGTTGAAATGTATCTGTTTCCTACCTCGTTAAATTATTGTTAATCATTATTGTGAGGAATCATTAACGTGATCAGTGTCTCCACATCGATGAACATCATTAATCATTAATAATAATAATAATTAAAGGTAAACCGTGCAACTTTGTTATTTCAGAGTGAGTCCTAAACTGGTGGCCCTTTGTATTACTCAGTGCCCTTGAAGTAGCTTGCAGTTTCAAAAAGGTTGGTGACCCCTGCTTTAACGCTTACATGAATTCCTAAAGTATTGGACATTGACCCGTCTGTGTCAGTTGGTGACAGCTTTGTGATGAACACTCGCTACAAGTACTTTTGGGGTATTAAGCATGTGGGAAATAGAGATTTGAATTCTTTGTATGAGGATATCACTGATCAAGCAAATTAATAACCCATTCTTTGTTGATTTCAACAATAAATATCTTGTTGTCACATTAAGAAGGCACTAAATGTGTGCATCCCACATATTATAAGAATTATCATTTCAGTTTCACTGTTGATCAGCATGAGATATCTATTCTGGGCTTCCAAACCTGCACCATGCCATGAGATAGCTGTTACTGTACACAATACATCACTAATCAACCACCAAAATGTGTAAAGTCACTATTATTAATTTCACTCAGCATTAAAAGGATATTAAATTGCTCTCTCCATTTGCTCAAAAATGGTGCTTGCTCTTTGGGTTCTAGGTTATGATGACCGTAACAAAGAATGTGATTCAATATTCATTGAAGTTCAAAGAAGTGAGCACATTGCAGAAAGAGGCACATTTCAGAGAGGAGAGACAGTGAAAATCGAGGTAAGCTCCAAAAAGTCAATCTTCTGGAAATCACTGTAGTCTCTGAAATGATGTTTTTGATTGATGTATGTGTCCTAGATCTTGCACTGATCTTTCCCATAGGATTCCCTTTTAAGGTACTTCCTGATATCAAGATAACCAAAGCACTGCTTCACAGCGCCATTGGTATACACTCTAATGAATCAAGTAGTTGACAGGGTCTTGTCTTTTTGTTTTCTACCTGTCTATTAGGGGTTTTAGACTGCAGGCATGTAACGGCACAATTAACGAAATTTGCTGTCGAAAAAGGAAAGTGCAGGAATTTTTAGTCCATTCCTGCATCATGATTTATTCTGAATGACCCCTACCACTTTTCGGGGGGGAAAGCCTACAGACTAAATAGCACCACAAAACTTACCTCATAAATTCGACATCCAGCTGACTCAGGCCATGTTGTTCTATGTAAAAGCACTGGGGCTAATGCACACGGGAACTTAAAGAGTGCAGGATAAATGACCACATGTTAATTTATGTTAAAAGTTTCACAGATTTTTCCAGCATTGCTGATTGCTGCTAGGGTATTAATAGTCATGACTGAAGTTAACTGCGCTCTTTGCTCTTCAAGTTTCTTTTTATTGCACCCAGCAAGAGGGGAGGATGAAGGTTTACAACAGGAAAGTAACAACATCACATATTCTGGGGAGCTTGATGATATTGTTTTTCAACGAAACATTACAGCGTGGCCTTTAACGTTTGCTTTGAATGGGTTAAGTGCACAACTAATCTTCAGAAGCAAAATGCAAACTTCATTCATTTCCCATCTAAACTGATTTCCATTGAATGAAAGCTCTCATATTCTGTGCAGGAGTAAGAATGGGAAACAGTGCAGTGGCCAGGGTAGGAAGGACAAGATCGTGAACTTAAATTCATGATTTACTGCCCTGTAATTTGCAACATTGTTGATGGCAAAATCGTTCATGCTAGTGCTACAGCTGTGGAAGGCTGTACTCGATTTTATCTCAGGAAGTGAAACCAGGCAGGTGGTGAATGTATCAGTTGAGGACTACTTTGGAAACAGTGACCACAATTCCTTTTCAAGGTAGTTATTTATGTAAAGGGATTTGGCTACAGGTTTAAGACCTAAATTGGGCAAAATTACATAACAGAGGATCTGGTGAAAGTGGATTGGTATAAAATTTGGGTAACAAGTGGGAGAGTTTTAAAAGAGAGTTAGCGAGAGTTAGCGAGAGTTCGGGAACAGCAGATTCCAGTAAGCATGAAGGCAAAGATGGCCAGAAGAGGAAAAAAGAAGCAGCAAATGACAACATCAATCAAGTGACTCCCTTGAGGAATACACAATGAGTAGGATTCAAGATTCAATTTATTGTCATGTAATAGAGGCAGTGCAATATTACACAACATTTGATTTTATCTGCCACAAGGCAGACAGATACGCCATCGGCAGAAATTGCCTGAAGTGTTTCTAACAGTTAGAGAAAGAGAAGCAAAAGAGAGTCTTGTTAGAGTTGCTGTGTGTCCATGGATTCATCTCCAAGACGATCCTTAAGAAAGAAATTAGAAAAACAGAAAGAGGCCAGATAACATGCTTAGTGGGTAAAATTAAAGAGAATCTTCAATAATTTGATAAATACATTAGGATAAATGAATAGTCAGGGAAAGGATGGTTCGTAGTGAGGACCAGAGGGTCATAGAGTCATACAGCACTGATACAGACACTTTAGCTTGATTTGTCCATGAACTGTCAACATGAACCCCATTCTCCTGCATTTGGTCATCACGCAGATCACCTTGAGTGGCTACAATTATTGAAAGTTCTGATTTAATCCCCAGAATTGATGTTGCATTCATTGAATCAAGTAAAAGTTCAGCAACTGGATACACACTTTGCTCTACACTCAATCCCATGGTGTGATTTTGGTCCATTCATCCAGAACCAGGACCAATTTTTTGAAGAGCACTTCCCAAACCCATAAAATTCACTTTCTACAAGAGATGAGAGCAGCAGGGGCATGGAAAAACCACCACCTACAAGTTGCCTTCCATCTCAAGCCAAGGTGACTTGAAAACTATTGACATTGTTTCATTTTCACTGAATCTTCTTACCACACAGCACTCCAGTGGCATTTCTATATCTATAACAGGGTACAAAACTCTTGGATAGAAGTCTGTGAATGTAAGTCATGGAATGCAGTGCACTATGTCACTCTACTGTGCTGGAATATAATACTGATGGGTTCAGTTTATTTACTACGAGTGGTGGGCACAGGCCTATCACTATTGTACCAAAGCTTAATGCTGTTGGGCACTGATCTGTCACTATCACTAATTTCAATTTGAAATATATCTTTTAAAGTTCTGCTATAAGCACAATGGCCTGAAGGATTCTTTTGAGTTACCATCCATTCCATGGCTCCATCCCAGAATCTTTCCAGAGAAAAGAACATGTACGTGAATTTCCAGCTCAAACTGATGAAGAGAAGTAGACTGGTTATTGAGAGGCAATGTGTCCAGCTTCCAGTTACCTAGAGTGAGTAGAGATTGTCTTCTCAGAGGCTAGAGCAGTGGTTCTCCACCTTTTTCTTTCCACTCATATACCACTTTAAGTAATCCCTAGGCCATCAGTGCTCTGTGATTAGTAAGGGAATTGCTTAAGTTGATGTGTGAGTGGGATAGAAGTTGAGATCCACTGCTCTAGACTCTGAAATATTTTGCTTGAGAAACATTGTCATTGGCTCATTTCTTTGGAGCTTTGAAACCGTGCACATAACGAGTCAATGAGGTACAATTAAAACAGTGTTTTTTTTCCTTCCACCCACATACCACCTTAAGCAATCCCTTACTAATGTCAGAGCATCTATAGCATAGAGATTACTTAAAGTGGTATGTGAGAGGGAAAAAAAGGTTGAGAAAACCACTGTATTTAACTCATTCTCTCAATGCTTGCATTTTTCATATTTTGCTTACATAATTATGAAATACAGGTAGTAGCACTAGAACACATGTACAAAAGAGAAGGTCACAGCAGATGAAGCTGTAACCCTCTCTTTTGTTTAGTGCTACAGGAATGATACAAATAACATTGAAGTATTGTTTTATTTGGTCTGTGGAAGAATTGATATTTTGATGTTTGATCTGCTGCTGCTTCAAATTCATGATAACTGATTGTCAGTGTCCTGGAGCCTGGCTCAGTGTTGAGTCCAGCCCCAGAACAGACAATCAAACAAGCTGGGACAAACCAAGCACTTAATTTGTCAGTTTTGGCTTTCAGTCAGCATTCCTGAAGCCTGGGTTTGCGGGAAAGCTAGTACTCATCAATGTGAAGTCAGAGAAATTGGATCAATTTGCAATCTGGGTGAACTGCAGATGTTAAGTTGCAAAATCCACCCATATCCAAATGTTAAACGCAATAAGATACAAGGAGTACTACTTTTTAAAAAGCTAAAATACAGGATGATTGCTACTAATTGAGTGACAAATCATATCATGCACTTAAGACCAACATTTTTATGATTTTGAGGCTACCCAAGCCAATAGATCACTAAATATTTTGGTAGAGAGCATGGAACTGCAACCTGCTTTATATAGAATATTAACCACAGTGTAAAATAGTCGTGTGCAAAATACGTATTGTATTTTGGATGAGCCAAACCATCTGGGGCTAATCTGTGATACGGAAAAAATAGGAAGAAGAAAAAATGCTTCCAAAATCTGGAACAGAAGTGAGCTGAGAGAAACCTGCTTTCCGTGTTTATGGTAATTTTATATTATTCCAGAAGGATTTCCTCTTGGATCCCGCGATGTCATTATGGACGTTAGCACAACAAAATGTTTACTCCTTTAATTTTTCTCCTATTTATGTTTGCAAAAGATATAATTTATTTACTTCTACAAAAATAATATTTTTGATTTTAACACTGAAATGTTGATCATAAAGTTACACTAATTAAAAAAGAGTTAATAAAATTACTAAACCATAAAACTTTTATGGTGTAGATTTAGATAATATAGAGCTTTACTTACCTCCTGTTGTGTTTAGTCTTCTTCAGTGAGTCCAAATCAGTATCTTGAGCTAGATTACCTCATGCCCTCTCACCAACTATCCTCTTTGGCAGACTAATAAATCTGGGAGTGAATGGAATGTGTGAAATGATCTTGAACTTGCTTTTGTCAATGCTCAGTGGAGGCAATAACCTTCAGCTGTTGCCACAGCAACAGATTTATGAAGACGGACAGCCCAGGACCTACGATTCAATTATTAACACAGCAGGACATCATATCCTTAATTTATTCTAACTGCTCCAAACTTCCAAATGTACACTGCCTCAGACTTTTAATAATACAGGCTTTATTCAGAAGTTATAGCTCTCATAACAATATTACTAATCAGTGAAACACGTAAGTCTGCAGATACTGTGATTGTAGTAAAAACACAGAAATGCTGGAGGAAGTCAGCAGATCTCACCGCATCCATATGAAGTAAAGATATATAACTGGTGTTTTAGGCCTGAGCCCTTCTTCAAGGTAACCTCCTATGGACACTGCAAGACCTGCTGAGTTCCTCCAGCATTTATGTGATTTTAATATTACTAATCAAACTAAGTTAAATCCATGAAATTAATTAATTAACACTGATAACTTTCAGGTACTCTTTTAATACAATAAGGAGATTTCCTTCAAACATAAAAAAAATAAGCTGCTCAAGGATCTCAATGGATCAGATAGCATCAGTGGAAGGAAAGGAACTGTTTAAATTTCAGGTCCTGATGCAGAGTTCAACCTGAAAAGGCCAAACATCTCTTTGCCTCCACAGATGCCTCCTGGATTGCTTGAGCATCTTGTTTTATGCTCCGGCTTCAGCATTTACACAGTGGTTCTCAACCTTTTTCTTTCCTCTCACATCCCACTTTAAGCATTCCCTATTCCACTGGTGCTCTGTGATTAGGAAGGGATTGCTTAAGTTGGTAGGTGGATGGAAAGAAAAAGTTTGAAAACCACTGTTTTAATCGTACCTCATTGGACTCGCTATGTGCACGGATTCAGACCTCCAAAGGAACTGGGCCAATAACAATTTTTCTCAAGCAAAATATTTCAATAGCAATTGGGTCTAGAGCAGTGATTCTCAACCTTCCCTTCCCGCTCACATCCCACTTTAAGCAATCCCTTACTAATCACAGAGCACCGATGGCCTAGGGATTACTTCAAGTGGTCTGTGAGATGAAAGAAAAAGATTGAGACCTATTGATGTACAGTCTCTTTCTTCAAATTTGTTTCCCAGAAAATTGCTCTTTTAGACTCTTTTTCGATTTTACTTCAGATATATTCAGGAGGAAACCTTCTCACTGTGATCAAGATATCGATAACATATCATGACTGGAGAACTTTCCTTCCATTTTGGTATCTTTTAAACAGTTCTTAAATGCGACTGGAAAATTTACAATCTTTTACATTATGCTCACAGATAAAACAGGTCATGTTCTGTCCTGTCAATACACTCAGTCATCAGCGGAATTAATGTTAGGTGTTGTCAAGTGTTTCCCCCTCACTAATATCCCACTTAATGATCCTTGAATGACATTTGGTTCTCGGGCTCACCACAGACACAGTGCAAATAATGAGTTGAATTCTAAATTAACTGCCTCTGATATCAGTGGAGTATTCGAATGAGTGTAGTACCAAGGAACCCCAATAAAATAGAGATGGTGCTGTGATGGATGGTAATGAGGGGAAGAGAGTGGTGTTCCTGTTTCTTAGTAATATATGGATTTACCGCTCATTCTCTCAAGGTTGTAATAGCCGAAGGGTGGTAGTAGGAATGAGCTCCTACTGCTCTTCATTGCGTGGGTCTCAAACAACTTCTGACAACCAAGTTCTTCTGCCCGGCGGAGCTGTTCTCACTGACAGGAGAGAACCAATTGCTCCGGGCAGATGGGGCTCATTAACCACGGATGGTAACTCATCTCGGAGAGGGAAAACACCGATTCCAAACCTCCACTGCCTTGTGGCTATACCTGCTCATGGGAAAAGATTTGGGGGTAAACCCCGACAAAAAATCTGGAGTAGGAGTCCCAAAGGCGGCTGATTGCTGTACCCAGCACCAGCACAGCAACGCCTGCGATATTGCTGGCACCAAGTAGTTCCTTTGGACCTGTCATTAGCATGGAGACCCCTTTCCATATCAACTCTGTCTTGGCTTGCACCCTGGAGAGGCCACTCCAGCTACCAGAGGTCCAGTACCGTGTCCGACAGAGGCCACACACACACACACACTCACTCTCTCTCTCTCTCTCTCTCTCTCTCTCTCTCTCTCTTCTCTCTCTCTCTCTCTCTCTCTATCCCAGACCATTGTTATATATAGTCATAGAGTTTTGCAGGCTAAGTTTTTGACTCAAGCTCCTCCTAATTTCGTGGTTGATTCTGAAATGCACACGTGTGCCAAATGCCTGTGTCACTACTTTCAGAGAACTGTGCATCTGTTCACATAGAGGAAGTGGTGAAAGTTGGAAGAGGACAAAGCCCGATTACTGCATTATTGAAGAATTCTCCAGGATAATGTGAGCACTTCATTGTCCATCACTACCTGGACAATGGCTGCCCAATTGCTTTTCCATCAGATGGTGGCAGAAAAACCCACTTTGATTTGCTCTCCCTTTACTAACTACTGCCTATGCACCTACATGAGAGCATTTTTCACACACTCCATGTGGAGATAAAGCCTTATTTTTGGACTTAATCGTTCATTCTGTGGTATGACACCACTGTCATCCAAATACGATAGACTCAGGACAGAGCTGACAGCTCTGAGCTGAACATCCATGAGCCGTCAGCAACATCCAAATTATATTCCAGCATAATTTAGAATCTCTGGATCCAGTTTATCACCCACTCTGCTATTACAGTCATATCATAGAATCAACCCTAATTCAAAGAGGACTGTAAAAGAATATGGGAACAGCATCAAACATTCCCTAAATATCAACCTGCAAGATCTCGACACTCACCTTTGAGTGTCAGCTAAACTGTGAAGGTTGCTGGCAATAGAGCAATGTGATCTCATATCTAACAGATTAATATATTTTTCTTACAGTGCGGAAGGAAACTATACAGCGATTCAGTCTATGCCAGCTCACAGTGTAATCCCATCAATGCCGCTCACTCATTATTACCTTAAATTATATTAAAACTTGAACAATTGATACAATTCCATGTATGATTCCTCAGATTTAGGATAGATACATAGAAATTGTTTGCCGTGGGTGATGAATTAGGGCAAAAGAGAATAAACTTCGGATGAATCAGGTGAAACCCCGACACCCTAGGTGTAAAGGTAATAGTGATCCAGATCTCCTCTCCAAAAAGGCTTCAGCTATTACTCCGATTGAAACATGCCTGAAATTTTTGTCAGGTAAGTAAATGGAGGGATGTGGAAAATGAATATATGGTTTGAGCTACAACATAATTGTGACTAAACTAAACACGGAAGAGGATTGATGAATGGCCGACTCCTCTTCTGACGTTCCCTCCTTTCTGTGGGATAAATATTTCTCGCACATTTGTGTTTGAAGTGTGGAAACCCAAACATACTTGGGAACACATTAAGAATGTTGAACAGTTTGGTTGCTGGCTGTTTAAAGGGTTTCTGATCCACTTGGTGCAAGTGAGTGGGATTATATGCAGGCAAAAAGCAAAATAAGAAGAGCAGATACAGGAAACCAGAAATAAAAACAAGAAAAAGGTCTTTCAAGGGCTATCAACCTGAACAAAAATTCTTTCTGCACAGATGGTGTCCGACTTGCATTCTCTGTGGTAATTGCAGTCAAAGCTGCTGCCTTTAAGTGGGTATGAGGCCTGTCATGTACTTCATATCACCCCCCCTCCCCACACCTGCCATCCACAGGCTGCTACAGCCAGAGCTGTTGATCCTCTTGTTCCTCCTCCATGACACCAAAAAAGCATCCTCCAAGAGCAGATCAGACATCCAAATCTTCAAAGTGTGTCTCTCTGGACCTGCCTGAAAGCAAACACTCGGCAATAAAGCAGCTGTGAGCAATGAGTAATTTGGCAGTGTTCCTGCTCTTGCCTCCTCTTCTTCCATCAAGTGCTTATTGTGTCTTCACAGACAAGTGTTAAGGAAACCCATGGGTTGAAAGATCATTTGAAATTTCTGTGTTAGTGTGATTTTAATTGAACATATGGTTAAGCAACAGCCTGTCTCTTTGTGGTAATTTCCACTTAAGTGGTCAAGTTCGACAGTTTTATCTTCTTACGTCTGGTTTTAAAACATTGCACACTTGTTTGTTACGATCCTGCTTCTATGTCTCCACAGTATGATACACATATACTTTTCAGCTCATGGGTGAGTTTTCCTTTATCCCATATACTCTTCTGTGCACAGGGAAAAGTGAGGACAAACAAGATTTAGGGTTTTATTGGAGAATGCAGTTCTTTTCGTCATTGTGACTCTGAGGTACTCACCGTTTTAACATCCCCTCCTTATCTCATTCTTGCTGTTCCACCTTGGCTTCCTTATGGTATTCTATGAACCTCAAAACTCATCCTTGGTTTGGTAGTGTTAAAGGTGCCTGGCACATTGTTCAAAGGTCTGTCCTCTGGAATCATAGTTAGGATGAGGATTTCAAAATATGCCACACCTCAATGTTAGAAAAGAAATAAAAACCTGCAAATGAAAAAGCGGAAGAAGACAGTAAGGCAGGCAGCATCAGTGGAAAGAGAAACAGTCAATGTTTCAGGTCTGCAACTCCTCCTCAAAATGGTTCTGAAATGTTGACTGTTTCTAATCCTACAGATATTGCCTTACTTATCGAGTTTTTCCAGCAAATCGTTTTTGTTCCCGATTTTCATCGTCTGCAGTCTTAACTTTGTGAGAACTAGGAGCAAGAGATAAACAGGGTTCAGGGTAGAGTAGTGACGTGTACAGTTAGGGTGACATGGCTAGAAAAGCAGTTAGCACAGTGCTATTACAGTACCAGCAACACAGGGTTGAATCGTAAAAGTAGATGTTCTCTGAGGTATCACATAAACATTTGGTGAAGATGGGAACCTTGGTCGTGCTTTGCGCGCAACGGCTGTTTGAATAAAGTTGTGTGAAACAGCAACGGCGTCGCCTAGGACGAAGTGCTGGTTGATGCCGCTCGCTGTTGGGGTGACTCTCTTAACGTGTCTCCTTATCCCAGCTTAGTAAGGGTCACCTTGGTCAGAGGTTTTATCTTTAAACTTGGGGGAGGATTACTTATCAAAAATGTCATTGTTTATCTTTTGCGCAGTTCTGTGGAGCAGGAGGAACCTGATGGTTAAATATTTTCAAAGAATGTGACTCAAAATAAAGTGCTTTAAGGTTTACATATTATGCAAGTGAAGTTTATTCAGTGTAAATACAGTATAGTTTTGTTTTTGTCTTTTGTTGTTTGAACGGTTTATTTTTAATGCAGGGGTATTAGTGAGGCATTGTAAGAATAAGTCTCAAGCAACTGGAAAATACACATCCGGCATCTACCAGTGCTGGATACAGGGGTTTTACTGTATGTGTTGCTAATAGCACGGCAGAGGGGTCTGCTCAGTAGGTCCGAGGTACTAATGACAGAGGAAAGTTGAGACCTTCTCCTAGAAGGATGATTTGCTGCAGAAATGGTCAGTGCTGATATACAAAATCAGGTTACCAAGCCTTGTCTCTTGGTCATCTGTACTGATGTACCATCGCTTGATATTCCCCCTCACCGACTTCGTACTCTGCTGACATTTTCCTTTCACAACCCTTCTGTTTGGACAGAGTTCACACTCCGGTAAGATTTTCATTTTAAATAGCTTTACTTCTTTTGTCTTTTGTTGAAATTGGATATTTGGAACAAAAAGATCATTTATGGACAATGCACATTGGAATTGAATTATGATTGACATCGTCTGTGTCTCGTATACAATCCAAAAGCATGATTCATGTGCCTGCACTAATCGGTCCATAGATTCAGTTGAACTCCCGGCTATCCACAGGCGAGTTCTGTCATGAGCAGTGTCTAGGCTACGGGTAGTGAAACCCCCATCCCCCCACCTTCTCTCCCCTACCTCCCCCCTCCCCACCCCTGATCTGATCATCTTTTTGGATCTTGGACAAGTGCTCTAAAAGGCCTTTGCAAGTGCTGTAAATTTTCAATGACACTTCAAAGCAATTGAAATAATGGCAATAGAGGCATTACCACCCTTTTTTTCTATTTTTCTTGCACGATTTACTTCTTTTCAAATTATAGCAAATAATTTGTAACGCTGCCACAAAACAAAGAATTTTGTGACATCTCCGTGACAATAAATTCTGATTTTGAAAAAGTGTAAATAATGTTTGCAAGATTTTTTAAAAACTAGTAAGTTTATGAAAAATACATTCATCGATGTAAATTGGTTATGTACATGAATATAAATCACTGATCATTTTCATTGAAGTTGATAACTTGAAGACAAGTATAGAATACGCCAGCACTTTCTGTCATTTTGTGTAGCACCATGCAGAATCGAAGGCAAACTGATCACTGGAGGGTAAATAAACAATTTTCCCCGTCAGAACTGGTGCCTTTTTCAAAACATGTTTGATGCACAGTAAATAACTCTGAGGCTGAGTCACTGATCTACAGGCTTTTATTCACAATGGATAAGGACCTCATCCTTTGCCATGACCCAAGCTTTCTGGGGAAGGTTCAAGGTGTTAGAGCAGTAGTTCTCAACCTTTTTATTTCCATTCACATACCACCTTAAGAATTCCCTATGCCATAAGTGCTCTGTGATTTAGTGAGGGATTGCTTAAGGTGGTATGTGGGTGGAAAGAAAAAGTTTGAAAACCATTGTTTTAATCGACCCTAATTAACTCGCTATGTGCAAGGTTTCATAACTCCAAAGGAAATGGACCAATGACCATTTTTCTCAAGTAAAATATTTCAGTAACAGTTGGGTCTAGAGCAATGATTCTCAACCTTCCCTTCCCACTCACATTCCACCTTAAACAATCCCTTACTAATCACAGAGCAACGATGGCATCGGGATTATTTAAAGTGGTATGTGAAGCAAGGCTGCGTTCTCGCACCAACCCTCTTTTCAATCTTCTTCAGCATGATGCTGAACCAAGCCATGAAAGACCTCAACAATGAAGACGCTGTTTACATCCGGTACCGCACGGATGGCAGTCTCTTCAATCTGAGGCGCCTGCAAGCTCACACCAAGACACAGGAACAACTTGTCCGTGAACTACTCTTTGCAGACGATGCCGCTTTAGTTGCCCATTCAGAGCCAGCTCTTCAGCGCTTGATGTCCTGTTTTGCGGAAACTGCCAAAATGTTTGGCCTGGAAGTCAGCCTGAAGAAAACTGAGGTCCTCCATCAGCCAGCTCCCCACCATGACTACCAGCCTCCCCACATCTCCATCGGGCACACAAAACTCAAAACGGCTGCACCATTTCATCAGATGCAAGGATCGACAACGAGATAGACAACAGACTCACCAAGGCAAATAGAGCCTTTGGAAGACTACACAAAAGAGTCTGGAAAAACAACCAACTGAAAAACCTCACAAAAATAAGCATATACAGAGCCGTTGTCATACCCACACTCCTGTTCGGCTCCGAATCATGGGTCCTCTACCGGCATCACCTACGGCTCCTAGAACGCTTCCACCAGCGTTGTCTCCGCTCCATCCTCAACATTCATTGGAGAGACTTCACCACCAACATCGAAGTACTCGAGATGGCATAGGCCGACAGCATCGAATGCACGCTGTTGAAGATCCAACTGCGCTGGGTAGGTCACGTCTCCAGAATGGAGGACCATCGCCTTCCCAAGAATGTGTTATATGGCGAGCTCTCCACTGGCCATCGTGTCAGAGGTGTACCAAAGAAGAGGTACAAGGACTGCCTAAAGAAATCTCTTGGTGCCTGCCACATTGACTACCGCCAGTGGGCTGATATCGCCTCAAACCGTGCATCTTGGCGCCTCACAGTTCGGCGGGCAGCAACCTCCTTTGAAGAAGACCGCAGAGCCCACCTCACTGACAAAAGACAAAGGAGGAAAAACCCAACACCCAACCCCAACCAACAACTTTTCCCCTGCAACCGCTGCAACCGTGTCTGCCTGTCCCGCATCGGACTTGTCAGCCACAAACGAGCCTGCAGCTGACGTGGACATTTACCCCTCCATAAATCTTCGTCCGCGAAGCCAAGCCAAAGAAAAGAAATGTGAGATGAAAGAAAAAGGTTGAGAACCACTGGGTTAGAGGCTTTATACAAGCTCAAAAGCGGGAGGGGCTACAGGTACAGTCACAGGATGGGGCAAAACCAGATAATCAGGAATACAGCAGTTCACCACATTGATCTGGTGGGAGGATGTTACTCCCTTCATTAGAAATACAAGGCAAAATATGAGAGCTAAATCATATCCAAATAAAGTAATATTTTCAAAGTCTTAGGCAAGGCTGAAATTCAACCCAATAATTTCTGGTGAAAATGAAATGAAATTTGATTTCATCGTGAATGGAACTGTACACTACTTTCAGTAAAAATATTTGTTATGTATAGTACAGTTATAATTTGTTTAATTAAATCCCAGGTGAGTATTTGATAATGGATACTCCAGGGGTTGTGGTTGTTTATTTTCTGGATCTTACTTCAAGCTCTATTTCAGATTCCAAGATCAGTTTTTTGTCATTTACCTACAACATAGAACTTATCAACATGTGCTTGCCATAAAGGCATACCAAGAGGTACCACTAACCTGCTGCCCCTACAAATGAGAAAAATACAAGCAAGTACCTTCAGAGACACTGAGTGTCCAGGGATTCACCTCCTGTGTTCTTGTAACCTCTGAAACTGCATGGACTTCGACCAATTCCAGTGGTGAACCGAAGCTCCTGGTTCTGAACCTTCGAGTTGATCAGGAAGCTACTTACACACAAGGCTCTTTGGGAGTCCTTCTTGACACCTTCCCTTGCCCTACTTCTTCCAGTGACCTTAATTATTCCAGAAACCTATAAAACAGCATATCATCTGTGAGTGAATTCCATTTGGAATTTGTTCACGTTGATTGAAAATCAAGTGCTCTGCTAAATGAACCAACAGAAAGTAGTGTTAACAAAGATGAGATTTTGTGCACTCAACCAGGCCATTTTAAGTGGATTCTACATGTGACATGACATATTGCAAACTAGTTATGTTTGAGGTTGCTTTGCTTTACTAAGCTACCAGATGAACCCATTGCCAATACTCTTGGGATATCGTTTGACTATTTCTTATTATTTGGTGTTTGTTAAAGGATGCTTTGGGCTTTCCACATCATTTCTGCTACTTCAGACCATAACAAAAGCACATGCCACATATAAGAATGGATTATTTTAACCCAGTGGTATCAGTCTGATTATGAAGGCTAAAGTGACATAAAATCAACGGTTGAGAGAAAAATCTAATGCATAAAATATCTTGTCCAACCCACACACACACCAACACAGCAGAAAACTCATCCAATCACTTCACATTTATTAATCACAATATATCTTGTCAATACAGTCTTTACATTAGACAACAAGATGGAATCTGGAGCTGCTTTTAGCTTTCCATGGCTGTCCATGTGGAAATAATTGGAGTCTGTTAAAAATTTTTCCAATAAATTATACCTCCCCTACTTACTGTAGTATCGAGGAATTTATTCCGCTATTTTATGGCTTGGGGCATATCATAATGAATTGTCCTTTTTCACAATTGTAACATTCATATGTAATATTTTTCAGAAGGGATGGGTGGGGTTAAAATTACATTTCCTAGAATAAGAACAGCCTGAAATAATTTGCATTCCTGTCTGCTTGATCAATTTGTCCATGTTGCCAAGAGAGCATGAAAAATACAAAATAACACATGGGGATGTGATAATCCTTCCAATGATACAACATTAGAGTTAGTATTGATATGTTTTCTTCCAACTCCAAACCATTGTGAATATCTCCTGGTGGAAAAGGTTCGAGACACATTAAAAAGGATGCAATAATAGAATCTACAGATAATGGCTCCTTATTTAGTCAGTTCTGTATCTGCAGGCTGATTGGTGCCTTACTATAAACCAGATAGAATGTGAGCAGGGAGGGGAAAGGACAATCTCCCCCTTCAGTAATCTGAAGCAACTTCATATGCATTCTACAGAAGGAGGACTAATTGTCTTTTGCATTCTATTGTACATTTATCTTTGGAGAAATAACATATACTGTAGTGTGTAATGACAAATGTAAAATCCAATGGACATAATCTTATGAGCCATGTTATTCAGCCAACATTTTGCAGTGAAACTAGAGACAGAATTAGACCGTCGAAGTTACCATTAGAATTAAAGATTAAAACTGTGTAAGGTTGTCAGATACAGAGGTCATATTAGTGCAAGGCATTGTTTAGTAATTTATATCAGCCATTATCAATCTTTTTTTTGGCTATGGCCCCCTTAGGTCCCTGCTCAAAGTTTATGGGCCCCCTTCCCTGTGAAACAGTCAAGTTTTGGTTTCTTCCGTACTTCTCTCCTAACGACGACATAAAAAACATTTTAAAAAATTTATGTTGCGTGAGGTGAAAAGTAAACAAGGCTTTTAATTAAATGTGGTATGCCCTCCCACCCACCCCCAAGGTGGGGGGGGGGGGCTGTAGAACCCCTGTTGAGAATGGTTGCTTTATATCATACAATCATTGCCAGTTTATTGTAGCATTTTATCATACTTTTATTTGTTTTATTTCATTTCCAGCATTTGTTTGGTTATAATAAACTTATGAAGGAGTTTTCTGTTGTGCTCCTCTATTACACCTGACCAGTTTCTCATCTTGTTGTGTTCAGGCTGAAATTGGAGATTAGGGTCAAGGAAAACTGTCTAGATTATGTATGGAGAAAATGACAGGATAAATTCATGCTATGTAAATTTAATAATGCATCTGAGTGATAAGATACAATTGCTCTCTTGCAATCAATGCACCAATTTTCCTTAAAATCAAGAACATCAATATCAGTTTCATGGAGAACAATGATATTTATAATACCCCATTATCTGAAATGTAATGACACATATATTGAAAGATTAACTATTGAGATACAGGATTAGCTGCAAACACCTGGAATTCAGGTTCAGTGAATGGGGACAGAGCTCCAGTCATCGGGAAGGTCCATCAGCCTATGGTTGACGGGATAACTTGGGCAAGAGAGAATCATGGCCTGTGGTGGAGGGAGGGGGTGAGGTTGTTGGGTTCAGTGTTTGGAGCATCGTGACATTGGGCAGTGGGGAAGGATAGGATCATTGAGTGTTTGGAGATATGGTTGATGCCTTAATGGGTTGAAGAGGCTGTCGGGTAGAACATAAGAACTGGCTCCAATTATGCGGCACTTTATCCTGGGATAAATTTACAGCATGGTAGAAGCTGATTCCAGCTATTTAAACACATGCACCCAATTGACCTTAAACTCCTGGTATATTTTGAACAGTGGGAGGAAACTGAAGCACCCAGAGGAAATCCATGCAGACATGGGGAGAACGTCCAAACTCCTTGTAAACTGTGCTGGATTCAAACCTACATTGCTGGCTCTGTAATACACTAACTGTGCCACCGAGGTGTCTTTTTAATCACACAGAGTACTGAAAAAAGCAAGTATTATTTTAATTTAAACATTTTGAATGGTGGGAGGAAACCAGAGCCTCTGGGGGAAACCCATGGAGACATGGGGAGAATGTACAAACTCCTTACAAACAAGTGCGGGATTCAAACTCTGGTCCTGATCGCTGGCGCTGTAAAGACGTTGCACTAACCACTATGCCAACCATGCCGGCCTATAAAATTTCTAGAACAGTGTTTCACAATAGTTTTTATTCCCCTCATGTATCAACTTAAGTAATCCCTTACTAACCACAGAGCACCTATGGCATAATTACTTAAGGTGGCATGTGAATGGGAAAAAAAAGTTGAGAAGCACTGCTCTAGAATATTTTCCACCTCAAATGTTCCACAGTAAGTTGCCACTGAATAATTCTATTGAAGAAATACACTCAAAATATTTGTCTTGGCCTTAGCTGAAAATTAATTTCGATAAGAAAGATTTAAACATTCATTGGAATAGGGGAAGAACCTGTTTGCTGAATTTGCCATGAAAAAATCTCAGTTGAAAAGAACTTTATTCTCAAAGGTCATCTCATCTAGAGTATGAAACTTTGAAAGGTTTATTTTCAAATAGAATATATGGTTCATTTTTTTTTTTTTGCTTCATATGAAGCAACATGGAAACTCCCTAGTACAGCTGATTTCTCCAATGGCAGGATATGGCAGGAAAACATTTCTTTCAACTCTACAGCTGTGACAGCTGTGGAAGGGATCACTTTTATTATTTGGAACACCGGTTTTTTCAAAATGGCAAGTTGCAATTGTATTTTGAAAGAATAGACCTTTAACTGTTACTATTCTGGAGTTTAGTAAAAACACACTGAAATACTGGAGGAAGTTAGCTGGCCAACGTTTCAGTCCTGAGCCCTTCTTTAAGGAATAGGGAAAGAATAAGCAAAACAGAATCTCAGAATAGAGACAGGGCTGGCTAGGGGGCAGAGTCCAGACCAACAAAAGGTATTAATTGGATATGATAAGGGGAACAATGAGAATTGATTTTGGCTGTGGAAAGGAGACAGAGGGAAAAGGAAGAGGGACAGAGCTGGGGAAAATCTGAGGGAAGGTGTGGGGAAGGGCGAGGGGGTTAACGAAAGCCAGAGAAGTTGATGTTAATGCCATGTGGTTGGAGGGTGTCCAGATGGAAGATGAGGTGTTGTTCTTCTTTATGAGAAAAAATGCAAGTTCTTCACCTCAAAATATTTATCTTGAAATAACCATATCTTTCATTTTACATTCTCTTGCATAAACTTGTTATTTCAAACATTTTAATCTTTTTTTCCAGGTCTCCTTCTACTTTTACCATTCTGTGAAAGAATAACTTTGAAAATATTTACTTCTTTCTTATCCATCTACTTCTGCTTCAATATATTGCTTTGTTGAGTACCGCTGCAATAGCGTGGATCTCCCAGTGGCATCCTATTTCAATTTCCCATCCCATTCCCTTGCTGACATGACTGTCCTTGGCCTCATGCATTGCCAGACTGAGACCACCTGAAAATTGGAGGAACAATCCCTCATCTCACCCTCCAACCGATGGCATTAACATCGACTTCTCCAGTTTCCACTCCCCCCCCCCCACCATCTTCTTCCCCCATCTCCTTTCCTCTATTTCTGTCTGTCTGTCTCTCTCTTCCCCTTTCATTCTGTCTTATTTTTCACAGAACCAAAATCAATTCTCACCTTTCCTCATCATGTCCAATTAATACCTTTTGGCTGTTAATTTGGACTCCTTCTTTCCTTTTCCCCCTTAATATCTAGCCTTTAATTAAGATTTTTGTATGTGCCTTGAAGAAGGGCTCAGGCCTGATACATCGGCAATATATCTTTCCCTTCTATGGAGTCTGCAAGACTGGCTGAGTTCCTGCAGCATTTCTGTGTTTTTACTGCAGTCTCAGTGTCTGCAGACTTTATTGTTTTACTGCATTTATATGGAGCCTTACCTAACCTCTGGATGTTCAAATGTTTTACAGCCAATCATATGCTTTTGATATATGACAGTCAATTCACATTCAGCATGCTTTCATGAAATAATGACCCGGGTTTAATTTAAGTAGCATAGCACAGTTGCCTCATTCGGCCAAAATATCATGGTGCACATTCAGATCAATTTGACTGAATTTCATTTAAATTGTTTACATCTCAGGTAACCGAATAACACAGACTGCTTTTCACAGTTATACAGAAGTTTTCATGACCTGCTGAGTTTCTCCAGCATTTTGCATTCCTGACAAAGGACTCTGGGCAGAAATGTTGGTTACCCTTTACTTCCTATGGATGTTGCGTGACCTGCTGAATTTCTCCCACACTTTTGTGTATTGCTTTTGACCCCAGCAACTGTAGATTTTCTCATTTAACAATGTATTGATTTTTTAATCCAGTGCAAGAACCACTGAGCATGCTATTCAATTGAAATGTCTATGGGGAACGATGTTTATTCGATGAAACTATCCACAGAATCAAACATAAGAACACTCTTTATAAAGTTGGTTTCCTAAAACATCTCTTACTGTTTTGAAATACATAAGAAGCTTTTACATTAATGGTGCAGTGTGGAACTCTATGGGAACAGATTAGTTACTTGTTCCATAAGTTGAAGCCAAAAGTGAGGCATGGATGAGGTTGGCTCATTTGCCTCACTATGTATCTACTTTATGCTAAATAAAATAGGAAATACCTGGAACCAAATTTGAGGAACAAAAAATGAAGGAACTTTCACTTCCAAGACTAATGAATTATTTTCAAATAGTGGTCCCTGAGGGTTTGTGGCCCAATAATACAGCAATAGAGGTGAAAAATCAAAGATAGAAAGTGACCCATTAGGCCCACTGACAGCAACCTATCCAGGTTCTCTAACCCTGCAACTCTTTTCCCTTTCAGCACTTTCTCAAAGCCAGTATCAGGACCCAAACTTGCTCCAGAGTGGCGAGGCTCTCTCGATAGGTTACACTGAATTGGACATTGAATGTGCCGTAAGTTCCCAAAAATGCTGCATCAAATCTCACCACTTTGTAAACTCCCCTAACTTCAAAGACTGCTCCCTTTCTCATTTTCCAATCGTTTATCTCAACAACGTTGAGAAGAAGTTCGACAGAAGGGTTCAACATCACGACAGGCCTAGACAGTGAACAAAAAAAATCACTTGAGGGAAGAGTTAAAAGCCAGAAGATGCAGGTTTAAGATGATTGGCCAAACAAAGAGGGTGCAGAGAAGATTTATAAGGAGGCTGCCTGGATTGCAGAGCATGCTTTACGAAGAGAGGTTGAGAATTTGTCATCTAAGATGTACATGGTGGAAACAGAATTGATTGTGGTTCAAGGAAGGAATTGGATAAGTTCTTGAAGAAGAAAAGAATGATGAGACCACTGGATACTGTCTATTAATGGCACTGGGGGATTATTCTCACAAAAAGAATGATGAGACCACTGGATACTGCCTGCTAATGGCACTGGGGGATTATTCTCACAAAAAGAATGATGAGACCACTGGATACTGCCTGCTAATGGCACTGGGGGATTATTCTCACAAAAAGAATGATGAGACCACTGGATACTGCCTGCTAATGGCACTGGGGGATTATTCTCACAAAAAGAATGATGAGACCACTGGATTCTGCCTGCTAATGGCACTGGGGGATTATTCTTACAAAAAAGAATGATGAGACCATTGGATACTGCCTGCTAATGGCACTGGGGGATTATTCTCACAAAAAGAATGACAGGCACAATGGTCCAAATCGTCTGCGCTGTTAAATGAACTGATTCCATTCTATTTGCACCTACAACAGAAAAATACACGGCTCTGCCCAGTCCAATTCCTGGGATCATACTGCAGCCTCCTGCATTGTTTCAGTTCTAGCCAGGCAACGTTAGACTGGATATCCAGCCGTAGACACCAGGCTGGGAAGACAGAGTCCAAATTAATTAGCCACTCACAACATCATCCTAATCGCTGTGTCTTCAAAGACTGTCGCCTACAATGTTGTGTGGAATAACCTAACTAGCTCTATTTTGGCTTGTTTCAATGCAATGAGCCAAATGGTCCACTGTGGTGTGTATGAATGACTATAATGCAACAATAACATTTTGTCCAACCACAAGTGACTGCCTTCAAAGTAGATGTTCCCTAGATCAGTTCTGCTTTAGCATTCTCCCATAAACTGATGAAAGTTTGAAAACAGGAAATTTGGTCTGGTTGAACACACTGTAAATTCCTCTCCTACATTTGATGAGAAACTGACAGATGCAGGTTAACTGCCAATTGACCAAAATAACTACTCACACTACCCTTCCGAGACTCTCATATTCATGAAACAATATTTATTTGTCCAAATGAATGTGTTTGCCTTGCATATGTATTTGTCTGTATGCACGTTATGTCTGGTTGTGTGTCTGTGTGTTTTGCACTGAGGATCAGAGAATGCTGTTTCGTTGGGTTGTACTTGTGAAATCAGATGACAATAAACTTGACTTGACTATTACATGATATGTTTGGCGTAGCCATTAAGAGGGGTGGACTTGCAGTGGACATTAATCGTGTAAAATGATTAAAAATGAAAAGTTGCAGAGGACACACTTTTGGATCAAAGGTAGAATCGCTGAATGTTTGTTCAGATTTAATTTTCTTAAAGCTAATTCAGCTTGTGAGTAGATGGTGTTAAATGCCATTTAACATAAGAGCATCACATTCGTTTTGAGAATAAAATATCAGTTCGTAACAATACGGTTTTCCGAAGGAGTTCCCCACTGTTGGCGATCAAACAGCCTGATCAATGGCCCAGAGTTGATGGTGAACATTGAAATCCTCTATCCAGACCATGTTCTGTGTCCTTGCAAAACCACAGAACATTACAGCACAGAAATGGCCCTTTCAGCTCTTCTAGTCTATGCTGAATCATTTTTTTTGCCTAGTCCCACTCATCTGCACCCAGTCTACTGTCCTTCATACCTCTCCCATCCATGTACCAAATTCAAATTCTTATATATTAAAATTGAGCCCACATTCACTACTTCAGCTGGCAGCTTGTTCCACACTCCCACCACTCTCTAAGTGAAGAAGTTCCCACCCTCAAACACACAGGCTTAATACCGTAAGATTGAGTGGAATCTGTTGAGAATTCCCAAGACCACTCATTCCCATCTCTCTACCACAATGCTAAAAATTTTGCTCGATAGACCTGGGAGAATCTGTGAGGACAATTTTGTCAGGCTGTTTCTTGACTACTCTGTGGGACAGCTGCCTCACTACAGCCTCAGAATTTTGTGAGGAGTGCCTTGATGCTGGACTGAATGAGCCAGTTCTGACTGAGCTGGTTAACCAATAATTATGAAAAAAAAACAGATGCCTCGATTAAGAGGTAAAACACAAAAGTCTGCAGACACCATGGTTGAAGTAAAAACATGATGCTGAAGAAACTCAGCAGGTCAAACAGTGTCCTTCATGTAGCAAAGACAAAGATCATCACCAATGTTTCGTGCTTGAGCCCTTCATCAAGATATCATCAAGGCAGTTTTAAAGAAAAATAAAATCAACCCTTGACAAAAATGTAATCATAAAATATTTTCACTACAAAAAAAGAGCATGTGATGCTTGAAATTATGTTTAAAAGTGAACATTGCAAAATAAAAGCTGTAATGGAAGATTTAAACCATGTTTTTTACTTTTGCAGCCTTTTGCTTCTGCAAGGCTGAGAACCTGCTTGTTTTTAGAATCAGCAGACATAAGCTAAATTCCACCGAGGGGCCAGAGATGCAGTTATCTGACGAAAGGACATCTGTGTACCAAGAACATTTAATCTTCCTGCTTGTTTTGGTCACAGACTGTTAGAGACCTAACCTTGACACAAATGGAAAGCATTCACAGATCTAATGGAGAAATTGCAAAAATCATTTATACCGGTTTGGCATAAAAATAAACCAAAAAAGATGACTCAACCGTGGATAACAAGGGAAATTAGAGACAGCATTAGGTCCAAAGAGAGAGCATATCAATTGGCCAAAAAAAGTACCACAACCGAAGACTGGGAGCAGTTCAAGATGCACCAAAGGAGGACAAAGGGATTAATCAAGAGAGCAAAAATAAATTACGAAAGTAAGCTTGCGGCAAATATAAAAACTGACTGCAAAAGCTTTTATAGATATGTCAAGAGGAAAAGATTGGTGAAATCCAGAGTAGGTCCTTTGCAGTCAGAATCAGGGGAATATATAATGGGGAATAAGGAAATGGCAGACCAATTAAATTCTTACTTTAGTTCTGTTTTCACAAGAGAGGGTACAAATAACCTCCCAAGGATGTTGGGAAACAGAGACTAATGCAAGGGAGGAACTGAAAGAAATCAGTATCTCTAAGGACATGGTCTTGGGGAAATTAATGGGATTGAAGGCAGATAAATCCCAAGGGCCTGATAATCTACATCCTAGGGTACTTAAGGAAGTGGCCATTCAGATAGCAGATGCTTTAAGAATTATTTTCCGGAACTCGATAGACTCAGGATCAGTACCCATGGATTGGAGGGTAGCTAATGTTACCCCACTATTTAAAAAGGGGGGAATTATCGACCGGTGAGCTTTACATCAGTAGTGGGCAAAATGATGGAATCCATTATTAAGGATGTAATAGCGGAGCATATGACTAGCAGAGAAGGGATCGGACAGAGTCAACATGGATTTACAGAAGGTAAATCGTGCTTGACAAATCTATTGGAATTCTTTGAGATGGTGACAGGTAAAATAGATGGGGGAGAGCCAGTGGATGTGGTGTACCTGGACTTCCAAAAGGCCATCGATAAGGTCCCGCATAAATGACTGGCTTCCAAAATCAAGGCTCATGGGATTGGGGGAAAAGTATTGATGTGGATTGAGAACTGGCTGGCAGGTAGAAGACAGAGAGTTGGGATAAATGGCTTGTTTTCTGAGTGGCAGGCGGTGACCAGTGGGGTGCCACTGGGATATGTACTGGGACCCCAGCTGTTCACAATTTACATTAATGATCTGGATGAGGGGATTGGATGTAATATCTCCAAATTTGCAGTTGACACTAAGCTAGGAGGGGTTGTGTGCACGGAAGAGGGGGTCAGGAAGCTCCAGTGTGATTTGGATAATTGAGGGACTGGGCAGATACATGGCAAATGCACTACAATGTGGATAAATGTAAGGTTATCCACTTTGGTCATACAAATCGGAGGGCAGATTACTATTTGAATGGCAATAGATTAAGAGATGGGGAAGTGCAGAGAGACCTAGGGGTACTTGTACACCAGTCTCTGAAGGTGAGCATGCAGGTACAGCAGGCGGTTAAAAAGGCAAATGGCCTTCATATCAAGAGGGTTTGAGTCTAGGAACAAGGATACCTTACTGCAGCTGTACAGGGCCTTGGTGAGACCCCACCTGGAGTATTGTGTGCAGTTTTGGTCACCTTATCTAAGGAAGGATGTTCTTGCAATGGAGGGAGTGCAGAGGCGATTCACCAGGCTGATCCCTGGAATGGCAGGTATGACTTATGAGGAAAGATTGCGCAAATTGGGATTGTACTCGCTGGAGTTTAGAAGATTGAGAGGGGATCTCATAGAGACCTATAAAATTCTGGCAGGACTGGACAGAGTGGATGCAGATGGGATGTTTCCAATGGTGGGAAAATCCAGAACCCGGGGCCATGGTTTGAGGATAATAGGCAAACCATTTAGGACCGAGATGAGGAGGAATTTCTTGACCCAGAGGGTGGTGAATCTGTGGAATTCATTGCCACAGAGGGCAGTAGAGGCAGGTTCATTAAATATATTTAAGAGGGAATTAGATCTATTTCTTCAATATAAGGGTATTAAAGGTTACGGAGAGAAGGCGGGGACGGGGTACTGAACTTTAAGATCAGCCATGATCTCATTGAATGGCGGAGCAGGCTCGAAGGGTCGAATGACCTACTCCTGCTCCTATCTTCTATGTTTCTAAAATAAACCATTGTATTCAAAGTGATAAGCTGAAAATTATGTTATTCGATAGAAGCCTAGCATGCTAGCTTGCTTGCTTATCTTTCTTGCTGTGCTGGGAATAGGTGCTTGGGTAAGCAGTTTTTGGGTAATATAAGCCATGGTCCCGCTGCTGAAGGGGAGTCTCTCCGAGAGGTGGCAACATCTCTCAGCAAGAAGAAGAACTTCTAGAGTCCAGCCAACGTCCCGGTTGGGGGAGGTGGAGAAGCTGCTACCGGTGCCCCGACAACCTACTACAAGTGTGCAGTCGTTGCCTCGCTTTGGCAGTTGGGACCAGTCCAGGCGTTGATAAGTATAATTGGGAAGGGCTTTGCATATTGTAGTTTGATATCAGCTTTAGAATTTGTAATAAAGATTTGTATAAACTGAAGTGCTCTCGGCGTGTGTGTCTATTTTCTTTCGGTAGCTCAAACACTGTGACCAATCTAAAACGAACAAAGTGAGAGGTACAAGTTTACCCAGGACAAAAGCACACCATACAAATGAATTTCTTTGTGATAAGTTTGCCTGTATTAGGCGTCATTGCTTGTTGCCGCTGTATACCTGTGATGCTTACAGATTGGTGTCACAAGGGTTGGGGTCAACCAGTGCGGTAACTCATGGTATCACCCAACTCCCCCCTTCTCCCCCATGGACCTTCTCCCATACCAGACCATACAGAATCCTTAGTAATGTTTTTGGTATTAATATTACTTGTAAATTCTAATCACTGAATGTAATGGCAATGGTAGCAAGATAAACAACTAGCAAAATTAAAATTACAGCTTTAAATTACAATATCATATGCACAGCCTAATTAATATATAATACAGTATATATAGTTGTAAAAATATAGAATATGTGATAAATTGCTTAAATGTAAATTGCTTAAATGTAATATTTCTTAGATTATATGAATACTATCCACAAAATTGTTGTGTGAAATCTTTCAAGGTTAAATTACAACATTATTAGTTACAACATTATTCTTATTAACTGCGTGGAAGCCTTCTTTTGATTTTTCTCCTTCTTTTCCTTTAATTACTACTTCATTCTCAAAAAGGTTATCGATACAAGTTCACAAATACTAATTATCACAATTTTGCAGCTAAAACACCAGAACATTTGACAAAAGCAGCGACTATAAAAACTCCAGCAGTTACAAAAACAACATCACGTGCTTGTAGCGCACGCAGACAAAACCATGTAATTCGAAGTGTCTTTGTAATTGGGCAATAATGACAGCTCTGACCGGAGTACATTAGAATGTTCAAAAAAAAAATGATCATAGAGTTTTAGCCTATTGATACATGTAAGCATCGGACTGGTCAGCCACAAACGAGCCTGCAGCTGACGTGGACTTTTTTACCCCCTCCATAAATCTTCGTCCGCGAAGCCAAGCCAAAGAAGAAAGAAAGACATGTAAGCTGGGCTTACAGAAAATGGTTTTATTGTTATAACTAACTACAGAGATATTTTTATAAAAGTAATCAATTTCTGCTGAAACACTGTACAAAACTTTTATAGAGAATCAATTTGGTGTCACCCTCTCTGATGGTGTCACCTGGTGAGGTCCGCACCCCCCTAGTGACACCAGTGTGCTTATGCATGAATGCGTGCCTACAAAAACCAATAAATTTAAAAAGTTTGAGAGTCCAGATTCTCAGGTGGTCTGGATTTCTGGCATCCAAATTTTATAGACTTCTACAGTACTGACCTCTGACTGGAATGTGATTTAATCTTCATATCTATTTGGCTCCACCTAGTGTAGGAACAGGTAAATGACAGCACTGATTTTTGAGCCTCGTTTGACCATCCCGTCGGATGCATGTACCCCTGGAGCACTGAACTTGGAAGCAGCTGGAAGTTATTACTCTGTAGGTGGCAGTAACACACTAAGAAAGTGGTACAGCTAAAACAATATATTGCCAACATTTTGAAATTTAAAAAGAGTTTGAAAACACGAGAGTTTAGCTTTCGGTCTTGAAGGCAATTTATCAGAATGCTCTTCTGAGAACCCATTGACTTCAAACTCTTTCTATCACCACTGTTAATCCACCTGTTGAAAATTTTTAGCATTTTTCTGTTTTATTGCTGATGCATAACTGAACAATTATTACAAACACAATACACATAATTATTCACATCTCTTATGGATCATTCAGAGAAAATAGAAGTTCTTTTCCTTGGGTGGGATGTTAACTTGGTATTCCAGTGGTTCTGGTTAACTTTCATTTCTATCACAATATCATGGGGGCCAGGAAAAAAAACCTTTAAATCTCACTTTTCTCAGTACTGTTGTGAGATCCTGATGCAGCATTTGTCTTGGGGTTCATCATTTTAAAATTTACATTTAAACATACAGCATGGTAATAGTCCCTTCTGGCCCACAATCCCAAGCCACCCAAACACACCAATTGACCTACAAATCCTGTACATTTTGAAAGGTGGGAGGAAACTGGAGCACCTGGAGGAAGCCCAGAGGAGTCACGAGGAGAACACACAAACACCTTATAGACAGTGCTGGATTCCAGCCTGACACTATGTTAGCCATGGTTGGAGAGCCTTGCTATTGCACGATATAAATACAGTAAAACCCCTGTTATCTGCAATTCAAGCAACTGACAGCCTCAAGCAACTGGCAAAAAACCCCAAAAAATAAATGGATAAAAAAATACAGAAGTTTAAAATTGTTGCAACTTGCTGTTCAATCCACGCAACGTGCAATCTCAAGCAACCGGAAAATCCCCCATAGGTGCCGGATCCCAGGGGTTTTACTGTATAAGCTTTCCTTCGAGAGTCATTATGTACACCAGCTCCATTTAGATCAACTTAACGGGGATGTGGATTGATGCTAGTTGAGGAGAATTGTTTCACATATTGAGTCAAAGGGATGATGGGAATACTGTGTTGAGCAGGCCAGCCTGCCCCAAGAAACAAAGTTAATATCTCAAATGAATGATCTTTTGAAAGACCGTAGTCCTTGCAGCTCGGTAGCAGAATGTCGAGCACCATCACGCTGAGCCCTGGCACACCGCAGAGCTGTGTGCTCAGCCCGATCCTGTTCACACTACTGATCCATGAATACATCACCAAATTCAGGTCCATCAGTCAGCAACAACAATGAGTTGCACTACAGAGAAGAGGTGGAAAATCTCATGAAATGGTGCGAGAGTTGAGAGACTCAATGTGGACAAGATGAAGGAGATTATTATAGGCTTCATGAGGACCAGGAATGACCGCCCTCCACAACACATCGACAACTCTGTAGCAGAGAGAGTGGAGAACACCAAGTTTCTTGGAGTTCCCTTAACTGTGACCTATCATGGACACTCAATATCTCCTTATTTGTCAGCAAGGCGCAAAAAAGCGACTACACTTCCCGAGAAGACTGAAGTGGTCAAGGTTACCAGCCACTATATGTCAACCTTCTATAGGAGCCAGCTGCATCACAGTGTGGTACAGTTTCTGCAGAGAAATGGATCAGAGGTCAATCTACAGGACCATAAGAAAATGGCAGAGAGGATCACTGGAGTCTCCCTTCATCCTCCCCCCCCCCCAACCTCCATTGACATGATCTACTGGGATCATTGTCTGAAGAGGGTGTGTATAATCATTGAGGACCCCTTCCATCCTCCACACAGCGTCTTTCAGCTGCTCCCATCCAGGAAGAGAAGTATCAGAGCTAGCACATCCAGGCTGAGGAACAGCTTCTTCTCTCAGACAGTGAGAATGCTGAACAACCAAAGGATCTGCTCATATGAACCATCCGAGACTCTCATATGTACAAAACAATATCTATTTATTTACAGTATTTGTATAGATAAAATACTTAACCTGCATATGTATTGTTTGTCGATGTGTGCTATGTCTGGTTGTGTGTTTGTATGTTTTGCACCAAGGACCAGAGAAAACTTGACTTGACAGATAAAGGATCATTAGCTTGAAGCTTTAATTTCTCCCATCTATGATGGCAATCTGATGGAGTTTCTATGCAAATTCTCTTGCTCTTCAAATGGAATTTTTAGCAGAGGATTGGAAATATAGAAAATGCAGACAATGCTGTTTCTCGAGGATTTCCATTGCTCTTCTGCCAAATTCACAGAGAATCCCCTACAGACTGTAAACCTGCAGTCTCTCTTTTATAAAAAGGCAATTGGACAGTTATCAAACAGTTGGTAATGCAGCTTTTGGGCAAACGAATTAGTCGCTACATCAATAACCATTAAGTTAAATTCATTGGAAGATCTGCTGTGAAACACAATAAAGCAGTGGTTCTCAATCTTTTTCTTTCCACTTTAAGTAATCCCTATGCCATCGGTGCTCTGTGGTTAGTAAGGGATGGCTTAAGGTGGGATGTGAGTGGGAAGGGAAGGTTGAGAATCACTACTCTAGACCCAATTGTTACTGAAATATTTTGCTTGACAAAAATTATAATTGGCCCATTTCCTTTGGAGTTATGAAACCATGCACATAACAAGTCAACGAGGGATGATTAAAACAGTGGTTTTCAACCTAACACCTTAAGCAATCCCTTACTAATCACAGAGCACCGATGGCATAGGGAATACTTAAAGTGGTATATGAGTGGAAAGAAAAAGGTTGAGAACCACTGCAATAAAGCAAGAAAGCATGGTATTAGTTTCTATTTATAGACAAGCCAATAATTGTTGCCATAAATCACTTTTAATTCTTAACCTAAACTGTGGGTAGTCACTGTAAAAATGGTATCTACATACATATTTCAAAGAGAACCAAAAGGGCAGTTTTTATTCTCTAATCCAATTGCTTCACACTGTATATATCTGTGTAAAAGTTGAATTTTGTAGATCATTTTATAATGCTAAATTTATGGGGTTGACTGTTACATGGATACTATTTTTGAGGGGCTGAAATTCACATTCAAATCCAAAATATTGTATCAGTAGCAGAAGTCCAAATGATCTCTAATTGAGTAAAGAGCAAAAACACAATGAATTAATGTAATAATAGAGAGTATGCACATCAAAACACACATCCTACCACAGGGGAGGTCGGGTCCGCCATAAATATCTGCGTCGCGGAGGTGTTGGGGGTACCAATTGGCGGGTGGTCAGGCTGTGGTGGGAGCCCATATTTGAGGAGTCGGGAGCTCCAATGGACAGGTGGCTGGGGCCAAGGCGTGATCTCACAACCGAGGCATCAGGAGCTCTGATTTATGAGCTGCTAGGACCGAGGTGAAAGACTTTTACAAGAGATATATGGAAAATTCCAGGTTTTGTAGCCAAAAATAGGAGGTTGGCCAAATTTGGAGTATTGTGTACAGTTTTGGTCACCAAATTATAGGAAAGATATAAACAAAATAGAGAGAGTACAGAGAAGGTTCACAAGAATGTTGACAGGATTTCAAGGTTTGAGTTACAGGAAAAGGTGGTGCAGACTAGGGCTTTTTTCTCTGAAGTGTAGAAGATTGAGAGGGGACTTGATAGAGGTGTTTAAGATTTTAAAATGGACAGACAGAGTAAATGTGGATAGGCTTTTTCAATTAAGAGTGGGGGAGATTCAAACTAGTGGGCATGGTTTAAGATTGAAGGGGGAAAATTATAAGGGGAACATGAGGGGAAATTTCTTTACGCAAAGGGTGGTGGGGATGTGGAATGAGCTTCCGGCAGACGTGGTCGAGGCGGGATCATTGGTTACATTTAAGGAAAGACTGGATCGTCACATGGATAGGAGGGGACTAGAGGGGTATGGACCGGGTGCTGGTCAGTGGGACTAGGAGGGTGGGGATTTGCTACGGCATGGACTAGTAGGGCCGAACTGGCCTGTTCTGTGCTGTAAGTGGTTATATGATTATAGGGTAATTTCAATTCTGCTGTCCAGAGCTGAATAGTCCTCCACAGAAACTGCCGGGCAACCTTGATCTAAGCACATTGCTCAACAGAGAATAGTGCAAAATTTAAGAGGGCATTGTATACCCTTCAGTGGGAAGCCCATTGGAGGTGAGGAGCAGCAATACCACATGTATGTTTCAGGGCAATGATGCAGCTTTCACCGAGTTTTACTCTGCTGTTGGATGCAATAGTTGAGATCATAACTTTCAGGCAATCATAAGTATCTTGAAATGGAGAAACCAGGGATCTCTGCTGTCCAGTAAACTACGATATTTATGCCCTTTTCCTATTTCAGCAAAGGCCTGTTCTGGGAGTCTGAAGATGATCCCGTAATCCTGTAGGCTAACATCAGACTCCCGGAACAAACTATTTAGAGATCTGTCACAGGCAGAGATTACCAGGTAGACAGAGGAAAAGATTCAAAGGTATCCTCAGGTTCAGGATGGTAGCAAAATCTTAGGTCCTATCACACTGAGCACTGGCGCATTTCAGGGCTGTGGGCTTAGCCCACTTCTTGTTTATACTGTTGACTCATGACTGCAATGCCAGATTCAGTTCCAATGGAATCATCAAATTTGTGGATTATAGAACAATAATTAGCCTCATCACCAAAAATGATGAATTACATTACAGAGTGGAATTTGAAAGTCCTGTAAAATAGGACAGGAGAACAGCAACCTGAGTCTCAGTGTGGACAAGACCGAGAAAATGATTGTGGTCTTCAGGACAAAAGTCGACTATTCTCCACTACACATCAACAGTTCTGTCATGGAGAGAGTGGAGAGATCTAAGTTCCTTAGCATGCATATAAAGGATGACCTATCCTGGACTCACAACAATGCCTCATTAGTCAGGAAGGTGCAGCAATGTCTACATTTCATAAGGGTGCTGAGAAGGGCAAGGCTACCAACCCCATCTTGACAACCTTTAACAGGAGCACAACTGAGGGAGTCCTGTCTGGCTTCATCACTGGTAGCTGCAAAGCATCAGACTTGACGTCTATACAGAGGATCATTAAAACGGCCAAGAGAATTACTGGGGATTTTCCTTTCCTCTACAGATGACATTTACTGGGAGTCTATCTAAATCAGTGGTTCTCAACCTTTTTCTATCCACTCACATACCACTTTAAGTATTCCCTATTCCACTGGTGCTCTGTGATTAGTAAGGGATTGCTTAAGGTGGTAGGTGGGTGGAAAGAAAACATTTGAAAACACTGTTTTAATCATCCCTCATTGACTTGTTATGTGCACAGTTTCATAACTCCAAAGGAAATAGGTCAATGACAATTTTTGTCAAGCAAAATATTTCAGTAACAATTGGGTCTAGAGCAGTGATTCTCAACCTTCCCTTCCCACTCACATCCCACCTTAAACAATCCCTTTGCCATCGGACAAAGGCAGACCCATGGATTCTCCTTGAAGCAACTCACCAAATCACCTGCAGAGCAATTATGCAACATTGGCAGGTGACTCAGCATAGTTTAACTCTGAGGATTTAAAATGTAATACAATATCAGCTGCAAATTGAATATTCTTAAATTGACCTTTCCTTTTCGCAACTTTATAATGGAAGTAACCCTATCCTTTCCTGCAATTTTATAAATAAAATCTCAGGTAGATTGTCTTCTCCTTTTCTAAATCACTGAGATTTCCAGAAGTCATTTTTAGCAGCCCAAACAATTCAGCTGATGTTTCCCAGAGGGGTTCCACTGCTTCATTTCTGCACCTGTCGGATTTTGCTATACACCTCATTAAAACAATGAGCTCGACACAAAACATTGTAGAGCAGATTCGCCGCTATTCAAGCAGAATTCAAAACATCATCAACTTGGAGTTTCTAATTCAAATTAAAATTCAACGGCAGAATTTGCTGCATACAAAAGTGGAATTTGATACACATTGGATATCGTTTAAGTCCAAATTCCACATTGTCTTGCGGGCTCTTCAGGCTTTTTAGAAAATTAGGGCAAAATGTAAATAGGGAATAGTTTATTTTAAACTATAAGCCTCTGTGAAATACATGATTTTGCTTGGTCTCATTATTTTTCTCAGTTGTACCTGGTTTTATTTGCAATTGTTTGCGATCTTACTCAGTAGTTGTGTTTGAGCATTACATAGAAATAATATTATTAAACTGCCCAATAATGATTGACTTCACTTATTGTGACAGATTTCAAAAAATGTCTGTTGTGGCTTGTAGCTTGACAATATTAATATCCATGCTGCTGTTAAACGCTAAAAATATCAACAAATAATTCACTCTAACTCAGTGTTGAGTGGCACAAAAAATCTCAGTTCTTGTTAAGTTTTGTTTGAAATATTTTTCTGCTCAAGGCATTAAGGTATAAGGCTGTACAGTCAATAACATGAACCTTTTACCTTAATTGAAGAACTGGTCCCTTAAAAGACTAATCCTAGGAAACTATAACTGTTGAATTGAGTCTTTGACATGGGCAGAATGAGCTAAATTAATTCCTTTTGGGCTGTTTATTTTTTATAATTCTATGTTTAATAACCTTGTTGTTCAAATCTTTCTTGAGCATATATGCTACTGTAGCACAATTGTCTGGACATTTACTCACAGAATCTTTTTAGGGCTGACAAGCTCTTGAAATTCCTCTGCTCCATACTGAGTTTTCAGGCAGAACTTGTATGAGGAAACTCACAGGGTAGAAAGAGCCAATAGTCAGATCAAAATGAAAGGATCCCAGATTTAAGAGACTAGGTTGGAGGTGGGAAGAGGGAAAGTGAGGGGAAAAGTTGCTTCAAGGGATTCAGATGTCATTGAAGCATTCTGCAAAGGAATGGTAGGCTGAACCTATAGAATTTGCAACCACAGAGGGTTGTGAAGGTCAAATCAGAAAATATATTACCTGAACAAGCGCCACAGGTCCGTGTTGATTACCCTTCACTTCCTATTGATACTGCATGACCTGCTGAGTTTCTTCACTCAACCCCAGCATATACAGACTTTATGGTTTAAATATATTTAAGATGGAAGTAGATAGATTTCGAAACACAAAGGGAATCAAGGGGAAAGTGGAGGGAGTGAGAATATGTCATTGAGATGGAAGATCAGACATGATTTTAGTGACGGAGGGGCAGGCTTAAAGGCCCAAATGGATTATTTCTGTCCTTATTTTTCTGCCATGAACAAAGAAAAACCTGATGTGCTATCAGGCTTGCCAGAAACTTGCATTCAATTTGAAAATATATGGAAAAAGCCATTACCTGCCTTGTACTGGGTTTTGTACAGAATTTGGACTGTATGTTTTCCAAAATGGGGATGTGATCAACATACTAGTAAATGCACCCAAACTGCGGCTTCCAATAGCCAAACCTAGATCCCAACACCCAAGGTGCAGCAATCAAAATTCAAATCACTGCATGGCAAACTTCCTTTCCTACTCTGTTGTTCAAGAGCTGGTGGTACGAGTTCTGTGGCACTGTACCTCCTTCCTGACGCCAGCAGTGAGAACAGAGCATGTCCTGGGTGATAATTGATGCTGCTCTCCGATGGCAGTGTTTATGTGGATGTTCTCGATGGTGGGGAGAGTTTTGCCTGTGTTGTACTGGGCTGTGTCCTCTACCTTTTCTACGACTTTCTGCTCAGAGATATTGGGGCCCTCATTCCAGACTTTGATGCAGATGGAGAGCACACTTTCCACTGAACATCTGTAGGAGTTTGCCAAGGGTTCCAGTGTCATACTGAACCTCTACTGACTCCTGAGGAAGTAGAGGCAATGTTGTGCTTTAATGATGCATTAATATGATGGGTTAAACTTGCATATTGTGAACTTCAAGGCACCAAGATTCATAAAGGCGTGATGCTGAAAAGCGTCCATGATCAGACATTGAAGGGAAAGACAGATGTTGACCACTTTAAAAATAAGTCAAAATATAGGGTGTGAAAATTCAACTAAAAAAGCTTTTAAAAGCAACATTGCAGATTTGTGAACATATTTTTTTTACCGAGAAATCTGAAATCAAGGAAAATGAGTTCTTATCCCGGATCCACTCTGGAACATGAATAGTGAGCTCTGAAGTCTTGATGCACCCATACACCTCTAACATTATTCATCTCTACATAGGCTTTGGGAGAGGTTTATTTGCACAGATGACAGAAATGTCTATAAAATCTAAAATTATAATTATACAATATATTCTGCAATAAAATCAAACCAAACCAAACCAAAACTTGATTTCAGAACTGTTGCAACTACTCCCTTAGGATGTGAAATAATATTCTAGTTTTATATCTCGAATGGTTCTGTGGTGTTCTGGGTGACAATATATCATCCGAGAGTTAAACCTCATTGATTCTTCAGGAAGCTGGAGAAGAGTTGAGTCTTTCAAGGACACTGAGGTGGATCTCGGTTAATATAACTTGCAGAAATGGAACTGCTGCTATTTATCATTTCAACAAGTGTAAATCCAAAGCTTGGACACAGAAGTCATTTTGAGTCCTTTCTTATTGTGATTCCCCAGTGTTGTCCATAGCATCCAAGATCCCATTGATTTTATTGGTGGTTGTAGGGCCTTGCTTAAGGTGGCACAGTCTCCATAGTGATTAGCGTGACACTATTACAATGCCAACCATCCCTGAAGTCCTCGAAGAGGCGGAGGTTACCAGCATCGAGTGTTGAAGACGCAGCTATGCTGGGCAGGGCACGTATCTAGGATGGAGGATCATTGCTTGCCCAAGATTGTGCTGTACGGCAAACTTTCCACTGGCCACCGTGACAGAGGGGCTTTGAAAAAAAGGTATAAGGACTCTCTGAAGAAATCCCTTGGTGCCTGCCAGATTGACCATTGCCAGTGGTCTGCTCTGGCCTCCAATCGCGCGGCCCTGCGAAACACCATTCACCAGTCTGCTCCTTCTTCGAGAATGCACACAGGGCTGTCCTTGAGGACAAAAGGAGATGGAGAAAGACCCTTGATACAGCAGCACCAAACCTAGAACAGAATTTCCCTTGTAGCCGCTGCGGCTGGGCATGTCTGTCCCGCATTGGCCTCACCAGCCAGCAACAAGCCTGCAGCAGACGTGGATGGCCCCCTTCCTAAATCTTCGTTCACAAAGCCAAGCCATGATTGCAGGGTTGTTCGAATCCAGTGTTGTCTCTTAGGAGTTTGTACATTCTCCCCGTGACCAGCATGGGTTTTCTTTGGGTGCTTCAGTTTCCTTCCATCCTGCAAAATCTACAGGGTTGTAGGTTAATTGGCTGAAACTGGACAGCATAGGTTTCAAAAGCCTCTGAGCGGAAAGTCCTACCTTGCTGCAAATTTAAAAAATTAAATTTAAAAAATCTTTTAAAATTATTTTGTTTCAATTTAATATTTTAATGTATTTTTCTTTCTACTCACATACCACCTTAAGTAATCCCTATGCCATAGGTGCTCTGTGATTAGTAATTGACTCGTTATGTGCATGGTTTCCTAACTCCAAAGGAAATGGGCCAATGACAATTTTTCTCAAGCAAAATATTTCAGTAACAATTAGATCTAGTGCAGGGGTTCTCAACCTTCCCTTCCCACTCACATCCCACCTTAAGCAATCCCTTACTCATCATAGAGCACAGGGACTACTTAAGGTAGTATGTGAGTGGAAAGAAATTTTTTGAAAGCCACTGTTTTAAATGGTCACAAGATTCTGGAGGAGCTTTGCTGTCTACGAAGCTCCAGAGCATTTTGGTGGTGGGGCCTTTTCAACAGAAGCTGAACAGCCACCGTAACTTTGGGCAGTTTTGGACCAACAAGCTTGACTCTCTGCATTCAGATTAGCTAAGTACAAGTGATCACTAAAGATGGGCAAGAGGAGAGAGTCACCAAACTCTGAAAGACCAAAAAAAAGCATGAAATATTTCAGTAAAAATCTTTTAAAATTGTGGTTATTTCAAAATATTACCTGCAATAAACTAAATTAAGGGCATGAAGAAAGAAGTTATTTATTAAATAAGTTTAATGACATGACATTTACACAGAGATCTACAGCCGAAGTCATGCTACGGAGAGGAGTGACTGTTGGACTACAGGAAGAAATATGTACACAGCAAAAACTCTTTAATAATGGATAGATTTGTCCTCAGCTGTACGTGGTAAACTATTTCGACATACATTCATTGAAATTTGCTTCTGCAAATTTGTTATCTTCTGTAGAGTGAAACATGATACACAAAAACACTGCCAGACTGAGGCCATCTGCAAATTGGAGGAACAACACCTCATCTTCCATCTGGGTACTCTCCAACCGGATGGCATCAACATCGACTTCTACAGTTTTCGTTAAACCCTTCCCATCTCCTTCCTGTCTCCCTTCCTGTAACTCTGTCTGTCTGTCTGTCTCTCTCTCACACACACATATTCTCTTCCATTTTCCTTCTGTCTCCTTTCACAGAACCAAAATCAATTCTGACCTTTCCTTTTATCAAATCTGGTTAACACCTTTTGTCCGTTGATCTGGACTCCTCCCCCTCCCATTCTCCCCCCTTTCTTTCCCCACCCTTTAATTCAGATGCTTTGTTTTTTCCCAGTCATACCTCAAGGAAGGCCTAAAACCGCAGTAATATATCTATGAACACTGCAAAACCAGCTGAGTTCCTCCAGCATTCCTGTGTTTTGACTTATGCAACCATGACATGCATTTAGTGCTTACTAAAGAGAACACATTTTTAGTGATATTGTTCACAACACAAAGTATAAAGTGCCTGATGGTGAAGTGTTTTCACAACAAGTAGGGCCCTTTTTTTCACGTTTGCTTGAACTATTGGTGATTTGGCTTCTATGCATGTGGAACATCTATAATTTATAGCCAGTGTGAGTTCTGTTACACTGCATCTCACTGTGTGTCAAGTGCAGAAAGAAAATAGCCAGCTCTGCTCAATAATCATCCCATTTCAAACATCATTCAGTAGGAACACAATCAGCATTGTCAATGACAAACTGGTTCCCATAAAACAACAAGAAAAGGTTTAAAGTTTAGCTTGACTGGTTTTAGAAAAATATATCCAATGATTTAATAGGCCTTTCATCATCTTGTGTGTATCCTGTGGAAAACAGCACTTCATCTGAGGGCTTACACACAATGACATTTTAAAGAAGGTTGCTTAGTAATGCAGTTTTCTCAGGCATGGAGTTGCCAGGCACAGTTCTGTGGGCTGTTTTATCTCAATGACACTTCTGAAGGTAATCTTATCTTGAGTACATTGAGGTAGCTTATTCTTACGAGGGTCAACAAAAGGGCTGGATGTGTCAAATGGAATCAAGATTAGAGAGCTGGAGGAGTTGTCTATTGTCCACAGCTCGTGCTCCTAAACATGGGATTAAAGAGGAAACAACCCCAGGCTGAGGGGAGCCATTCATGTGGAGCTTGTCCCAAAAATCTGACAGGGGCCTTATTCTATTCAACTGCTCCACTGACATCATCAGCCAACACAAAGAGACGTTAGGAGGTTAATTAAAACCAGGTAATGGAGGGAATCAAGTATCAGCTCTTCAGAATGCCAGCGCAGTCCCAGAGCAAATGAAAGGCATATGGCAGGAGAGCTGCCTCCCTGCTGCAGGCTCCCTTCTCACTTTCAAAGACTGATTGAAAACTTGCTTGTCTTCTTTTTAGGCAAGAATAACTAGACAGCATCTTCTTCTTAAAATGAAGTGGTGTGAGGAACTAAGCTCTCAATGAAACAAATTGAGGCAATCCTTTAGCTTTGGTTTGGTGACGAGAAGAAGCAGGAAAAATCCCAAGCAACAGCTGTGTCATGGGACTGTCACAAGGCAAGAGGTACAAATGCATATTAACTGAACTCTTCTCGTGCTTGTGAACAAAGGTAACACAAGGAGGAGTCATGTGATGGAGTAGTGGCCAGTAGGAGAATACCAGCCCTCTCCAGAAAAGAAGAAAAAAGTGAAGAAAAAGCAAAGGCCCAGACACACAAATCACAACAAATAAAAAATAAAGGTGTGGAGAAAATGGCACCTAAGAAAGAAAAGCCAAAAACAACAGGATGAAAAGAAGAAAGAAAGACGCTGGAAGAGAAAGATGAAGACCTTACCTGCAAGAAAAAGCAGGGACCCACCATGGAAAGAAGAGCCCACTCCCCGAGGTTAGTGGAGACCATGCAGGGTGCAAAAATGGCACATGGAGCCAAACAGGGGTGCGCAACTGCATATGACAAGGACAACACTGACGGGGGGGGGGGGGGGGGGGGGGTGGTGGAACCAGCTGTGGAGTGAAAATCCACAGCACGAACAGCTGAGAGAGACCCGACAACAGGGCTCCCAGCTGAAAGATAAATAAAACAATGGAAACGGGAGGGGTGAGAAAGAAAAAAGGAAACTAGAGACACAACAGATAACCAGCCCAGAAGAAGAGGACCAACATCAAGACACCATGGAAAAAAAAACCCAAGAAACTGAGACATGCAGCTCAACAAGAAAGTCAGAAGAGATACAGATACAAGGAAGAGAAATAGAAGACACAAACCCTAGAGCAGACACAGAAGAAGAAGTAGAACACCAAGCTCTGCACAAAGGAATAGGAGGTAAAATGAATGGACAGTACATAGATTAAAAAAAAATTCAAGAACAAATGAAACCATTAAAAGAATGGCTGACACTAGAATTTAGTGAAATGAAAAGAAAAATGAAAAGTACAGAAGAAAAAGTGAGAAGAATAGAACTGGTCATAACAGAAATGGGGAAAAGGTTAGAAAATGTGGAAGAACATGTAATGGCGGTAGAAATGGAAGTGAACGACTTAAAAAGAAAATTGGAAGAAAGTGACAAAAAAGTTAAAGAAACACAGAACTTGTTAGCTCAGAAGTTGGATATAATGAAAAACTATAGTAGGTGAAACAATATAAAGATAGTGGGCCTAAAGGAAGATGAAGAAGGCAAAGATATGAAAGAATTTATAAAAGAATGGATCCCAAAGGTCCTGGGAATGCCAGAAATGCAGGAAGGAATGGAAATAGAAAGGGCACAGAGAACATTAGTGTCAGAAATAAAACTTCTCACACATGAGTCTCTTTAAAACTGATGACACGACAAGCTTTATTTACAAGTCTGCAGAGTTGGACTCAACTGGTTTCTCACCAGTTAAGCCCCGATACATACAGTGCATTGATTTTTATACCCTTATTGTTTGCCCTTCCCCTTCTTATTCATACTGTTTTAATTGGTTAGTATTGCAAAAGCATTCTAAGTATAACTGCATTTTTAATTATCACGTTCGTTACGTACGCTGTGAACTCTACATACACTAAATTCTGTTTCTCACCCTTCTTATCAATCTTTTGTCTCCTGCATGTCTCTCACTATGACCATGAAAAGATAGGTTTAAAAAAACATATTCAGCAGCTCCTTCTGTCCTTGACTGCTAGTAAACTCTCTGTCCGTTCTGGCTTCCCTGTTTATGATTAATCATCACATTTTAACTTAAGTCTTTTTAACCTAAATTCTCTATATCACAATCCACCCCTTTCTCTCTTTAAAATGTGTGTAATATATATATAGATATGAATGGGGATTTTAACCTGGGGAAGAGAAACGTTTTATGATACATTAATCTCACGCTGAAATAAAAGTCTTACAGGGTCTCCCATCCCCCCTGGTTGCATAGCTTGTTCGACCATGGAAATCACCAGGCTGCGTAGACAGGGAATAATACAGGGCAAAATAAGTAGGAGGAATAAAATACCTCCGATGACCCACAAGAAGGTACGCCACCAGGTTCCTCCAAACCATTTGTCCATCCAATTAAATTGTGGGCTTGAGTCACCTTTCCAACCGTTAAGAGGGAAAGGAGTGGTATTAGGAATCTGTATATAATGACCCATATTATTTCCTTCTTTTTCCACACAAGGGGTATATGGATGTTGGGTGGTATTTTCTGCCCAGCATTTCTCAGGAACTGAGGTATGGGAAATGAAATTACCTTCCTTTCTTCCCCAAATGTGGTCCTGAAACAGGACCACTGTGTCTCTGCATTTCTTACATTTCAGACCTGATAAAGACATAGGCAAACTAAGAAAAATCAAAGAACATAACAATAACATTGTGAATCAAGTCTTTCTGTGAAATCGTAAGGTAAGAGGTTTTTCTCCAGGAACACAAGTCCAATCTGAGTTCGTATCAGGGTCCTGAGGCGCCTCTACAGGTCCCTTAAATCTGGATGCGTGCGTCCACCCCTTCTCTCTTGTTCGTGCTGCAGCCTCTGTAGTTAAGAGAACTTGGTATGGACCTTCCCACTGGGGCTGGAGTTTTTCAGTTTTCCAGGTCTTGATGAGAATCCAGTCTTCTGGTTCCACTTTGTGTAAAGAAAAGTCTAAAGGCGGTGTTTGTGCCAATAGTCCTCTCTTTCGTAAATCTGCAAGAGAGCGTGACAGTGCCTGTAAATAGTTCCTAACAAATATATCCCCTTCCCCCAAGGTGGGACACCCCTCAACTGTACTCCAGAAGGGAAGCCCAAACATCATTTCATAAGGGGACAGTCCTACATCTTTTCGTGGGGCAGTACGAATTCTTAATAAGGCTAGGGGCAGACACTTTATCCAAGGCATTTTAGTTTCCACCATTAACTTTGTCAATTGGATTTTTAGTGTTCCATTCATACGTTCGACCATCCCTGAGCTTTGTGGATGCCAAGGGGTATGTAATTTCCAAGAGACCTGTAATGCATCACAAATCAATTGCTGGATTTTTGAAGAAAAATGTGGACCCCTGTCTGAGTCTATAGAATCCATTATACCATATCTGGGGATTATCTGCTCTAGGAGGAGGCGAGCTACTGTAGAGGCTGTAGTATTTATTGTTGGGAAGGCTTCTACCCATCGGGTAAAGTGATCTATTATCACCAACAGATATTTCCATCTTTGAACTTGAGGTAACTCTGTGAAGTCGATCTGGATACGTTGAAAAGGGCGTATGGCTAATGGTTGACCTCCCATGGTCCCTGTCCTCATTATCTTCTTATTAATTTGTGTGCATAGGTAACAATTTTGCACCTCTTGTTGGACCAAGGTGTAGATTCCCTTACACACATAATCTCGAAGCACTGTGTCACATAAGGCTTGGGTGCCCCAGTGGCTCTGTTGATGCAGGTGTTTTAAAATATTGCGAGTTATTTCTTTATTTAGAACAGTTCTTCCATCTGGTGTTTTCCATGTTCCATCAGGTAATTGGCTTGCGCCCAGCTGATCCATGTTCTTTTCTTCCTTAGCAGTGAAAATGGGAGCTGTCTTTATGCCTTGCCTTATTGGGATTAAAGTCAGCAAACGGACTTCTTGTTGCATGGCTGCTCTTTTGGCTTCTTCATCAGCCAGTCTGTTTCCAATTACTGTCGGGTTATCTCCCCTTTGATGGCTTGGTATGTAGACCACTGCTATTTCTTGGGGTAATGTTAAGGCTTCTAAAGTCAGAGTAATCATCTGTTCGTGTGCCAATTCCTTTCCTCTTGATGTAATTAGACCACGCTCCTTCCAGATCTTACCAAAGGTATGCACTACCCCGTATGCGTATTTGGAATCTGTGTAAATCGTTCCAATTTTCTTTGCCAGTATTTTGAGGGCTCTCTGCAAGGCATATAGTTCACAGGATTGTGCTGACCAGCTTCCGGGTAGTCTTGTGGATTCTATTACTTTCCAAGTATTTCCTTCTATTATAGCATACCCACTTCTTCTCATTCCGTCAACACATCTGGCGGAGCCGTCAATGTAGAATTCATATCCTTCTCCCAGTGGAGTATCGCAAAGGTCTTCTCGGGTCTTGGTCTGAAGATCTGTCAACTCGACACAGTCGTGCTCCACCTCTCTCTCTGTTTCACTGCCGTATAAAAACTGAGCTGGGTTGCAGCTATTAATCTTTGCAAACTGTCGATCTTCTCCGACCATTAAAATGGTTTCATACTTTAATATGCGAGAATCAGTCAGCCATCGATGGGCAGTTTGTTTTAATAAAACACTCACAGAATGGGAGGTGTACACAGTCATCTTTCCTCCCTTAGATTTTGATCCTCCCATTTTCCCACCTAGATCTGTTTATCGTTGCTGAGGACCCTCTCGCTCTGGACCCTACTCCCTTCCTCTCAGACGCCTCGTCGGAGGTGCTGTCCCTCCTTCGGTTACCGCTGAGGTTTTCCTGGGGTTGACCCCTCTCTTCTCGGCACTTCGTCGGAGGTGCTGTCCCTCCTTCGGTTACCGCCGAGGTTTCCCTGGGGTCTATCCTAGAGTCCCGCGACAGGGTCCTCACACAACGACAAAAGATCTATACTTAATCTATTCCGTTAGGTTTTTATCCAAACAGGTGTATCCCGTTACACCTGTTACCCAATCCCCACACCACAATCGTAAGTCGTCACTTACCGGTGTCTTCCCGGGGATTGAACCGTCACCCTTCTCCTCTCCGTCTTGTCGTGTCACCCTGTCCGGATACCACTCGCTCAAGCCGCCCGAAGCGACGAGCAAGGGACTAGGAGCCGCTGAACTCAGCGGGGTGCACCGCCTCCGATGTCCCTCTTCTCGCCTCCCCTCACGGCCGGAGTGTAGATCCCGGACGAGCCCCCATTTGTCAGAAATAAAACTTCTCACACATGAGTCTCTTTAAAACTGATGACACGACAAGCTTTATTTACAAGTCTGCAGAGTTGGACTCAACTGGTTTCTCACCAGTTAAGCCCCGATACATACAGTGCATTGATTTTTATACCCTTATTGTTTGCCCTTCCCCTTCTTATTCATACTGTTTTAATTGGTTAGTATTGCAAAAGCATTCTAAGTATAACTGCATTTTTAATTATCACGTTCGTTACGTACGCTGTGAACTCTACATACACTAAATTCTGTTTCTCACCCTTCTTATCAATCTTTTGTCTCCTGCATGTCTCTCACTATGACCATGAAAAGATAGGTTTAAAAAAACATATTCAGCAGCTCCTTCTGTCCTTGACTGCTAGTAAACTCTCTGTCCGTTCTGGCTTCCCTGTTTATGATTAATCATCACATTTTAACTTAAGTCTTTTTAACCTAAATTCTCTATATCACAATTAGCACCGAAACCACAGTCACAACAAAAACCAAGATCCGTTTTAGTAAAATTCCTAAGATACATGACAAGAGAAAATATATTGGAGAAGGCAATGAATAAAATGAGAGAAGACAAAAAACCACTGGAATACAAAGGTCAAAAAATTTTTTTCTAACCAGACATAAGTTTTTAGCTCCTGAAGAAGAGGAAGGAGTTTAAAGCAGCAAAATCGATCCTATGGAAGAAAGGCTATAAATTTATGTTAAGCTATCCAGCGGTGCTTAAAATAGTTATCCCGGGGCAACAAAGCAGACTGTTCTCAGATCTGGAGAAAGCACAAGAATTTGCAGAACACCTGCAAGACAGAAAGAGAGATGAAGAGATGTAACAAGAACAAAGAACAATGACAAACTACATATAAAGAAGTAAAAGTAACGTATAAGTAAGAACTAAAGGAGGGAAAAAAAGAGAAGTAAGGGAGAAGAGGGGAAAAAGAGGAGGGATTAAATAAAATTAATAATAAATAAATAAAACATAAAAGAAAAAGAGAAGAAACGAGGGGGAGCTTTGTTGTAATCTGAAGATAAAAGTCTTTTCTGGAGGGGGCTGGGTGGGAGAGAATAACAATCACTGCAAAATCAGTTGACACTTGCGAATGGGTTCGCAGTCCAAATGGAGAAGGGAGTTGTGGTTACCCGGCAAGGGACAAGGGGTGACTAAGAGAGGGGGGGGGACGACACTTGGGGTTAAGGGAATTTTATGTTTTAGAGTGTTGTCATACAGTGTGTTCAAAAAAAGAAAACTGAGAAATGAAAATGGGGAAAAGGGGAAAGGTGGAGGTGAGGAAGCGGAAATGAGATGTAAACAAAGTATGAGATGGCCATGTTGAACTCTATGACTATAAACATTAATGGAATACATAACCAAATCAAAAGGAAGAGGCTATTAAATTTACTGAAAAAAGAAAAAATAGATATAGCATTCGTGCAGGAAACGCATCTAAATGAAGTGGAACATAATAAATTAAGGAGAGACTGGGTAGGACACGTAACGGCAGCATCATATAACTCAAAAGGCAGAAGTGTAGCTATATTAATCAATAAAAATGTACCAATCAAAATAGAGGAGGAAATAATAGATCCAGCAGGCTGGTATGTAATGATAAAGTGTCAGATATATTCAGAACTCTTGAATTTGGTCAATATATATGCACCTAATAAAGAGGATCAAAAGTTTATGCAAGGTATTTTTTTGAAGATTGTAGATACGCAGGGGAATATATTGATAGGAGGGGACTTTAACCTTAATTTGGATTCAAAGATGGATAAAACTGGACAAAAGACTAGTAGAAAGAACAAAGTAGCCAAATTTATGGTTAAATCAATGCAGGAAATGCAGCCTTTGGATATATGGAGGAGACAACACCCAAAGGAGAAGGAATACTCATATTATTCGAGTGGACATAAAATGTACTCAAGGATTGACCTGTTCCTGTTGTCAGCCCATATCCAAGGGAGAGTTAGGAAAACGGAATATAAAGCTAGATTGTTATCGGATCATTCACCCCTGTTATTAGCAATAGAGCTGGAGGACATCCCACCAAGAATGTATAGATGGAAAACTCCATGCTACTTAAAAGACAGGATTTTAGAGAATTTATTGAGTGCCAAATTAAAATGTATTTTGAAATAAATATGGAATCAGTGAAAGATAAATTTATATTATGGGATGCAATGAAAGCCTTCATCAGAGGGCAAATAATAAGTTATGTAACTAAGATGAAGAAGGACTACAATTGGGAAATAGAACAGCTGGAAAGGGAAATAGTAAGTACAGAAAAAGAACTAGCAACAAGGGAAGATACAACAAAAAGAAGAGAATTGGTGGACAAAAAAATAAAATACGAAACACTACAAACATATAAGGTGGAGAAGAACATAATGAAGATAAAGCAGAAATATTATGAGCTAGGAGAAAAAAACACACTAAATACTAGCTTGGCAGCTTAAAACTGAACGAGCTAAAAGAACCGTATTGGCATCAAGGAAAAAGGACAAACAAATTACATATAACCCAACAGAGATCAATGAAAACTTCAAGGAATTCTACGAGCAATTATACCGAACTGAAAATGAAGGGAAAGAAGACAAAATAGATAAGTTTCTAGCCAAAATTGAACTACCAAAATTGCAAGAAGAGGAGCAAATCAAATTGATAAAACCATTTGAAATAGAGGAAATACAGGATATATTCAAAAAGCTACTGAACAATAAAACGCCTGGAGAGGATGGACTCCCAATAGAATTCTATAAAACATTTAAAGATTTATTAATTCCTCCTCTCCTGGAAGTAATGAACCAGAATGAAGAAACACAAAACATGTCAGATTCATGTAAAACAGCAATAATTACAGTAATATCAAAGACAGGGAAAGATACACTAACACCAGCATCATATAGACCAATATCTCTACTCAACACAGATTATAAGATAATAGCAAAACTATTAGCAAACAGATTGGCCGACTGTGTACCAAAAATAGTAAAACTAGATCAAACTGGATTTATTAAAAGACGAACAACGGACAATGTCTGTAAGTTCATTAATTTAATCCATGCAGTACAAGGAAATAAGATTCCAACAGTGGCTCTTGCTTTAGATGCAGAGAAAGCCTTTGACAGGGTAGAATGGAATTATTTATTCAAAGTACTACAGAGGTTCAACCTACCAGAGAAATATATTAATTGGATTAAAGCATTAGATCCAATGGCGAAGGTGACAGTAAATGGATATATATCAAACCAATTTAAATTAAGCAGGTCAACTAGGCAGGAATGTCCACTATCTCCCTCACTGTTCGCTTTAGCAATAGAACCATTGGCAGAACTGATAAGAACAGAAAATAAAATAAAAGGGATAAAAATAAAAGAAGAAATATAAAATCAGTCTATTTGCAGATGACATCATAGTATACTTAACAGAACCAGAATTATCAATAAAAGAATTACATAAGAAATTGAAGGAATATTGAGAAATATCGGGGTAGAAGATCAATGCAAATAAAAGTGATGCCAATGAATAATGTGGATTTCACAAAGTTTAAAAAATAATCACCATTTAAATGGCAAATACAAGCAATCCGATACCTAGGTATTAGACTAGATAATAATCTAGGCCATCTATACAAATTAAATTATCAGCCATTAATGAAGAAATTACAAGATGACTTAGAACATTGGAAAGATTTACCACTAACACTGATAGGAAGGGTAAATTGCATTAAAATGAATATCTTCCCAAGGATGCAATACCTATTTCAATCGTTACCAATTCCCTTAACAGAGAAATTCTTCAATGAGCTAAAGAAAACAATAAGGAAATTCTTACGGAAAGTGGGGGGGGGGGGGGAACAGAGGATAGCACTAGATAAATTAACAGAATGGTACAAACAAGGGGGCTTACAGCTACCAAACTTTAAGAATAATTATTAAGCAGCACAATTAAGATATCTATCAGATTTTTATCAAACAAGGGAAAAACCAGATTGGACCAAGATAAAGCTAGATAAAATAGGGGAGAAGGTACCAGAACATATACTTTATAAGTGGGATGAAAAACTGATGCAACATACTACACCGTCTGGTCAACATTTGGAAGAAGATTGACATAGAAAGGAAAAAAACAAATTACCAACTACCAAAATTATTATTATCATTATTATTATTTTTTATTTATTTTTCACACTATAAACCATATTAACCAAAATACACACAAACATTTCCATCTTGAATATACACAGTGTCATTTTCTCCCCTTTTCCCCCCTCCCTTCCCTCCCTCCTTCACCCCCCTCCCCACCCACTCAACGTTCAACATATGATACATTAAACCCATTAAACAATGACATCACTCAATGAAAATAAACAAGAAATTTGTGTTTTCTACTTTTCCATACTGCGTCAGTTCATTTCGTCTTCTTCTCCTTCTGTCATTTTAGGCGGTGAAGGTCCGCACTAGGACTTCTCTGTTGTGTTCCATATACGGTTCCCAAATTTGTTTGAATACTGTGTCTTTATTTTTTAAGTTAGAGGTTTTTTTTTCCAATGGAATACATTTATTTATTTCTATGTACCATTGCTGTATTCTCAGGCTATTTTCTAATTTCCAGGTTGACATAATACATTTTTTTGCTAAGCCAAGGCTATCATAATAAATCCTTTTTGTGCTCCATCCAAATCGAGTCCATGTTCTTTACTTCTTATATTACTTAGAAGAAAGATCTCTGGATTTTTTGGTATGTTGCTTTTTGTGATTTTATTTAATACCTGATTTAGATCTTCCCAAAACTTTTCCACTTTCTCACATCCCCAAATTGCATGTGCTGTTGTTCCCATTTCCTTCTTACAGCGAAAACATCCGTCTGATACTGTTGTGTCCCATTTATTTAACTTTTGGGGCGTGGTGTATAGCCTGTGTAACTAATTATATTGTATCATGCGTAACCTCGTGTTTATTGTATTTCTCATAGTTCCAGAGCATAGCTTTTCCTATATTTCATTCTTTATCTTTATGTTTAGATCTTGTTCCCACTTTTGTTTGGGTTTACAGCTTGTTTCCTCATTCTCTTTCTCTTGCAGTTTGATGTACATGTTTGTTATAAATCTTTTAATTATCATTGTGTCTGTAATCACATATTCCAAACTGCTTCCCTCTGGTAACCTCAGCCTGCTTCCCAATTTGTCCTTCAAGTAGGTTTTCAGTTGGTGGTATGCAAACATTGTACCGTTGGTGCAATTATCAATTGGAAGTTGATAATTTGTTTTATTCCTTAGAACTAGATAAAAGAGGGGAGAAGGTACCTGAACATATACTATATAAGTGGGATGAAAAGCTGGTGCAACATAGGAATTCACCAGTACTGCACCATCAACATTTACCAAAATTATTATTGACGCAAAATCAACTAATCCCTTTTACAATAGATAACCTTTCCTTTAGAGAATGGGAGAGAAAAAGGATTAAAAGAATAGAAAATTGTTTTTCGGGAAATAAATTATTATCTTTTGAACAAATGAAGGACAAATATGGTATAACTCACAGTAAAATGTTTGCATACCACCAACTGAAAACCTACTTGAAGGACAAATTGGGAAGCAGGCTGAGGTTACCAGAAGGAAGCAGTTTGGAATATGTGATTACAGACACAATGATAATTAAAAGATTTATAACAAACATGTACATCAAACTGCAAGAGAAAGAGAGCGATGAAATAAGCTGTAAACCCAGACAAAAGTGGGAACAAGATCTAAACATAAAGATAAAGAATGAAACATGGGAAAAACTATGCTCCGGAACTATGAGAAATACAATAAACACGAGGTTACGCATGATACAATATAATTGGTTACACAGGCTATATATCACGCCCCAAAAGTTAAATAAATTGAACCTAACAGTATCAGATAGATGTTTTCGCTGTAAGAAGGAAACAGGAACAACAGTACATGCAATTTGGACATGTGAGAAAGTGGAAAAGTTTTGGGAAGATCTAAATCAGGTATTAAATAAAATCATGAAAAGCAACATACCAAAAAATCCAGAGATCTTTCTTCTAAGTAATATAAGAAGTAAAGAACTTGGCCTCAAACTGGATGAAGCACAAAAAAGATTTATTATGATAGCCTTAGCTGTAGCAAAATAATGTATAATGTCAACCTGGAAATCAGAAGATAGCCTGAGAGTACAGCAATAGTACATAGAAATGAATAAATGTATTCCATTGGAAAAAAATAACCTATAACTTAAAAAATAAAGACACAGTATTCGATCAAATTTGGGAACCGTACATGGAACATAACAGAGAGGGCCTACCATGGACCTCCACCCCCTAAAATGATAGAATGAGAAGAAGACGAAATGAACTGACCCAATGTGTAAAAGGAGATGACACAATTTTCTTGTTTATTTTCATTCTGTGATGACATGGTTTAATGGATTTATTGCATTGTATATATTGAATGTTTAGTGGGTTTGGAGAGGGGTGGGAAGGAGGGAGGGAAGGGTGGGGGGAAAAGGGGAGAAAATGACACTGTGTATATTCAAGAGGGAAATGTTTGTGTGTATTTTGGTTAATATGGTTCATAGTGTGAAAAAAATAAAATAAAATAAAACAAAGATAACACAAAATTGTGACTTTATCATTATATCCATGTTGTAGACCCCCTCCCTTATTATTCAATAAATCAATTACACATATGTTATTAACATACTTACAAATTAAATTTGTTGCATTATTTGTTAGTTTAATTCACCTGATTGATGGAGCTCAGCTATGGAATGGGGCAGCTGGGTTCACAGATGAATTCAAATCAGTCATCTGATTATTTTCCCTCTGGATTAATGGTTGTTGTTCTAAAGTGGTAATTTTACAAAATGGGCAACAGTGGACCAGCAGATCATTAAATACCTGCTCAAATTTATTTTCCATTACAGCATAATACATGGGCAAACAACCTTTGACCACTTGTTCTGCTCCTGCCAAAGGTTGATTCCATCTTCGTCAGCAAGGCACTGAAGGTTTCCTGATTGTGTCAGAGGTTCATCTCTGGAGCTTGGGCTGTTGATGGTTTGGACTGGATTCTGTGTGGCTGCGGGTGCACTGGAGGTGAATCCATGGACATGGCGGCTCTGAGGTGACTCTCTTTGCTTCTCTTTCTCTGACGTTAAGAGACGCTTCAGGCAATTTCTGTCAATGGCGAATGTGTCTGCCTTATGGCAGACTAAAACAAATTCCATGTAACATTGCACTGTTTTTATTACATGACAATAAAGGAACCTGGAATCTTGAACCTTGAATGTCTAAGCTATTCCAGTGACCCAGCCAAAAGGTGGAGGGGGAAATTCTATCCAAAAATGCTTAATGGCAGGAAGCAAAAGGTATCTTTGTGACTGGAAGGCTGTTACCAAAGCAGTTCTAAAGGGCTTATTACAGCTCCCTTGCACTTGACAGGATATTCTAATCATTTGAATTAAATATGGCGATATGATAAAGAAGTTAGAAAAATTAACAGTGAGGAAGACTTTAGTCTGCAGGAAGAAATGAACAATAGGTCAGGTGATGGAAAATGTGCAAAAGGGATAAAGTTCAGCTAGAGAGTGATGTGTATCCAGAAAGGCTGATAAAAGCAAACATCATAATTTCCAGAAAGTATCTGTGTTTGCAAATGAAGGGCCATTATCTGCAGAACTATGGGTCAGGACCTGAAGTTGGGTTTTGGCTAGTTAGCTCGTTTGTGAGATATGACCTCCTAGTGTTTTGTAAATGTCTATGATTATGTGATATTGAATTAATCAGTTAAAAAAGAACATTTACCAGAAGCATTAGTTCAAAACACTAATTCTTTATAACTTTTATTCAAAAAGGTCTGATGATGTTTGCTGTAAGACAGTTCACTTCAATGAACTGATATCCAAAAGGAAGATAATAATTTTTAAAAATCATGGATATTAAACTTCCTGTATTCTTTTCAGTTCAGTTCAACAGCATTGTTGTCAGTTCCTCCATACATACTTCTTAAATGTATGACAACCCCTCCCTTTTCTCCCACTTTCCTAAGGCTTTCATAGCTAATCTCCTCTCTTTCATTTTAAAATTTTAATATCACGCTGAAGTATGGGCAAAGTTTGATTTTATTCCTCCTTTATATCTCCTTTAGGCAAAGGTGAAAATTTACATGTTCTCTGATAATCTCCAATGTTACCAAATCACCCCAGAGGCACTGTCCATTTGGACACCGGCATTCACCTTGCTTCATCTTAAGGTTATCAAGACCAAGGCTTCCTTTTGGGTTTTCTGATAACCTAAATATGTTGATTGTATTTTCTTTCAAAGTGGCATTGTCAGTCAATTCTGCTAGTTTAGAGTTTTTGGCTAAACTTTCAAAACTGAATTGAACATTTTGATATCCATGTCATTACTCAATCTGCACTTTTTAACCTTTAACATTTTTTCTGGCTGCAACTAAAATCCTAAACCATGTCTTTATGTCCTCACTTGTTAGGTATTCTGATTCTAAAAAAGATATTGAGAATGCCATGCCTCATGTTTACACTCAGGCAAGGCCTCAAACGTCTCATTTCTCCTTTCTTTCCCACATCTGTTGCTTCCTCGTGCCTCATTAAATCTTTGCTTCAGTCTTTAAATCTTTCTTTGATTAAATGCTCTCTTCCTCCACGACCCCTTTCTGCTAGGATCTTGCATCTATTGGTCCTCTAATACTAACCATTATCAGCCATCTCCATGATCAGCTTTTGTATCTTGCCCTTGGCAGCTCTTCCAACCAGGCCACCACCTTCTCTCCTTTTTTCCAATCACCTTCAACCATCCCCATTTCACCAAGCAGTTACTTTACTAATTGTTTCAATTTTACCCTATTCATTACATCAGTTTAACTGTAAATCCTTTAAATTATCTTTTTCTGCATTTCAAAAATAATCTGAAAATAAAAATGATTACTTATAAAATTGGTTTCTGCTGTGGACCACATGCCTTGCAGGTTTTGGTTAGATTATATCAGACGACATTTTTTTCAGGTTCGCTTCCTGAAAAAAGGGGGTCGTGATAGCTTCAAGCTGAACATGAAGATAATGAACATGCTGAATCACGCAAGATGGAGAAACATTAACATTATTGAAAGTAGCAGGTTTAATCAGATAATGATGCTGACACATTGCATTAGTTCAACTGACTGAAAAATGTTTGCCGCTGATTTTCCCTTATACTTAGCATCTGATGCCTCTGCTATCAATGTCCAACAATAGTTGACCAGCATTGATGGATTCTAGTTGCCCTGATTCAGCTTTTCCATGATCACACTTTATGGTTTTGTATGCTTGAAATAGATGTTAATTATGACAGGAAATTAAAAAGATAGGTTATATCTAAACAACGGTATGTGATAGGAATATTTTAAGGTGATATTCATGATCAGCCCAAAATCCATAACATACACCCAAAAGTGTTCAGGAAGAAAAGTCTTCATTGTCTAGTGTTATTTAAGTAAATAGTCAATAATTCAAAATATGACTTGAAAATTATTGTTTTCTACATTATTGTAGTTGATATTGTCTTCAAACCAAAGAACTAACAATATTGTTGATTCAATTTGATAAAATCTTTTTTTTTAACATGACAGCAATCTAATATTTATTCTATTTCTAAATAATATAATTTTGTATAATTGTATGCTTTTAAGTTTTGTTGATTGAATGTGTTCATGTTTCTGAGGGCATATAAGCAGATGTGAATGTGTTTGCATAATATAATAATATATTTGTGTACAGAGATTTAAGTGTGCATATGTTTATATAGGTGCATGTGTGGATAATTGCAAAAATGCTTATTTGACATTTTAAAATCCATTGATCTATTTTGTGGCAAAAGCTTTTGTGGATGCTGTCCATGGTACTGATACATCCATGGGATAGAACAGGTTTAAAGTATGACAGGCTGGGACTGTGACTTAAGATAGTAAATATTCCTGAATTTTAATTCTTTAAAAACCTGAAATAGAACAAGAATTTAATAGATCATCTGCTCCATTTTGTTGATAATGATAATCTTATGCACATTATGAATTTGCAATGAGTAAAATGGAATTTTCTCCTCCGTAATCAGAATAACCTACATTCATGTGCTTCTTCTGTGACTTTGTCATGTTTGTAATTGCTGAAATTCAATAATCTCACAAATTAAAAGATCTGAACATTGCTTTCATGCTGTTTGTTCACAGAGGTAATCTTGTCAAGACGAGGCATAAGAAACTGACACCACGTGTCACGATGCAAACACTTGTGGAATTTGTGGATGTTACAACTATCTGCTTTAATGTCTTCACCACTTTAATGTAAGTAAAGTCTCAATTTCACTGGGGTTTCAGCAATAAAGCTTGAGAGACAGCATTCCATAGATTATAATTTTATTTCTTGCACGATAAGAGATATATTTATGCTATGTTGTCTTTTGAATTTGCGTCCATGGGTTATTTTCTCTTAAACCTATTTGGCACTGACATCTAAAGTCCAAAAGCTTCAGGTGCAGTGATGGGAAGAATTGAAGGTCGGAGGTAATAAATCTTTGACCTTTTACAGCTAACCCTTTCTGTCGGAGCGATGGCTTGCAACATGTTGAATTTTTATCAAATGTTTAAGACCAGGACGCAAATTGTGATCCCTGGGTGCTCGCCTTTAAAAACGGCCTTTCTTAAAGTATTTGTGAAAGTGCCATCCAGTATCCCAGATGGTTTACCGGATGCTATAACCAATTGGATTAGCTTCAGTTCCATGATCATTTAAAGGTTGACTAACTTAATGATTGGCTTATTGGTTAGAACAGGAAGAACTATCCCTGCTGGATTTGTGCAGCCATTTAAATTTGTTTTAAATCCTTTGGTGTGAATTTAAAAGAAAAACCCCATCAAATATGTATGTTTAAAAATATATATAAAATGATTAAAACGGTTCATTGAGTAGGAACCTCTATGAAACACATTAAACTGAAATAAATAATAATAAATATTTTAAAGAATCAAAAATATAGAGTCAAGCTTTATTTTCTCTTTACTATTGCATTAAATTTATAACATTGTCTTAAATAAAGCTCATCCATATAGCATTTTTGGCCTATCATTTTACAGTTATAGCTCAGGATTTTAGAACTAATTGGTTTCACTCTTAGTTTTGATGTTGAGTTCATTTGTGCATTTTTTTTCTCTATCCACTATCAAAAATAGACAGAAATATTGATGGAGACATTCAATTAGTGGATAATGGAGGAAAATATGTAGATATTTTCTGGAACATTCTTGCTCTTTGTTGCAAGACCTGTCTTCACAGCTAGTGATGGGTCATAAGAAGAATTTCCTCATGGTCAATGCCATGTCTCTGGCAAGATCCTTTGATGCCTTCATCTGCTGCCAGAGGCCACTGCTTCCCAAGGCATTGAATTCTGGGGGACAAGGACTACCCTCTATCTCCCTGACTTCTCCTCCACTCTGGCAGCTGAATGCCACCACAATGAGAGCAGTTGCAGGAAAAAGAATTGCTGTGGAAAAGGTCACTGGTAATCGGAAAATTCAATTATCCCCCATCAGTGCAGGACCCCTGTAGTGTGTAACAACTATGTTGGAGATTTTATCATCTGCCGCTGTATGCACCAATAGAGGGCAGTAGGCAGTGCTAGAGGATGAGCACGTAGAAGTCCCAGTGACTGAGTCAGAAAAAGAAGGAAACCGGTGTGATGCCACAACTCTACATCTACAGCCTCATCTCCTGGTCAGGTAGGTGAGGTTGGCATAATTTGCAGGGGACTTTGTTCTCTAATCATTACCACCAATAGTTCACACCAACAATCAACTAGGGGCAAGGTGCTGACTTTCTTAATTACATTAAAATATAGGAGGCCTTTCAGCCCATTGGATTCAGGGCAACTCCCAGCAAAGAAATTCCTTCAGTCCCATTCCTCCTTTTATTCTCCTGTAACCCTGGAGATTATTTTCTCTCACATGTTGATGAACTCCTCCTTGGTTCTTTTGCCATTTGTTTGCTCCAAGGATTAATTTGCATTGATCACTTTAACCCATTGGGATGTGGAAGGAAACTGGAGCACGTGGCAGAAACCCCCATGCAAACTCCTCACAGACAGCACCTGAGTTTGGGATCAAATCTAGGTCCCTAGGTTTTATCAGTAACTGCTGCACAACCACCCCACCCTAAGAATCTCTCACATGCAGCTTTGCAGTCCCATCTGTTCTGATTATAAATCTGGTCCAATTACCAAAATAGTCTGTGACATCTGTGCTCAATGGTGTGCAGTTTACTCTCTCTGTTTTCTGCAAAGAAATTAAATAGATGAATACATCTCTTACTTGAGTGGGGAGGGCCACATAAGGGGGAAATACCACATTACCCATCTCCTGCCAGGTACATCCAATAGAGGAAGGCTCCCTGACCCCCAACACACTGAATCTATTGCCTGCATGGTCTTAACTTGAATATACCTTTGAGTAAATATCAGAGCTGTCTTCCCATTCCTGCAACTATGTCTTCCATGGTAACAGTAGTGTTGCTGTTGTGTGGCACACATGTCCTGGCCAGTGTGTTAGAGAGGATCTGAGGGGGAACCTTTTTCAGATGGTGTGTATCTAGAATATACTGTCTGAGATAGTGGTGAAAGCAGAGTTGGAGAAGGTATTTAAGAAATGTCTGTATGACCACAAATCACCTAGGCATGGAAGGCTATGGGCCAAAAAATGGAAGATGGGATCAATACAGATCGGTGCCCACTAGGTGGCCAAGATGTTGTGGCAGAATTGTCAGTTTCCAAGCTGTAATATTATATGAGATACATGCCAAGAAGGTGGTCTTTTGTGTCAGGAAGGTTGAGTGTCCTGCTTGGACCTGCTGAAGAGTCTGCAGAAGGTACACATTTGTTTTCCAAGTTGTGACATTGGCATGAATGGAGAAGCATCCAATTAAACTCACATCCTCACAATGAAGGTCATGTTACGATGCATACCACTGAAGACAGTTGAAGCACCAGCTGCAGAAATTGGACGTGGACTTCCACACTTCTCAGATTGGTGCTCAGCACTCTTCTCTCTCAGCCATGTGTGTTTGCGCATGCACCCACATTTTGCAACCATCGCACAAAGGAAATGAAGGTGTGCACAAAAGGTTAATGACCTAAAATAATATAGTAATTAATAATTATACTTCGTGAAAATAATCTCTTAGCAAACTGTTTCTGTTTACTAATTAGTCGTTTAAACAAGTAGTTAATCATTAAAACATGACAATACAGATTTATTAGCCATGAGAGAGACTGTGCCAAAATTATCTTGAAACAATATCAAGTTTACATTTGCACAAGCCGTCAGGGCACACATACTCTTGTCACAGGGGAAAAAAAATTTGCACAACGTAAGATTTTTCCACATACTGACTACTAAAACTTAGAAGGAATTTTGGTGCTGAAACTGCAGTAACTGAGTGTGTTTCCATCAGGAACCACTCTGTCCCATGGTTTTGGGTGTAAATTCAGTTTCAAATAATTTTAGGCCTACTCCATGGTTCTTTTTAGTCAGGGATCTGATTGGTTTCAGTATAAACATAACAGTTGAGGACAGCAGGATAACATGAAATCCACTGATGGCAGAGTGTCCCTCTAAATCACGCCATTAGCCACATAAGTGGAGGATTGGCCTACTGGTTTTAGTGAGATTCAATAAATGTCAGCACGGGAGGAAAAGGGGGTTGTGTGAATTGTGACGTCATGAGGTGTGTGCCCAACACTAGAAAAATACCTCAGAGCCCACAGATATTAGATAATTTTCTCTCGAGTGAACAAAACATGCTCAGAACACGAGACTTTTATGTGTTATCTCTCCAGTAGAACAACATATATATGTGTTGATATTTTTGACAAGAGACCAAAATTCATAAGTTTAATTGGATGTGGAAAGATTAGGGACAGGCTTGTGAAATAGCCAATCCATCTGTGAAAATATCTTCTTAGTACTTGTGTGACCTTAGCTTGCTGGCTGATAACTGTGGAATGAACAGGTGAATTGATGCTTTAGGTTTACATTTACTTGAATCCTTAAGCCTTGGTCCTCAGTTCCACATCTGAACTAAGATAACTCACTTCTTCTGCAGGGAGATAGTGTGTGTGCATGGTAATTTTCATAGAGGCAGATTCATTCCCTGTGGATTCTGGCTCAAATGTTTAAAATTCATTCTTAATAAACAATATTGTCATTACATTTATTATTTATGTAATCACAGCTATCTGTGCTGTCTACTTAAACACACTGGAGTGGAGCACTGGGAGCTGGAGTGTGCATTAGATTTTGAAGGGAGCTGAAGGGCATTTTCTTCACACAGAGGATGGTGGGTAAATGGAACAAGCTGCCAGATAGGGAGAATTGTAACATTTATAAGATATTTAGACAGGTTCATGTATCGGAAAGGTTGAGAGGTTTATGGACAAAGGTCCTGTGTCTGTATTACCCAACTCTGTGACTGATTCCATGCAGTGGACATAGTACTGGTTGTGCTGTTCGATCTGCCAAGCTTAATGTCAGGAGAAATCAAAATGGGGCATGATGGAAATACTCAGCGGAGCAAGCAACTTTGGTGAAGAGAGGAACTGAGTCAATGCTTCAGACTGACAACCTTCATCACTGACTGCCCTTAGCCCCAGTTTCATTCCAGTGAAACTTCCTTAATTTCCTCCCTCTCTGAACAGAACAATTTCCAGGTGTGTTTTAGCTAGAGCTTTACACAACTGTGGTATTCCATTGAATTCTAGATACCGGCCAAGATTATACTACTGGTTTGCACACACACACGCACACACACCCATAGAGAGACCAACACACACTCTATATCACACACGAGGAAGAATGAAGCAATTAATATGTGACCCAAGGGTTTTGGATTATTGTTTCAGTCATGAAGACATACAGCACAGGAACAGGTTATTCAGCACATTGCATACCTCCCAGCATCTACCTGCACGAATCTTTAATTGGACCCTTAAAACATTGAACTCCATATTTCCTAGCTCCTCTCCATTTTGAAGGAAAATAGATCTTTGATCTGAAACATTACATCAGTTTCTCTTCCTCCAGATGCTGCCTGTCTAGCATCTCCAGCATGGTCTGTTTTTATGAAGTATTTAGACAATGATCTCATACTTCCTCACACTAAATTCCTTTGGGATTGTCCTGTTCACTCAATACCTCTTGGCTACTTTCTGCTCTCATCTACCATAACTATTGTTGCATCTAAATTGTCAGCAGGAAATACTGCACCATTCAATTTTGTCAGAAAAATTAAACTTAAAATACTGCAGGAAAATATTACCTATCAAGGGAAAATAGTCACTAATCTATTTGCACTGGATTTTCAGATAGTTTTTATTTAATGTTTAAGATTATTCAGCCTGAACTGACCTAGAAGTACAACCAAGGAACCAATTACTCTAACTCTCAAGTGACTGTCTATGGGTCTTACCATGAACCAGTTCTTTTGTTGGAGCACATACAACATTCAGCATCATCTTTACATGTTACCCTTGAATCATGTCTGATCAGGGAGTTTGATGAAGCTGTTTTGATAAACTGGCTCCTCATTATTTCAAGAATACAAGAACATAATAAATAGGAGCAGAAGTCGTCCATCCGCCCGTCGAGCCTGCTCTGCCGTTCAATGACATCATGGCTGATCTGATGATAGGCTCATCTCCACCTACTTGCCATTTCCCCCATATCCCTTAATTCCCCTTACTATGTAAAAATCTATCCAACCTTGCCTTAAATGTATTTACTGAGGTCACCTCCACTGCTTCAAAGGGTGGAAAATTCCACAGATTCGTGACTCTCTGGAAAAACTTTTGGGTGCAGGAGCATTACTGTCAATGCTTTACACAAAAATGTACAAATTGCCTCACCAATTTCTCAGAAATGTATAGCAATAACATGGAAGTCAGTAACAGATTTTAGGCATGAAAAGATGGCATGCAGAACTTTGTAACTATATACCACTTGAGACAATTACTTGTAGTTTACAAAATAAATATCGTGTATTTTGGAAAATATGGCACCCATATTTACGAAAGGTGGATTTGCATGTTTTATAGACTCTCTGAAGACCTGATCTTTTGGTAACCTCCAATATTAGACTTTATGATACAGATCCTCTACTCCTTTGGCATTTTCCGGTCTATTTTTCTATTTTCCGTTTTTTCTTTCTAGGGGTTTTGGGGGGAGGGGAGGTGGGAGGGTGTGCGTGTGTATGTGTGTGTGTGGCGGGTGGGGGAGTTATTTACCACATGTATAATTTTTGAATAATGTAATCATTAAATTTGTAAATAAAATATTTTGAAAAAAATGCACAATTGATGAGCAGAGAAATAATTCATGGCCCAAGTCTTCAAAACATATTGGGGTTGTAGGTTAGTTGGGGTAGTGAGACAGCAAGAAGGTCCTGTTACCATGATGTTTGTTTACACCGCACTGACAAAAGCACTGCACTGACAAAAGACAAAGGAGGAAAAACCCAACACCCAACCCCAACCAACCAATTTTCCCTTGCAACCGCTGCAACCGTGCCTGCCTGTCCCACATCGGGCTTGTCAGTCACCAACGAGCTTGCAGCAGACGTGGACATACCCCTCCATAAATCTTCGTCCGCAAAGCCAAGCCAAAGAAAGAAAAGAAAAGAATGTTTACATTTAAAATTAAATTGTTCTCGCAGACTTATTCGAAATAGAAATGCATATAGAGTACGAGGTGTAAAACATGAATGTCTACAGACAGTGTGATTGAAGTATGATGCATTATCAATAACTCGAAAGACTGGAGTTACAGAATAACAGTCTTTTAATTACAATAAACTCTAAGGAATTTTGTGCTGTGACCCAGGTTTTCTGGGGAGGGTTTATGGTGTTGGAGCCTTTAGACAGGCTCAAGAGGGAGGAGTCACAGGTACAGGCACAGCAAGTGGGAGAGCCAGATAACTGAGTGTAGAGCAGTTCACCACAAAGTAAAAACACAATGCTGGAGAAACTTAGCAGGCTCAGTACACTATATAAAGCAAAGATAAAGATATATAATCAACGTTTCAGGTTTGAGCCCTTCATCAAGGTATAAAACCTTTTTTTAAAACAAAGATTATGAATGGTTTAACATGACCTAACTGACCATTTAGCTTTAGGCAAAAAGCCACTGTTCACTGGCAATAAGACCTATCCTCCATTCTTTGGATCTATCTACTCATTTACTCAAAGAAATCTTATAATTTTACAATTGTTTCTTTAATCTTTGTGAATGATAATACTGGAGTAAATACTGATCTTAATTTTAGAGGTGGTACCCAGACTACATTGAAATAATTCCTCAGCAGCTCAAACAGCATCTTTGAAGGGAGAAACTGTTAACATTTCTGTTTTATTACCCTTCATTGAACTAAAATTAAAATATTCATAACATACATACAGCACAATAACAGGCCATTTTGGCCCACGAGTCCGTGCCATCCAATTTACACCCAATTAACATACACCCCCGGTACATTTCGAACAGTGGGAGGAAACCAGAGCCCCTGGAGAAAAAACACACAGATATGTGGAGAACATATAAACTCCTTACCGACTGAACCCAGGTCCTGATCGCTGGTGCTGTAAAGGCTTTGTACTAACCACTATGCCAAACGTGAAGACCCTTTTCCTTTAATCTGCATCGCTGCATGACCTGCTGAATTATTCGAGCATCTGCTGTATGCCAATTTTGTTCAATTTATTTCTTCGTCTTGGTGATCCTGTTATCCAGTAATAGCATGAGGGAAAATTTACAAACCAAACATTTATACTTTTCTTCATTTCACATGGTTTGCAAAGGTTCATGGACTCTGTGAAAAATGATTCCAGATTATAAAAACATCTCCAAGTAACAAGTGCACAAATCTGGAATGAACCAGCAAAGGAAACATAAAAGGTTAATTTAAAAAATATTGAGTCATACTTGAAATTGTAAATACAATTATTGGTATGGAATTCTATATATTTCATTTATCCAAAATATTTGTTGGTCTTTATGCTGTGGCAAAATAGCCATCCAATTAGCCTCTAATTTTTAGTCGTCAGTGCACAAAAAATCTTTTGTGGTCCAAAAAAATGTCCTGTGACAAAAGTACGTGCGCATTGAATGCTTGTGTAAATGTAAACTTGAAATTGTTTCAAGATCATTTTGGCACAGCCTATCTCTCATGGCTAATAAAACTATATTGGCATGTTTTAATATAATACAAGTGTGACTGCATTCTACGAAGTAATGTCCTTAGTTAAGATTTTATTCTATACTTTGAACTACTTTGTTCAGTTTGGTTGTTACATTAAATAAAAGATCAATGAGTATTTATTTTTATGTGATGCAATGTCAAAATACATTAATAACAATAATATTCATCAATTCACAGATTATTGCTATTAAAGTTGCTGGAAATGGTTAAATCAAAACTAGTTGACCAACTATCCAGATGCTTAATGTGAAAATCTTCACACATAGCATGGTTTATGTAGGTTTACAAAATATTTAATATAAAACTGCACAGAATAGCAGTTCTGCTATTAGTTATTTTGTTCTCTCTCCTGTCTTTGGTACTTACTCATTCTTTGTAAACTCTATCTAGACTAATAGAACTTCCATCCAAATGCTAGCTTTTGATTCTTATTAGCATATCCAAATGACATTCACCTAAACGGTTTCTCAGCTTGTTTTTGAGTTGATTCATTAAGCTAAAACCTCGCTCACAGTCCACACTAGACACGAGAAAGGTCCCCCCAATATCCATCGACTTTGCAAGGTTGCAAAACTGTTCATTTTGAAGTACAAATGCCATCATTTGAGCAAGGTTTGAAATAAGTTTGGATTTATTTTTTTCTTGCATGGAAAATTTGAAATCATTCACTAACTATTACAGTATTTTCATCTAGAAAATCTTGATATTTTAGACATAAGGCATTAAATGTTTATCGCCAAATGTGAAGTCACTATCTGCAATTATGGAGAAATCAAAAGCTGACCATTCTTGTACCTCATCCTCAGGAAACCTTCCTTCGAAATGAACATAAAGACGATTTATAAAAGTCAACAGTGAATTCGACATAGTGAATCAATATGTTTTTTCAATAAAAACTCAATAAGCTATCTATCCAGTGAATTTGAAACAGATCTTTGTAAACATGGCTGTAGTCGTGCTGCAGCTCTACAAACCGGAACAGGAAAAGTGAGGTGGCACAAATTAGTGATGTGCAAATGTGGTATTTGAAAAATGGACGAACTAGTTAACAGAAATAGTTGGCTAAGAGATTATTTTCATTAAGCATAATTATTAATTGCTGCATTATTGTGTGTACATTAATTTTCTTTGTGCGCGAGTTGCAAAACATGTGCGCGCGTACACACTCACAGCTTAGAGGGAACAGAGTAGGCATCATAATATATTCCCTTCCCCAAGAACCATTGTTTTATTGTTCAGAAATGGTTAAATTCTATTCTAAAATTATGTTAGAATTGATGACTTGGTGTTATGAAGATGTTGAATTATTTCTCTGGACAAAGCACCAGTGTAGCATTGTATTTTGTGGTGAACTAAATCCAAGAAAAATTATCTTTCTTTTTCCTCCCCTTTTTTTTTGTTTGGCTTGCATTCACTTGCAAACTTCTATAGTCCAGGATAATTTGTAATTACAAATCAGTGGATTTAAGTAACCTGGATTTAGAGCCATAAGAGGACACATGCTGTAACTGTTTGTGTGCCAATTGGTTTGTACAGTCTTAGCTGACAACATCAAACTATTTATTCTTTTGTGGCTTCCATTTCAACAACTTTAACCTTTAGAAACTCTGTGGTGTGAGGGCTGAAAAGCCTCTCACTGCAGAGCTTGTATAATGGCCACAGACTGTTTCATTAGCTGGATGATTCAGAAAACCCAGCCTCGCATTTCATGTTCGCCATCAGTTTTGTGAGTGGAATTGCATTTGGGATAGACAATGTGCTGAGGCCTCTATGTATTAGCACAAGTACGCCAGCCAATTTCATGTGTATTCGGAGTCTGAGCCTCACAAGGCCCCCAGCATGCAGATCAACGGATTAGGTGTCCATAACATCAGGTCAAGTGCCTAAAATGTAGCCGATAAACACCCAAATCTGACAACAGATTTTTTTCCCCCCTTTCTTAACAATTTCTGAAGGGTCTGATTAATCTGCTATGTCGCAGATGAAACTGGGATTGTTATCATTCTGAGCTGTAATTTCCAGAAGACTTGGGTTTTCTTAACAGTAACATGTATATCTAACTCTAATCCATTTAATTCCACCAAATAAAACATCTGTTAAAAGTGGATGTAGTTTGATGGTGCGAGTTTTCAATTTTTTCCCAATGCCTTGTGCAACTTTAATTAATTTTTTTTTTCTGTACTTTGGAGAAAGAATAAATGGAGTAAATCCTGTAAACCACACTTCCCTCAGAAATATTGTTCAATTTTGATATTTTTTAAAATGTGCCTACATGCAAGTTATTCTTATTTTATTTGGTGAAAGAAGGAAAGGATAGTTTTTCAGTGAATTCCTTTTAAATACAGGAGGAAAAAAGCAAATTATATCCCTTGCAACTGAAGGTAAGTTTCCACATGAGTTAATTCATTCTGAACCAACAAAAAATGGCCAAATAGTTAATTTTTTGTGAAAATGCACAAAAATTATCGACGTTCCTCATCCCATTATATGATGAATACTTTTGCCTGTTACGTGGAAGACTCGAAAATAAAGTATTTGAGGCACAGTGGACCAATCAACAAGATCATCTATCCTAATATTAAACATGTTAAGATAGTTTTTCTAACTAATGGTTGTAATGACAATCATATATCTTTTTAACATGCCAAAGCCAATCAAGACTAAATTCTAAAAAATCTGAGCTTCCTTTGCCACAGCTCAACTGCCTGTCATTAGTTCCATTTATATTTTGTACTTATCAATTGTATTTCCTGTTGTAATCATTGAGGCCGTAACCAGTTTACTCTTCCAAGAAATGAAATATCAAGTGATCGCAACAGCGGCTTCATAATATTAAATGTTTATTCCCATTAATTCTGGCAACCAGAAATATAATGTCTCAGTTCTTTCCTTTGTGCAGTCAGTTAATGTTATGCAAAAGCTGCTTCAGAATTAACAGATCCTTCATTTCTGGAATGTTTGGATCTAAAGTTTGACTGAATGTTAACCGAAATGCATTTCATAAGATGCGAGACCCATTAGGTTAGAGAAGTGTTAAGCGTCCCCTGCAAGATGTATTGCTCAAATGTAAAAAAGATTTCTGCCAATTAAAGTCTTGTCATTTTATTTTTTGCTGAGCAGCTTGCAACTAATGTGCGTGTGTGTTACACTGAAGGGAATATTGGATCTTGGAGCTTGAGCAGTTGAACTGTCGTGTAAGGTCTGGGGGTGTGAAATGCTTTGTAGGCTGCACCTTACTTGAGCATTGATCAGTGGGGCCCCACAGCTATTGAATGCTGTTCCTCTTGTAGGATGCAATTGTTCAAAGGTGTGGCTCATTTCAGGCATTTAATCTTGGGTGAATGGAGCTTCTATGCCCGTTTTGTTTTGACCTAGCGATCACCAGCAGCTGGTCAGTGGAAGGCAACAATGACCACAGGGGTGGGACAGGGCTTGTGCTGTCTGCAGATGCCTACAAACCCAGCATTGACCTTGGATGGTTCCATAGCAGGGTGCCTTGTTAGTCCCAGTGGGAGTCCAACATCCCAAACCGCTAAAGCCACAGGGGGCTACCTGAGGGCTTTGTCCTTGCTTAATAACATTTAGACCTGATACACATGCAGAACAAGTGACACAGATTTGAGCCAATATGTGCGAGGCTGCCAAAAACAAAACACAAACAAGAAAAAACTAATTTACAAACTAATTCCAGTCACCATTAGCTGATAAATGCATTCATGTTCGAATCTGCTGTTTGAAGTCACCAAGCATTAACATATGGTACTTTCAGTTAACATTCACTCAGCTGAATGTTGAGTTCCTGCCTAGGGCATACATTGCTGCTTGGCTCTGTAGAGAGACACACCGTGGAACAAGTTTAATGGGAATGATTGGTATAGTGATTACAAGCTTGTTCTCATTTAAAGCAGGTATCTGAACAAATTAAATAAGACATGAAAGTACAACATGAAAAAAGGTGTGTCACCTTCAACTAATTTACAGTATAACTCTTTGATATCTGTAACAGACTGATTTTTGACCTCTAAACTAGGGCCCTAATATGTGGAATTCCCTCTTAATCTCTTGTTGGTAATGCCAGTGGACATCAAAGGTAGTTTGTTTGACTCTCTATTGTTGAAGATGGTCAGTGTCAGGCGGTTTTTGTCTGTGTGAAATTTACTTGACAAGCAACTTATTGCCCCTTGTCTGAATGTTGCTCAAATCTTGCTGTGAATGCTTGAATTGAGCATTGTAAGTAAACATTCCCACTTCTGACTTCTGACTGAAGTTCATTGATAAGGCAGATGAAGATGGCCTTGCTCTGATGAGCTCCTGCAGAGATGTCCAACAGCAGGGAGAGTTGAACGCCAAGAGGAATGATTTTTCAGGCAGTATCTTGCTGCACCTTCAAAGTAATAATAGCAGATGTCTTGTCAACGTCAACTCTCTTTTAGGCCAGGGCATTTTCAAGGTTCAACCAGAAGTTTGAATCTTCCATGGTGGATGAACATTGCACATTGGTTTCAGGTTAGGATGAAGCAAAGGTCAGTAAGTGCTTGTTATTTCCAGGAGTCCCTAAGACACTGACATAACTCACTCTTGATATTGAGGCTTCCATTTTATTCCTCCAGAAGTAAGTGTACTCACAACCTTCTTTGAACTTGCAGTTTTGTGTCTGTGGTGTCTCACTCAATGCATCCATGTGAACATTAAAGTATCTGCAGTCCCGAACACCAGAGTAGGAAGGGAAATAGCCCTCTGGCAAAGTGTGATCAGCAATGAAGGAGGAGTCCCTTAACATTATGTTTGGAGTATGACCTCATCACAAAAAGGACCCTGTTTTATCAGGAGGAAAAGCTGAAGAAAATTCCAAACCCTGACAATACATCTTGTCCAAGTAAGAGACCATTAAAGTATCTGGTTCACCTGTGTCATGATGGTCATGGTGACAGTGGGACTGGCCATTAGCTAATCTGTCCCATTTGCTCCATCAACCTTTTGCATATAGGAAATCAGGGAAGCCTTCATGGTCTCTGATGACTATACCTGTAAGAAGAGGATCCAACTTACCAAGCATGCCAGGAAACTGGAACTGTAGCTGAATGAACTCCAGATTAGAATGAAGATTTTGCTTGCTATACATTTTTGGGTGTATTTTATGGATTTTTGGGCTGCTGTTCACGAAAGTCACCTTAAAACTTTGCTATCATGACTTTTAGATATAATTAATTTTTTGTGAGTCGTATTTTAAGTCTACAAGCCTGCAAAACCATAAATTGAAACGTCATTGAAAATTCATTTTCTGCATTCGCACTTGCACTTCTTCCCTGCTGATCTTGGTGCAGTCAGTGATGAACATGGTGAAGGGTTTCACCAGGACATTGCGACCATGGAAAAGCGGTATCAGGTTAACTGGAATCCATCAATGCTGGCCGACTATTGTTGGACACTGACATGAGAGGCATCAGATGCTGAGTACAAATGAAAATCAGCAGCAAAACGTTTTTAGGTCAGTTGAACTATCGCAACGTGTCAGCGTCATTATGCAATTCAACATGCTAATTCAATAAAAGTTAATTTAATGTTTCTCCAACCTCCTTCGTGATTCAGCAAATCTGAAATTGTGTTCAGCTTGAAGTTGTCTATCGTAATCCCCATTTTCTTCAGGAAGTAAACTTTTGAAAATATGAGTTGTTCAGTGTTATTCAGGGGTCTGAGAGGGTGATGGATAATAGTTACAGGGAGGCAGTCACACCAAGGAGGCAGGTAACTGCGTGACCATCAGGAAAGGGAATAGGCAGTCAGTGCAGGGAATCCCTGTGGGCATTTCCCTCAATAACACTTACAGTATACTATCTTGGATTGTATGGGGAGGTGGGGGGAGGGGAACAGGGATAAACCACAGTGGTGTGATCTCTGGCAGGGAGTCTGGCCCTTTAACACAAGGGTAGGGGGATGGGGGAGAAGAGGCAAGCTGTAGTGATATTAGATGTAATGATTAGGGGAACAGATAGGAGGTTCTCTGGATGAGATCAAGACTCCTAGATGGCATGTTCCCTCCTGAGTACCAGAATCAGTGATGTCTTGGATCAAGTCCACAGCATTCTCAAATAGGAAGGTGAGCAGCCAGAGGTCATGGTTCATATGGGGATCAATGATGAGGTTAGGAAAGGTAAGGAATTCTTGCAAAGTGGAGAGAGTTGGGTGCTACATGGCTAATGATATGCTGCAAGAGGGGAACCAGATTTTTGGATCATTGGGCTCTCTTCCAGGGAAGATCGTCAAGATGGGTTGTATCTGAACTGGAGGGGGGGGCCAAATATCCTTGTGGAAAGGTTTGCATGTGCTACTCCAGCGGGTTTAAACCAGAGTTGCAGGGAGATGGGAACCAGATGCAAAGCAGATAGTTGAATGGCTGTGGGGAGGTGGGGTGGGGGGGTGGGGGGAAGACATTGCTAAGCCTGTAGGCAAAGACCGAAAGGTTGAGCATGGTGGGAATAATGTTCTGCATTGCATCTATTTCAATGTAAGGAGTATTGTAGGAAAGGCAGGAGAGCCTAGACTCTAGGCTCTAGAGCAGTGGTTCTCAACATTTTTCTTTCCACTCACATACCACTTTGAGTATTCCCTATACCATAGGTGCTATGTGATTAGTAAGGGATTGCTTAAGGTGGTATGTGAGTGGAAAGAAAAAGTTTGAAAACCATTATTTTAATGGTACCTCATTGACTCATTATGTGCACGATTTCCTAACTCCAAAGGAAATGAGCCAATGACAATTTTTCTCAAGCAAAATATTTCAGTAACTATTGGGTCTAGAGCAGTGATTCTCAACCTTCCATTCCCATTCACATACCACCTTAAGCGATCCCTTACTAATCACAGAGCACTGATAGCATAGGGATTACTTAAGTGGTCTGTGAGATGAAAGAAAAAGGTTGAGAACCACTGGTCTAGCATGTGGAATTATGACATTGTGGTCAGCAGTGAGACTTGCTTGGAGGAGGGGCAGGACTGGAAGATTAATGTTCAGGGGTACCGTTGTTTTAGATGTGATAGAGTGTAAAGGATGAAAGGGGGACGGGTTATGTTGCTGGTCAGGGGAAATATCATGGCAGTGCTCAGACTGGACAGACTAGAGTGCTTGTCTGTGAAGGATATATGGATAGAACTGAGGAAAGAGAAAGCGATAACAACATTAATGGGATTAAATCATAGACCACTCAATAGTCAGTGGGATTTGGAGGAGCAAATTTGTAGGGAGAGATCAGAAAGTTGCACAAAATTCATATGGTTGAGATGGTAGGTGAATTATAACTTTCCACATATTGGCTGGGAGTCCCATACCATAAAAGGGCTGGATGGTTTTGATTTTGTCAAATCCATTCAGGGAGGTTTCCTTTATCAGCGTAGAGAGCTCTCAACTAGAGAGACTGCAATACCGATTTCCTATCAGTGAACAAGTCAGGACTGGTGATGGAAGCATGGTCCTCGGATTGAGATTCTAAATTGGAGAAAGGCCAATTTTGATGGTAGCAGAAGGAATCTGGTAAGTGTGGTTTGGGACAGGTTGTTTTCTGGCAAAGTGTGCATAGGAAGTGGGGATGCTTCAGAGAGAACTTTGAGAGTAAAGCGTTTGTACATTCCTGTCAGAATTCAAGGCAATACTTTGTTTTTGAGAGATATTGATGCACTGGTTAAAGGTTATCAGCAGCAAGAATAAAGTACTTGAGGAGAATAATAAATTAGAAAAAAAACACTTAAAGAAATCAGGAGGGCTAAAGAAGGCATGGGGTTGCTCTGGCAGAGAGTGAAGGAAAATCCCAAGGGCTTTCACAGCTATATTAACAGCTAAAGGGTAGCAAGGGACAAAATTAACCTTCTTGAAGATGACAGTGGCCATCTACACATTAGAATCAAAAGAACTGGGGAGATCATAAATGGAATTTTTGCATCTGTATTTACTTGGGAGACAGAGACAGAGTCGATAGAGGAGGAGGAGGAGGTGCCTGCTGTTTTGAGGCAAATGGGGCGGATCAATCCTTGGGGCCTGACATGATAGTTCCTCGAGGGAATCTAGTGCAAAGATTGCAGTGATCTTGGCATTGCCCTGGAAAGAAAATGTAACAGAATCATAATGTTGCATAGAAACACACCTTTTGGAGCAGCAAGTCCATACCTCTTTGCTGCACATATTCTAAACAGTTCCAAACCAGTAACTAAGATTGATTTAGCAGGAGGGAGATTGAAAAATTGGCTGAATGGTGTACTAACAACAACCTCTCACTCAGTGTCACCAAAACCAGGGGGATGATTGTCAACTTTGAGAAGCAAGAACCAGAGGTGTGCAATCGAGTGATAATTGAGGGAATCAGAGGTGGAGTGAGTGAACAAATTTAAAACTCCCGGGAGTCACTCATCTTGAGGTACCTTTCCTAGACCCAACATACTAATGTCATTGTGAAGAAAGAGCAGCAGCACCTCTATTTCCTCAAGAGTTTGTGGAGGTTTGGTTTGACATTGGAAACCTTGGCAACTACCACGGATGTGTAGTGGAAAGTGGGCTGACCAGCTGGCTTGAGGGAACCAATACTCCTGCAAAAAGTAGTAAACACAGCCCAGTACATCAGAGGCAAAACTCTCCGCACCATCAAGAAAATCGACATGGAACGTTGTCATTGGAGAGCATCAGCAATCAACAATGATCCACACCATCCAGGACATGCACTGTTCTCACTGCTGACATCAGGAAAGAGGTCTAGGTGCCACAAGACTGGAAACACCAGATTCAGGAACAGTTGCTACCCCTCCACCATCAGACTCCTCAACATAAACTCAAATCTATCCTGGGACCCCTGCTCTTTGTGATTCAAAAAAATATAGAACTGACCCAAAGTTTGCGGACAATATGAAAGTTGGAGGAGGAGTTGTGGATGGTGCTGAAGGTTGTTGTAGGTTACAAAAGGATATAGACACGATGCAGAGTTGGATGGGAAAGTGGCAGATGGAGGTCAATCTAGGTAAGTGTGAGGTGATGCATTTTGGAAGGACAAACCAGAAGGTTGAGTACAGGGTTAATGGTCATTAACTGAAGAGTGTGGATAACAGAAGGACCTTGGGGTCCAAATCCAAACATCCCTCAAGGTTGCCCCCCGCAGGTTGATAGGATAGTTAAGAAGGCCTGTGGAATGATGGGCTTCATTAATAGGGGGATTTATTTCAAGAGTTGAGAGGTCATGTTGCAACTCTACAAATTCTAGGTGAGACCACATTTGGAGTATTGCGCTCCTTTCTGGTCACCTCATTATAGGAAGGATTTAGAAGCTGTGGGAGGGCGCAGAGGAGTTTACCAGGACGTTGCCTGGATTGGAAAATAAATCTTATGAGGCAAGGTTAACAGAACTGGGACTTCTCGCTCCCTTTTGAGTGTAGAAGGATGTGAGGAGACTTAATAGAGGTCTACAAGATTCTGAGAGGTGTAAATAAGATTGACAGTTAGTACTTTTTTTCCTCCAAGGGCAGGAATACAAAACACCAGAGGACATATGTACAAAGAGAAGAGAGGGAAGTTTAGTCAAGAAACCAGGGTAAGTTTTTAACACAGAGTGGCGGGTGTCTGGAATGCCTTGAATATCTGGATGGTGGTGGAGGCTAAAACATTTAAGAGATTCGTAGAGAGGCAAATGGATGGAAATAAAGGTTATGGGTTGGGAGGGTTTAGTACGTTTTATTAAGAAATATATGGGTTGGCACAACATCCTGAAGGCCAAAGGGCCTGTAGTGTTCTGTTTTGAATCAGATACTCATTTAAGGGCTTACTTTGCACATTATTTATTACTAAATATTTATTTTTCTGTATTGCACAGTCAGTTTGTTCACATTTCTTCTTTTGTATACATAATTTTCTACTTGAGTAGAGTTAGTTAAGTAGTAATTCTGCCTGACCCACAGGAAAACAAATCTCAGGGTTATATGTGCTGCCAGGTATGTACTCTGACACGAAATTTGAACCTTGAACTTTGAATAACACGATTTTAAAGTTTTCAGTGTTTTAAGTTAGTTTATGGTCCTGCCAGTTTATTTCTTTGTGATCACTTCATTCCCTGTGAGATGTCCTGTATGAAATTTCAAAATACTTTTGAGGAGGTTACACATAACAGAGTAACTTATTTCAGGGATATATTCCTTGGACCTCTGCAAAACTCACAAAAGTTCACAACTGCAGGTTCCAATTAAATCATTTTAGTAGGGGATTAAGTGGTTTTGTGAACATTTCTGCAAAGTGCACACAATTAAAAGGAATCCCAAAATAACTCATCAAAGTCGTTTACCATCCCAGACATAAAATCTTGCTGGATATTTTATTAATCAGACACTTGAAACTGCAGAGAGCAATTTGTGGAGGTTTTGAAAAATGAGGATATAATCACTGAAGAGAACTTTGCAGATGGACTTTTAAGTGGTTGTAGAGCTTCCATTGAAGCCCTATCTGCATCACACTTTGGAGCTATCTAGCATCTCCTTAAATGCACGGATGATCTTCTTCTTTGGCTTGGCTTCGCGGACGAAGATTTATGGAGGGGGTAAATGTCCACGTCAGCTGCAGGCTCGTTTGTGGCTGACAAGTCCGATGCGGGACAGGCAGACACGGTTGCAGCGGTTGCAGGGGAAAATTGGTGGGTTGGGATTGGGTGTTGGGTTTTTCCTCCTTTGCCTTTTGTCAGTGAGGTGGGCTCTGCGGTCTTCTTCAAAGGAGGTTGCTGCCCGCCGAACTGTGAGGCGCCAAGATGCACGGTTTGAGGCGATATCAGCCCACTGGCGGTGGTCAATGTGGCAGGCACCAAGAGATTTCTTTAGGCAGTCCTTATACTTTTCTTTGGTGCACCTCTGTCACGCTGGCCAGTGGAGAGCTTTGTCACTTAATATATTCCACGTTCTTACCAGTCCTTAAATTAAAAAAAAATCTTTCCCCTGTCTTCCTTTCTGAATATATTATTGATTATCTTTTGGTTCCTTGATTTGGTCCTCCTTCCTAGTTCTTCGCACTAAGTGCCTAAATAGTTGTAGAATACTTAAATATGCTGCTCCGCAAACCTCATCTACTGATGAGAAACAGATTGTACTGACTTTCCTCACTCCTGGAAACTCTCCAATACATAATATTGGCAGATTATCTTCCATATGGTAAAGAATTACTTTCTCAAGGCAAGAAAACATTTGGATCTTGAACAAGTTCTAATGATAGTGGTAATGAGTTTATTGTCATACTCAAAAGTACAATATACATACGCACTGGAATTCTTATTTGCTGCAGCCAAAAAGACACTTTTGTAAGCAAAAATAACTCCAATGCTATATATTAAATCATTCTCTATGAAAAGAGATAAGTATAAAAGATAGATATATAATAAATATTCACGGTTCATTGGTGCAAGAAGTGGTATTTCAATAGTTCAGTCTGATCTTTTGTGGTGTCGCAGTAGTTTATTATGGTTTTTCCACAGCCGCTGCGATAAATTCCTATTGATAATTTTCACACTTCCCTTCTGGAGTGGCTGTTCACACAGGAAAGACATTTACACTAAATACCTGAGTTGTGGTAATACTGTCGGCCGGACGTGGGTCAGTGTCGACCGGGACATAGACCCTGCATGCATCGTACAGTGTCGATGCCATTCTATTCATTTAGCCCATTGTTGTGGACTGCCCGCTGTTCAGTTATGTCTCGGGCTGTTGCAGGAAAAATATCGGAACGGGAATGAGTCACTCATTTCCGTTCCGAACTTTTTACACAGCTTGCGATGCGGGGATTTTGCAAAAATTTCCCATTACACAGCAGCTGTGTAAAAACCATAAGTGATCTAAGAGGGTAATAGTAATAAAATGGGAAGAAATATATTGAAGCATTATAGGTATCTAGAAGTGGAGGTCTAATCGTAATGAAATACAATTAAAGAGGTCTGTCATTGAAGAACGGGGGCAACATAAAGTTAAGTAGCGCAAAGCATTAAGACTTAACGATGTAATTGGTTTTGATTTCACATCAGCATGTGTTAATAATGGCTTTGGATGTTCGGCTGGAGTGTCCTCTATAATTAATCTAATGGTGTGCTGCATGCCACTGAAATTCAGTGCCATAATGTCTAATCTGGCAGTGATTTAATTGGCACAATTGAATTTATTATACTATCAGTCTCTCAGCTGCTGCTGTGTAACCCCTCATCAGAAAATAAATAAAATGTGTTTCTAACACACTTTATTAGTGCTGTTAAAGAGTTGAACTGATTACTGCTAGAAAAGCTGTAAGTTAGTGGCAAATTTCTATAATTATCTACCAGGAAGGTCAAAGCATTTGTTGAACTCGGCCATCAATTCAAATTGATTTTCTCTCCTATTTACAGGCTGAAGTCACACGTGTTGTTAAAAGTGGATAGAGCACAGCAGATACTTGTGGTATGTTGTAAATAATTACTTGTTGGAATTCAAAGATTAATGCATGTAACATTGTCTGGAACACGATCCTAATTAGATTCAGAAATGATACAGTAAATGCTTTGAGTTTGTTCTTGTTGACATTCAGCCTCAATGGTATATTTAAGATGGTCTTGTGGGGCATATTTTTCACCCAAGGATTGGTTGAAATCTGAAGCAAGCTCTGATTAGAAAGTGGGTGCAATTGGGACATTCAAAAGACATTTTGACAGATATAGGGAATGTTTGTAAGGATATACACCAAAAAAGCAAGCAATTGGGAATGCCCCTAAATGCCAACCTGGTCAGCATAGATGAGTTGGATTTTGCTGTATGGTTCCATGCCATTTACCTATCATATCATTAAGGGGCAGAATGTTTGGCGTAGTGGTTAGTGCAATGCCTTTACAGCTCCAGCGATCGGGACTGGACCGGGGTTCGAATCCTGCGCTGTCTGTAAGGAGTGTGTACATTCTCCATGTGACTGTATGGCTTTTCTCCGGGGGCCTCCGGTTTCCTCCCACCCTTCAAAAACATACTGGGGCGTGGGTTAATGGGGTGTAAATTGGGCAGCATAGACTCTGGGGCCCAAAGGGCTTGTTACCGTGCTGTATGTCTAAATTTAAATTTATACAACATGTTTCTTTCTTTTTTCTTTGGCTTGGCTTCGCGGATGAAGATTTACGGAAGGGTATGTCCACGTCTGCTGCAGGCTCGTTGGCGACTGACAAGTCCAATGCGGGACAGGCAGGCATGGTTGCAGCGGTTGCAAGGGAAAATTGGTGGGTTGGGGTTGGGTGTTGGGTTTTTCCTCCTTTGTCTTTTGTCAGTGAGGTGGGCTCTGCGGTCTTTTTCAAAGGAGGTTGCTGCCCGCCGAACTGTGAGGCGCCAAGATGCACGGTTGGAGCCGATATCAGCCCACTGGCGGTGGTCAATGTGGCAGGCACCAAGAGATTTCTTGAAGCAGTCCTTGTACCTCTTCTTTGGTGCACCTCTGTCTCAGTGGCCAGTGGAGAGCTCGCCATATAACACGATCTTGGGAAGGCGATGGTCCTCCATTCTGGAGGCGTGACCCACCCAGCGCAGTTGGGTCTTCAACAGCATGGATTTGATGCTTGTGGACTCTGCCAGCTCGAGTACTTCGATGTTGGTGATGAAGTCATTCCAATGAATGCTGAAGATGGAGCGGAGACAGCGCTGATGGAAGCGTTCTAGGAGCCGTAGGTGATGCCGGTAGAGGACCCATGAGTCAGAGCCGAACAGGAGCGTGGGAATGGCAACGGCTCTGTACACGCTGATCTTTGTGTGTTTCTTCAGGTGCTGTTTTTCCATACTCTTTTATGTAGTCTTCCAAAGGCGCTATTTGCCTTGGCGAGTCTGTTGTCTATCTCGTTGTCGATCCTTGCATCAGATGAAATGGTGCAGCCGAGGTAGGTAAACTGGTTGACCGTTTTGAGTTCAGTGTGCCCGATGGAGATGTGGAGTGGCTGGTGGTCATGGTGGGGAGCTGGCTGATGGAAGACCTCAGTTTTCTTCAGGCTGACTTCCAGGCCAAACATTTTGGCAGTTTCCGCAAAACAGGACGTCATGCGCTGGAGAGCTGGCTCTGAATGGGCAACTAAAGCGGCATCGGCTGCAAAGAGTAGTTCACGGACAAGTTGCTCTTGTGTCTTGGTGTGAGCTTGCAGGTGCCTCAGATTGAAGAGACTGCCATCCGTGCGGTACCGGATGTAAACATTGTTGAGGTCTTTATTGGCTTGTTTCAGCATCATGCTGAACAACATGTGATATGCATACAATATGCGTAGCTCTTCACACCCGAGTTTTGCAATAGAACACAAAAGGATATTTTTGATTCCCACCCACTTAATTTTTGGAAGAAAAAATTTCTCACTCAAAAGGCAAAACAAAATCTCTAAATTTCATGGCATTGTAGATCCCAGAATGATATGGTACAGGCGTTCGTCATTCAGCCTGCCTTGTGCATCTTTCATAGTGATTGCTTTGGTTCTCCTGTAAAGCTGTTCAATTAATTCCACTTCTCTGCTCTTTCTCCTTTGCGCTGTAGATTTTTTTTCCCCTGTCAACTACATGTCCAATGCTATCACTGAAACCAAAAAAATGAAACACAATGCTGGAGGTACTTTCCTGTTTTACTTCTTACCATTGAATCTGCTTCTCCCACCCCACCCTTTCTGCAGAAAATAAAAATGACCCACGCTGTCTCTTGTCTTGATGCTGGAATTCCTTTAAAAGGCCTGCTACTGATGCACATGATAAGTTCGAGCTTAACTTTTGAATTTTCACTGTGTGACAGTTGGGCTTTGTGTGATGATGCCTTTAGGTGGTGGGGTTAGTTTAGGCTGCTGGCAGTGAGCGTTTGCGTGCAAGGATGCAAAAGAATCTCTGCTCACAAATGAGCAGAAATAACTGTTTCAGAAAAATCCAGAAACAATTAAGAATGAAATTGCCATTTATTTTTAAAAAAAAAATCCAGTTCACACAACCAGTTAAAAGACCTAGCCAATCTCTTTCTTTCTTTTCTTTCTTTCTTTTGCTTGGCTTCGCGGACGAAGATTTATGGAGGGGGTAAAAAGTCCACGTCAGCTGCAGGCTCGTTTGTGGCTGACAAGTCCGATGCGGGACAGGCAGACACGATTGCAGCGGTTGCAGGGGAAAATTGGTGGGTTGGGGTTGGGTGTTGGGTTTTTCCTCCTTTGCCTTTTGTCAGTGAGGTAGGCTCTGCGGTCTTCTTCAAAGGAGGTTGCTGCCCGCCAAACTGTGAGGCGCCAAGATGCACGGTTTGAGGCGATATCAGCCCACTGGCGGTGGTCAATGTGGCAGGCACCAAGAGATTTCTTTAGGCAGTCCTTGTACCTTTTCTTTGGTGCACCTCTGTCACGGTGGCCAGTGGAGAGCTCGCCATATAACACGATCTTGGGAAGGCGATGGTCCTCCATTCTGGAGACGTGACCCATCCAGCGCAGCTGGATCTTCAGCAGCGTGGACTCGATGCTGTCGACCTCTGCCATCTCGAGTACTTCGACGTTAGGGATGTAAGCGCTCCAATGGATGTTGAGGATGGAGCGGAGACAACGCTGGTGGAAGCGTTCTAGGAGCCGTAGGTGGTGCCGGTAGAGGACCCATGATTCGGAGCCGAAGGTAAGTTAGCTAATTTGACCTTAATCCCTCATGTACCTTCCTCTTTGTAGAAGTGAGTGAACTTGCTCTTCCTTTGCCAGGTCTAATTTGACAAATGTTCAGCAGACACCTTGCGCTTTGCTCCGAATTATGTGGTGGGTTCATCGTTTTTGTGGAGTCAGGCAATAGCCACTGAAGAAAGGTCAGTGAGTTCAAGTCTTCCTGTGCTGATCCCAAATTCACTGATTCTTACACAGGAAGGTACTCATTGTTCAACACAGAAGCATTGACTTTTCTGTGACCTGCTGAGTTTCTCCAGCACGTTTGTGTACTTGCTGACTTATCCCAGCAAGATTTGCCTGTTAAATCTGTGGCCTTTGGTTACTGTCTATTCTGCTGGCCAGAAACAATTCATTGTTTCATATACTTCTCAAAATTCAGGACAATTCTCACCATCAAGTGTTATAATGTTTATTGTTGCAAAATGTATATTGCTAAGAAGTAAGGGGTGGCACATTTAGTGTAGTGGTTAGCACAGCACTGTTCCAGTGGCAGCGACCGGAGTTCAAATCTCCCGCTGTCTGTAAGGAGTTTGTACTTTCTTCCTGTGTCTGTGAGAGCTTCCTCCAGGTGCTCCAATTTCCTCCCATCCTTCAAAACATACGGGGGTGGGGGGTGGTATGGTTTGTACAACAATTGGGTGAAACAGGCTCATGGTCTAAATTTAAATTTACATGGATTTTAATGATCCACGATTACCAAATGTATTATGTACATAATAACTTGCTGCCTTTACCCTGCTTCTCCAGCCCAGGAGATGGTCAGGGGAAGACAGTTCAAGACCATCTGCCTCGTGCCCCCTGACATCTGTTCATAGGAATGGGGTAGGTGAAGGTCAGGGTAAGACAGTATCAACTGGCATGGGCAGACCACGCCCTGCGTTTGGGGACTCCCTCAGGCCATAGTTTGTGGTCCACTGTGCAGCAGACCCACAGCAGGACCACTGCATGACCTCAGTCAAAGTTCAATGTCCTGGCAAAAAGGACTCAGACACAAAGCATGACCTTGCTGAGCAGTTCAGCCTATTCTAAAAGAAGTAAGGAGTAAAGTTACCTTTAGAAGGACTGCTACTTGGTAAATCGAGCACCTCCTAAGTTTTAAGTGCATAAGGCTCTTAAAGATTTTTTTAGTGGCCTAACAGAGTGAATGGAAAAAGTTGATATTAATATGGACTTCACAGATGAACTGTTCTTCATCTTAAGTGCAGGTTTTGTGTTTCAGGTCAAAAGTTTAGGCTGCAAGTCGAGATGTATCAACTGGTTTTCATTTCTTCATCATTGCATTTTGCTTTCACAAAATTTGGTTTTAAAAAAAAAAATTGTATTTACATTTAGACATGTAGTGTGGTATCAGGCTCATAAACTCGTGCCACCCAAATACCCCAATTAACCTCCAAACCCCATACACTTTGAACAGAGGGAGGAAACCCATGCAGACACAGGAAGAACATACAAACTTCTCACAGACAGCACTGGATTCTGTTACGAGCCTAGAGAACCCCAAAATCAAATCTGTAATCTGTCACGTTTCCAACCTGGATCATTGGTGCTGTAATAGTATTGTGTTAACCATGCTGTCCAATTCTTGCTACTTCCTTTATTTGATTAGATTTTAAAAATTAGGATTTTTACCACATCTCAAACTAATTCTGCTAATTCCAACATTTATTATGCTAAGTCCTATCCATTTATCTCACCAGCAGATAGATAGATCCAAATTTTTGTGGCTCTGGGTTTACAGAAAAATAGGAAACCTTTGCATTTCAAAGAACATTTTTCACATCTTCCAATCAGCCAATCTTTGAATTGCAGTCACTGTTTAAATGTGGGAAACATAAGCTAATTTTAATATTCCAAGGCCAGAAATCATGTCATACATCCACCTGGGAGCACAGATAGAGCAGCAACCCCATCCAAATGGCAGCAGCTCTGACAGTAGGCTTGTGGCAGTGTCTGCTTCAACTGGGACTTGAACCTACAACCATTGGACTCCGAGGTCAGATTACCACCATTGACTGGCACATAGCTGTTGTTGGTATAAAGGACAGGAATGATTCAGTGATACTGATTTCCTGGAATCCTAACTATGAACGCCAATGCTGGAGGAACTTGTTCTATTTGGCACCTAATCATATCCTCAGGACACCCCAAAGCACCTCCCAAACAATGAACCACTTTTGAAGTACATACACTATTGCATTAAAGTACATATTGGCAGACTACATAAATGGCATTAATACTGTAAAAATATAACACTAATCCTCAACAGTTTTGGAAGCTGCAGTGCTGGTACTTCTCACGATCCTGTCAGCCAATCTGGTGATTACTTGACATACAATTTTAATATTTTTAGCATTTCTAACATGCCAATCTAGTATGAATTCATAGCCCCCTCTAATTGGGGAGCGTGATCACAGAATCCCCGAAATAGTAATAAGCGTCACCATAAACAAAAAAATGACTGATTTCTCATCTGACACATAGCGCAGTATTTTCCCCTCTTGGGACATGTACAAATGAAGACGATCAGAGTTGGGAGACAGAAAAGACAGCTTTCTGTAACATTCCAATTTGAGGAAACTGAAATTGCAGGATAGATGGAACAAAAACTGTGAAAAGTTAAAGTTTTGATTTGAATTATACAAATGGACAATGCATTGCAGATCATTAAATTGATCTTGGGAAGAATGCAGCTCAACCAATTGTTAAAGGCTGAAATAATTGAGCTTCACAATCCAGTTAATATTGAATATGCCATATAGAAATTCATATTAATTGGCATCTAATGAAGACCCTGTGTGTGAAAAGTTTGAAAACAAAAATAGAACTGTGATATGGGTGTTTCTTTTAAAGTCAGGGTGAGGGTCCAGAATAGAGAAGGTCGTCTTGTACATCCAACCTTTAATCAACATTGATCCGGGAGTACTCGAAGGTCAAATTAATGCGAGTTCTTACTTGGAGCCGACTATTCCATTCTGCAATGCTACATTCAGTATGGATGCCTTATTATGTGTCGAATCTCAGCAGGGCATCTCCATGTCTGACTAATGTTTGTTGATTAAAGTTTGCATATCCACAAATGTTGATGCTGCAGGCATTTTGACATTACACTGTCAGCCATGATGAGCTGCAGGCAATCAAAATAACTTGTAACTAAATCTGATTTTTTTTTTACCCCAAATGCCACTGAATGCATTAGCAACTTATATTACCCAATAATAAACTGTTAATTATAACTACGCAGTCCTTAAGTATATAATGAATCATTTTGAAGACCGTGTTTCATGTAAATTGTTTATTATAATTATAGGTACAAAGAATTGAGGGCTCCTTTAAAAAAAATAAATGATATTGTATTATTGCAAAAGATTCAGAACTCCAAAAAGGTTCTATGACGCCATATATATTTGCAGTGAGGGCCATTAGTGCATCCACAATAAACATAAGCAAGAGGACAATTGGATACAAAGGTAGATGGGGTGTTACCCTCTTCCTTCAAGTGTTCATCTAGTTTCCATCTGAAGGCCCCTATTGAATCTATATTCGCCAGCCTATTCGTAGTCATTTTACAGAGCCACTCGTGTATCCTTTCTATTCAAACCCTCCATGGTTTTGTGAACCTCTATAAAAACTTTTCCTGCCCATTGACAACACAGCATTCCAGCCTATCTATGTAACTGTAATCCTTAACCCTGCAATCATTTTAGTAAAGACCCTTCTACAAGTAGGGCTTCCTAAGCTTAAGATCCAAGCTGAGGTGTCCAGAATTCTTCTCAGCCAAGCATGTAATTAAGTCTTCTGCCCGGCTTACGATTCTCCCAACTTACATCACCTGCACATCTTAAAATTGTGTCCCATCACTGATGTATATTAAAAATAGCAGTGGGTTCAGCACTGCATCTTCAGGAACCCATCTTTCTCGCCGGTCCAATGGTAGTGGGTTTTCGTTGATATTTGCTTACAAAGTCAGTTACTAGAATCCATCTTTCTCGAGTTCTCTATCTCCATTTCAGAGGATGGATCAGTTGACCTGTAATTACAATGACTGTGGATTCCATAAATACATCCTGCCTTCAGTAAGAACTCCATTCCATTTTGATTGTTTCTCCATCTCTGTCACATCCATTCTGCAAACATCATTTTTCATCCACTGCTTGTCTGTTTTCCTATTTTCCCTATCAGGGATTTCCTAACTGTTAACATTTCTTAACAGTTCCTCAATCATATTAGTTTCCTATCCATTTATTCTGCGTTCATCCTCCTCCCTATCACCCAGAACAAAGATCAGTTTTTTTTATTCTGAACTTCCACATTCAAAGGACGAATCCTCCATAACCTCCCACAGCTCCAGTAAGATATCACCACCCACCACATCTCCCGCTTGCCTCCCCTTTCAGCACTTCAAAGGTACTAGTATTTCTGGCTTGCTTTGATTTGCACTTGTACACATTTTACTTCTCGTGCTTCCTTTCTGTACCACATTAGGAAATACAATATCTACCCTTCTACCTCCTTTGTTCCCATTTTTGAGCGATCTAGACATTATGTAGAATGGAACTATAAATTGACAAGAACTTTTAATTTTGTAGATTGCACTTATTTCCTACCATTTTTTCTCCTTCTCATTGGCAAACACAAATGTGCGTTGGGTATCGACATTGCAGAACATCTTGGTTTGCCCCATAAGAGTAACCTGAAGCATTCAGCTGCCTGTCACTCCAGTTCTCCTACTCTGATCATTTCATATTCTTTCTGCTACATCATTCCAACAAAGTCCAACATAAGCTTGAAGAACAAGACCCCAACATCCGATAAGGCACACAAAGCCTTCTGAGCTCAATATTGAATTCAACAATCTCAGATAATCCTCTATTCCAGCCTTTGTAGTTCACAACTCCAGCAGTTAGTTTTACTCCTTTTGGAGTTAAAAAAATATAAGGTTTTATTCCTCTTTTTCAATCTATACTTCCTCCAGATCTACCTTTTACCAGCCTTTATAACATTTCTTTGTCCGGCTCCAGTAGCATTTGTGCTATTCAATCTTTCATGCTCACCCACCCACCTCATCATAGAGCTTTCCTTTTGTTCTCAACCTCTCTCCCTTTTCTTTGCATTTTAAAATTCTTCTTATGTCCAATGTTTTCCAGTTCTTATGGAAGGTCATTGACCTGAAATATTAATTCCATTGATGAAATGCAAAGTTGCCACAACATTGAAACTGTCCAGATCTCACACTGCTGTGCTCTTTGTTTTGACTTTTGTTAACGTGGTATTTAAAAATATGGTTATAATGCATTTAAAAAAAAGACCATTTTGGTGTGTACCATTCAGTAAGAGTAAGTGGAGTTGAAGGCCATGGCTGAGGCATGATCCACGTTTTTGTTTGGTTTGAATATGTGCACTGATTGACAGGGAATGCAGACACAGAGTAAGGTAGGTGGTGACTGTGGTGATAGGGGATGGGTGTTGCTATTTTCAAAACTAGTTAGACCTCAAAAGGAGGTCCAGTGAGATTGCGATTGTTTACTGGTTTTGGTAATGGGGAGAAAGCAAAGAATGTGTTGGGTGATCAGAGCCTCAAACACTTGGAATTGTAGGCAGCAGAAGGAGGAGCAGTAGATTAGGTGCCAAGAGGGTGGACAGGTTGTGGGTAGGATCCGGGGATCTGAGTACCAGGGATTCATAATCATGGGCCATGAGGGGGGTGGGATCGAATGTCAAGGCCAGAGTTATGATCCAGGACAGGGGAGTCGTTTGGACAGGCGCAGACCTGAACAAATGGTTGGTCAGGGTATCTCGTCAGTTCTGTGTAAAGTCAGTAGAGAACTAACCTTAACTAGGAGACCATTTCAGTAAACCATAATAAAGTTATTCCAGGTGTGAACACCAACCATTGATTGAGAATTGAACATGGAATAGCAACATTCAATTTCCCACACAAGATTCCTTAAGAAATGTCAGACATGAAAGGATAAAATTGAAGCATAGTGATAACAAATTCAATGCGAGGTGAAAGAGGAGCAGAATTAACTGGTACAATAGCAACCCCCTCAAAAATTGCAAATGTATTTTGTTGCTTACAGATGTATTTTGGATCAAATTGCCTAAAATAATAGCGTCGTGGGTTTAATTTTTAGCTGTGGGATCCAGAAACAGATTTGCTTTTCCTGGATAGCACTATTTGCCAGCCTTTACTTATTGGCTTGTGATCAACCTTAAGGCATAGTTTGAAAAAAATTACATTTTTCTTCTAACGTAAAATACACTGCCTAACATTCTACCTCAAAGTGTCTTTTCTGCATTTTCTTCAACCACCTATCGTCTCATTAATTCAAAGGCAGACATTGTGGTGAACCACTGTATATGTTTGGATGTGTTAGGACATGCCCCTTGCTGACTGTGCCTGAGGCTTCTCCCACTGACCCCCGAATAAAGGTGACTGTGCCACAGTCCAGAACAGTTAACCAGCATGGATGTACCTCCATTCAGTTGTGAATAAAAGCCTATTGGTTTCTCTTCAACTTCTATTCTTTGAAGTCATTGATAGTGCATCAGGCATTTTCCAAAATGATGAATTTGAATTGTGGAGATGGAGTTTTGTGAGTACCCCATAATCAAGGCTGTGAGTCTAGATCAGAAAGCCAGCAGTGAAGCATAAACTTTTATTGTAGAACATTACCAAATGCCATTTATCATCTGAGTTCCATAAGAAAATCCAAAACCTGTTTGTCTGCTACATTCTTGAAGAGTTATTGGCCAAATAGTCAAGTTGTTGACTTAACTCGAGCCTTACAATTACCTTGTCAAAAAAAACAGTACCCCTCCAAAAAAAAACAACATGGAGTCTTATTCAAAGTAATTCTCTGCATGGGAATGGATACAGTTAAGTCTAAAATGTCAAAAGCACAAATTTTTCCATTGGGAACGTTTAGCTTTCCAATAGATGCTTTGACACTGAAATTAAAACTGCAAGTGTTAGAAACAAAGTTAGCATTTCTGATCAATGACCTTTCACCAAAAGTGGAAAATGATGAGAGGTGAGAAGCTCAATGCAAGTAGAGTCATGGAAAGGGGGGGAAAAAGGGGGAAAGAATGACAAGGGAAGAGCTCTGATTGAGTGCATAAATGATGAAAGGGAATAATGATTCAAGACATAAAAGGGATGATAATAAGAAATAAAATGAAGAGAAAATAAGTCTAAAGGAGCAGGAAATGACAATGGCAAAATCATTTCCCATAACTGAATAAATTGGAGTTATGATTATTATCTGAAATTGTTGAGTTCAGTGCTAAGTCAGGAAAGCTTTAAAATACAGTTACTTTTGTCTTTATTGTTAGAATGTGGTAGGTCATTGAGTTCAGAGTGGGAGCAGGGTAGAACAGCCATTCTCAACAGGGGCCCAACAGCATCCCATCCCCACCCCTACTCCCCTCATCACCCCTGGGGGCCACAGCACATTTAAGTTAAAACCTTGTTTTCTTTTCACCTCACATAACATACTCTTAATGTTTTTTTTAAGGGAGTTGGTAGGAGAGAAGCTCAGAAGAAACCAAAACTTGACTGCTTCTCCGGGAAGGGGGCCCGTGAACTTTGAGCAGAATCCTGGGGGAGGGGGGAGGAGGGGCCATAGCTGTAGAAAGGTTGAGAAGGGCTGGGGCATAAAATTAAAATGGAAACTAACCGAAGGTTCAGAACTGAATGGAGATCTATTCAATCTGTATTTTATCTCCTCAATGTAGAGGAGGCCAACCGTAAGCAGCACATGAACTAAGGCTGTACACAAAAGATATGCAAGGTAAAATAAAATAAATCCAAAGGGTTTCTACAGGTACATTAAAAGTAAAAGAATAGTGAGGGGTAAAATTGGGCCCCTTGAGGATCAGTGGGGTAGGCCATGTGAGAAGTCAGAAGAGATGGGGGAAATTTTAAATGATTTTATTTCTTCAGTCTTCACTAAGGAAAAGAATATTGAGCCAGGTGAAGTGGGGAAATCCGGTAGTGAGATCATGGATAATATACAGATTAATGAGGCTAATTTAAAGAGAATAAAGGTGGATAAATCTCCAGGTCTTGACAAAATATTCCCTAGGACCCTGTGGGAGGTTAGTGAACAAATAATGGGGGCTCTGACAGAAATATTTAAAATGTCACTGGGCTGGGGGAGGTGGAGGATGGCTCATGTTGTTCCACTTTTTTTAAAAAAGGCTCCAAAAGTAAACCTGGTAACTATAGGCCTGTGAGTCTGATGTCGGCAGTGGGTAAATTAATAGATAGTGTTCTTAGAGTTTTTCGAGGAGGTTACTAAGAAGACTGTGGATGTTGTCTGTATGGACTTTAGTAAGGCCTTTGACAAGGTCCGCATAAGAGGTTAGTGAGGAAGGTTCAAGCATTAGGTATTAATGTGGAAGTAGTGAACTGGATTAAACAATGGTTGGATGGGAGATGCCAGAGAGTAGTGATAGAAAATTGTCAAATTGGAGGCAAGTGACTAGTGGAGTGCCTCAGGGATCGGTACTGGGTCCATTGTTGTGTGTCATATCTATTAATGATCTACATGATAGGATAGTAAGTGATGTATAGATTGGTGATGTGGTGGACAGTGAAGAAGATTATCAAAGCTTGCAGTGGGATATAGGACAATTAGAAGGGTGGGCTGAAAGATGGCAGATGGAGTTTAATACTGATAATGTGAGCAAAGGTCATACATGTTAAATGGTAGGCAATTGAGGAGGACAAAGGGATTTAGGAATTCTGGTACATAATTCTCTGAAAGTTGAGTCACATGTAGAAAGTATTTGGTATGTTAGCCTTCATAAATCAGAGTATTGAATACAGGAGTTGGGACGTCACGATGAAGGCATTGGTGAGGCCATATTTGTAATATTGTAGGCAGTTTTGGTCACCAAATTATAGGAAGGATATAAACAGAATAGAGAGAGTGCAGAGGAGATTTACAAGAATGTTGCCTGGATTTCAGGGTTTGAGTTACTGGGAAAGGTTAACAGTCTGGGACCTTATTCCCTGGAGTGTAGAAAATTGAGGGGTGATTTTATAGAAGTATTTAAAATCATAAGTGGACAGATAGAGTCAATGTGGAGAGGCTTTTTCCATTGAGAGTGGGGGAGATTCAAACAAGAGGACATGGATTGATATTGAATAGGGAAAAGTTTAGGGGAAATAAAAGGGGGAATTTCTTCACTCAGAGGGTGGTGGGAACGTGGAATGAGCTTCCAATCAAAGTGGTAGATGCGGGTTCAATTTTATATTTAAGGAAAAGTTGGATAGGTCTATGGATGAGAGAGGTGTGGAGTGTTATGGGCTGGGTTTTGGTCAATGGGACTAGGTGGGAGAAGATATTTGGCATGGACGAGAAGGGCTGAACGGGCCTGTTTCTGTGCTGTAATTTTTGTATGATTTTAATGTAAAATAGATTCTTAACATTCTAAAAATGTTAGAAAAAAATCCCCTCTCAGATCCCCTTTCAATTTTTTCCAACTTAACCTAAACTCACACCCTTTAGTTTAACTTAATTCTAAGAAGGGGAAAGAGTCCTCGTAATTTATATATATTTCATTCGTATCCTCTCTTAAGCTCATCTCAGGCCACATCCTGGTGAAGTTCCTTGGCACCCTCACTGGAATGATCACATCTTTTGCAGAGTGTACCTGAGGCCATGGATAATAGGATGTAGAACATAGAACATTACAACGCAATACAGGCCTTTCAGCCACGATGTTGTGTCGACCCATATATACTTTAAAAAAAACTAAACATTCCCTACCTCATTATTTCTCTTTCATTCTCCAAGTCTCTTAAATGCCCATATTGTTCTGGCCTCCACCACCAACCATGGCAAAGCATTCCAGGGACCCTTAACTCTCTGTATTTTAAAAAAATCTTATCCCTGATGTCGCCCCTAAACCTCCCTCCCTTCAAGGTTTTGATGAAAGAATCCAGGGCTATTATAATTTCTAAAGCTAAGTATGGAGTGGTGAATAAAATGGGAATATAAATGCACCTGGAATAATAGTCCTAACATGCTGAGCCACTTAATATCCAAGTGTTGGGGAAATTCATCCTTCTCTTCTGAATGACTACTTTCCTTATGGTGTCTAATTAATTTCTTATTGCTTAGCACATCCCTTTTGTTTCCAATGTTCAACAACCATCTCATTGCTGATATTCTGTTATAAAATTATGCCCAGCAGATTAAACACATTAGCAGAGAGATTTTGTACTTTTTGAGTCAAGTTCATTTGTCAATTCTACTTTGGTGAACAACCACATTCACCTCTGGCTAAGGTTAAAACCACCTCCTGATAATGACCACTGATCACGTACTTCAAAATAGTGCACCATTAGCGATAAAATGAGTTGCAGATGTGAAAGGTATTTTATAAATACAAATCTGTGTTCCATTTCTTTTGTGCATGAAGCATCTTCTGTTCAGAATAACAAAGGAATTATAGAAATTTACAACACCAAAGAAGCCATTCAGTCCATTTTGAACATGGATGACAAAAAGGGCATAGAACATTACAGCACAGTACAGGCCCTTTGGCCCATGATGTTGTGTCGACCCATATAAACCTACTCAAAAACAAAACCATCTTAACCCTCTTTTTATCTTTATTTGAGAAAATGTAGACATATTTAAGAGCAATCCCTCATTCCAGAACTTGATCCCTAACCTGGTTGTTCATAGTCTATCAATTATGCAATTGGATTCTTCATATATATGCTGAGGGATCCTGGTCCACCACCCTTTCATCTGGTGAATTCAAGACTCCTAGTATTCTTTGAGGGAAAAGTTAACTCTCCACTAATCCATTTAATTGCCTACAATTTGATGCCCCTCTTTGTGGACCTATCTGCTAATGGAACTGAGTCCTGTCCTCCTCCAGTGATGGCCTACTCATGCTCCTGATCACACATTTACCTACCCTTTAAACTTCTGCTCTGGACTGCGCCACAGCTCCATCTCCTGACTACCCATAGTTTTGCCCAAATTCTCTCTACCCAGTCCCTGTGGACCAGCACAAAAGACTTCATATACTTGGTCTCCATTGTAAAGATGGCACTGGAGGGGGCAGAGTACAAAGCTCCTACAATTAGATCTGTTTTCTTGCAATATAGCATTGAATCTCCAAGAACAACTACATTTTGCATTTGAGAACTAGGAGAGGATCTCCCTTTGTTAGTCTTCTCAGTAGATGGTATCCTTGCTGAAGTTCTCACCCTTCTCAGAGAGAAAAATGAAGTCACAAGTTCACAGCCTTGTTTCCTATGTATGGGAAGAGGAGAACTTGTTAGGGAGCCTAGAGATTTTGTGATTGTGACTGTCTTCTCAAAAGGGGCAAATTAAATTGCAGTAACGATAGAGGACACTCTCTTCTGTCTGCCAACAGGAGACCATTCATCAGGATCAACTATGTTCACCAAGTGGCTTAAGAGATGCTCCCTGCATTGTTATGTACATTCTACCTAGCTAGAAGCACAGTGGACCTAATCTTCACTTCCTGTCACCCAAGAGAAATCTAGAATGTTACATGGCACAAAAACTGTTGACTTCATCAATTGAGATGAGCTGTGGATCTTTCTCAAATTTTCTACGTACAGAAATTAATCTCCACTTTACATTTAGTTCATGATGACGTGCAAACAGTGGAAACTGGTTTCCAGCAATGTTGTATCATTGCTGCAATATATTTCTCAGTCTTTCTTGTTTCAATGTGACTCTTTGCATTCAAAGGTTCCCCCATTGGAATGGAGCTACCCCACAGGGCTTTGCCTCCACTCCTGAAACAAGATCACCACAACTTCAGTCATTTGCTGAGGGTGAGCTCACGCTCAGGAGAGAGTCGCTGTGGTGTTGCCTGAATTGGAGCTTTTCAGTTAAGAGAAAAAAATTAGATAGGCTGGGTTTGTTTTCTCAGGAGTGGAGGAGGCTGGGAAGTAAGAGATAAACACAATTTTGAGTGGGGTCATTAAGAAGATTTGTAATAAGAATCTTTTCTCCAGAGACAGGAGATAATGATGGTGAAAGTGACTATTTCCTCTCAAGTGCCATCCCAGTCTTTGTTTGCCCGACGAAAAGAGTGTTTTAAGAACAAGACCTCCAAGACAGCTCAAGCCTATGGTCTACCAGGTAGCAAGTGATCTGAAGCCTTTCGACATGTGTTTGAAAGATGGACTCTCTCAGCAGGCACTTCAAAGCATTGGAGAGTTGCTACCAATGTTGTTTTCACAAAATCCCCCAAATCTACTCAAAGTGTAAGTGTAGCAATTTGAGTATCCTCTTTCAAAAACCACTTCGCAGGCAACGAGGCTTTAATTATACTCAGCTGGTTCCATGACAGATCATGTTTTTGAATGCCCATTACCAGAATAAAAAAAGCTATACTCAAACTTTTTCTTTCCACTCATATACCACCTTATGTAATCCCTATGATTAGTAATGGGTTGCTTAAGGTGGTGTGTGAGTGGGGGGGGGGGGGGGGAGGAAAGGGTGAGAACCTCCCTCTAGACCCAATTATTACTGAAATACTTTGAGAAAAATTGTCATTGGTCCATTTCCTTTGGAGTTATGAAACCATGCACATAATGAGTCAATTGGGTACATTTAAAATAGTGGTTTTCAAATTTTTTCTTTCCATCCACATACCACCTTAAGTAATCATTATTAACCACAGAGCACCGATGGCATTGGGAATACATAAGATGGTATGTGAGTGGAAAGAAATAGTTTGAAAACCATTGCTCTATTACCTTGAATAGCTACACAAATTCCTGAAGAGACTCAGTGGGGAAAGAAGTTTATGTTTTAGGTCAGTGACCTTTGAACACTATTCCATGGTGCATCACAGCAAGAGATTATCAGGTGGACAGAGGAAATCGGGCACATTCTCAAAATCTCCTTGACAGTGTGCAACATCTCTGATTCCTGATTGGTCCAAATGGAGCAAGAACATTTAAGGTCATAAACTCAGGTTCTCCCTCACTGGAAACACAGTCAGGTCCAGCATGAATGGTGGAAGCATTGCTCCACCTCTCGAAGAACTCATCTCTTTGATCCTCTGCTCCTACCTGTGGCAGAGTCTATGGGTCCCACAGGGGTCTCATCAGTCACCTTGAAACCCATAAAGCTTGAATGTAAGAAAGTAATTTTCAATCATGAAGACATACAACATGGGAATAGGCCCTTTCGCCCAACCTGGTCTCATAATCCCTCTGGTTTTCAAACTTTTTTCCCCACTCTCATACAACCTTAAGTAATCCCTATGCCATAGATGCTCTGTGATTAGTCAGGGATTACTTAAAGTAGTACATGAATGGTCACGTCTCCAGAATGGAGGACCATCGCCTTCCCAAGATCGTGTTATATGGCGAGCTCTCCACTGGCCACTGTGACAGAGGTGCACCAAAGAAAAGGTACAAGGACTGCCTAAAGAAATCTCTTGGTGCCTGCCACATTGACCACCGCCAGTGGGCTGATATCGCCTCAAACCGTGCATCTTGGCGCCTCACAGTTTGGCGGGCAGCAACCTCCTTTGAAGAAGACCGCAGAGCCCACCTCACTGACAAAAGGCAAAGGAGGAAAAACCCAACACCCAACCCCAACCAACCAATTTTCCCCTGCAGCCGCTGCAACCGTGTCTGCCTGTCCCGCATCGGACTTGTCAGCCACAAACGAGCCTGCAGCTGACGTGGACTTTTACCCCCTCCATAAATCTTCGTCCGCGAAGCCAAGCCAAAGAAACATGAAAGGGGGGAAAATGGGTGAGACCACCATTCTAGATTGTTACTGAAATATTTTGCTGGATAAAAATTGTCAATGGTCCATTTCCTTTGGAGTTATGAAACAGTGCACATAATGAGACAGAGGTACGATTAAAACAGTGGCTTTCAAACTTTTTCTTTCCACCCACAAAGCACCTTAAGCACCCCCTTACTAATCACAGAGCCCTTCTGGCACAGGGAATACTTAAAGTGGGATGTGAGTGGAGAGAAAAGGTTTGAAAACCACTGATTTGAACCCACCCTGAGGATCTGCTGAAGAAGGGAAGAAAAATCAAGTTAATTTGTGTGAATTAAATTTTTCACTTCAACAAAAGGGGAAATTCTCTCTGGTGTCCATGTCGGATGGTAGAAGCCAAGAGTTCTTCAAATTTTCAATGATTTTGAAGCCTGATCCTGGAATGGATTATTTCTTATTTACCAAATGAATTCAGGACCAGATGCTTCATCTCATTGTGTCAGAGTTTAGCCTTTGGTTCAGAACATCTGTACAGCTAGGGACTGAAATGGACTCTTAAAATGGATGTTGTCCCAAACATTTATCATGACTAAACATTTCGTACTTTCAGTAACTGTTGACTTGAATCAGAAGTTGATTTCTAAACAATGCATGGATTAATATTGGCCAGGTCTAATCCATGTGATTCTATACCGCTGGCTACAATTTATATTTTGCTTAATTATTAACAAAAGGTTGACTGAGAGACAGATGATGACTGTTTCAATTAGCAGTAACAGAATATTAAAGTAGAATTCTTTTCAATTGAATAAATGGGAGGAATTTTAATTTTAAACCACTGTTAGACAGAAGTCAGATTAACTGTGAGCATGCTGGGCCAGTTTCTCTTGTTGCAAATTTATACTCAGAAAGCAAGTGGATATTATTCACCTCTAACATATACTTCTTAATGTTCTAAATATGAAAGATTTAAATAGGAACCCTGTAATTTGTTTCCTATGCTTTCTAAAGAATGGGGGGAGCTACTCAATACAGTTCTAGCATTTTTAAATTAGCCACAAGATATTATTGTAGGAACTTTAGAGATATTGATTATACCTGCAAGATTGATATTATTTTAAGAAGGAAAACATGAAAGTCTACAGACAACATGACTGAAGTAAATCCTCAATGCTGGAGGAACTCATAAAATATTTGCTTATACCTTGATGAAGGGCTCAAGCACTAAATGTTATGTATCTTTATCTTTGCTACATAAAGTACACTGTTTGACCTGCCAAGTTTCTCCAGCATTGTGTTCTTACTTGGTATTATTTTGGTTTAGCAGTCAAATAAACAATATTAACAGTATGATCTTCAAAGTGAAATGGTGGATTATCACACTTGGCCTGAGTTCAGAGATTTTTCAGGTTGAGAGGATGAAAGTTTGTATGTGAAACTAACTTCATTTTACTTCTATAAAGGCAAGACTGGTAGCGGTAAAGAAAATAATGTGGTGGGGAGAACTGATGGAGGGATAGATGTAAAACTTCCAAGTATAGATCATTTAGCTGAGCATTGCAGAAGAATTTCTAAGCAGGGCCTGCAAAGGATGTGCTGTTATTGCCTGTGAGCAAATATCCATTCCTACTAAAATTATTCATGGCACAAAAATACTTGTCAGATTATGGATATTTAGCTAATCCATAAAATTATATTACCATGGATCTTTTTTTATTGCTTCAATGCAAATTTATAAAACATGTTAATGATTCATTAACATTTCATCTGTGATTAGCTTCTTGAATTATTTCAATAATCGTAAAAGCTGGGCGATAACCAGTGGCATTACTCATGATGACATGGGCAATAGGTTTTATAGCAATAGTGATGGGACAATCTAACAAGGAATATCCAATATAAAGTAAATGCAAGGCAGGAATGATAGGTATATTTATTGAAGACCAAATATATTACAAATAAGTTGACTTCAGCATTGTTCCAACTGAATCTAGAGAAAAACCTTTCTGCAATTATATTCATAGATTAAAGGTTCAATAATTCATAGATTGCAATGATTAAATTCATGCCCCAAATTATTGACCCAAACATTGTAGAAAAAACTGAAGCGATAGTTTAATTCTTGGAGAAACTTTCATTGATTAAAATCATTCACACAACAAAATGTTTCTACATTTGAAAATCTATTCCACTGCCATTCATGTGATTGACCAGTCAATTTCACTGGTTATTGAATTATGGTTTATGTTAAATATTAAAGCTAAGCTTTATAGCAGAGAAATTAAGAGACATTTTTGTATGAAGAGGGTGGAGATAGTTTGGAGCACATTTGATTTATGTTCATTGTTAACTTAAAACTTGATACTTTTAGATTTTTGTTAAAGAATGTAGGAAGGGATATAGGTAAAAGCAAATAAGTTAATTTGGTCACAGATCAACACTCTGAATGAAAACACCCTTGGAGTGAAGCTCAGACGGAAAAAAATTGTGCAAAATTCCACTTGATCTGATTGCGTTCCTATATGTCTGATATATTGGAAATTATAGGATGCACTGGATTCTTTAGCAACTCTCCTGTTTGGCTGTCATAACTTTGCCAGCAGATCTGCAACAAACCTGGGACCAGGTGTAAGGTCTGAAAGAACAATTATGCTAGAATAGATCTTATAGAATAAAATGGATTTTTTTAAAAATGACTTCTTTAAAATATTTTGTTTCATATCCAGATGACAGTCATAAACTAGTAATATAATTTCATGGCAATTTCACAAGGCTGTACCTTTCAATAATGCTTAGGTTTCCATGGTACATTCCCATAAAGTTTCCATTGTCCATTACTCTATTTAGCTATTGCTAAAATCTATTTGTTGAAATATCTGCTGAACTTTACGAAGATGATTGCGTTCCATGTATTTGTTATAATTTGCTGATTTTTGCAGAAATATACAATTCTTATGAAACATATTCCATGATTATGAAATATGGTATAATCATTATTAATGTTATTTGTCCTTTTGCCCTTCTAAACAATGCGAGGAGGTATTTTTACATTTCTAGTATTTTGAATTTTGTTACCCGATGTTATTGTAGAATTTTTGGTTTAGCAGTCAGTTAAATAATGTTAACAGTTTTATCTTTAAAGTGAAATGGGGTTATCACACTTGAGTCACAGTTAGGTGCTGTGATCGGCCACTGCTTTTTTTTTATACCATTTTTCATGAAATAACTCAACTTTTCAGTCCAAGCCCATATTAATGATTGGTTGAAAGATAAAATGTTAATTTTCAAATCATTGGATGATTTTTCAGTAACTATTAAATTCCACCCAGTGTAACTATGGTAGGGTAGTTTATAAACTCTAAAGCTATTCATTTTTCTGATCTCACAATAAAGCAATAATTTGAATGTTGATGCAATCCCTTGTACAACATGTGTATCCCTCTCACTCACATGCAGTCTAATGGTGTGCATGAAATAATTATAGAAAATCACTCACTCTGTATAAGATATCTGGTTATCTGTCTGCTCAGTTGTCAGCAAACATGTTGGTAAAATGCCACAGATGTCAGAGAGATATTATCACATTCTGTTTGATTATAACATATTCCTGAGAACTGAGCTGTAACGTCAGCACTGAACATATTCACAGTGACCAGTTGTAGACTGTATGGTTGGCATAGTGTTCTAATTTTCATCTCTGATCTCTGGAACATTTTGGGTCATGCCCATTTTGAAATCTGAACACAATATCTCGCTTGATGCATCTCTGTGGTACTGATGAGCTGTTTGTTTCCAGAGTAGGTTTTAACCTGTCTCTTTATTAAGTAGAAATAAAATATTCCATTCCACTATTTGAGTAGGGTCTGCATAATATCCTGGTGATATTTAGATCATGATTAAATTTACATTAATTTTTTTTTGCCTGATAACCGAAAGGTCCTTCTAGCCCACCAACATGTTCCCACCAAATTCCCCAGTTAACCTACAACCCCTGTACATTTTGAAGGGTGGGAGGAAACCAGAGCACCCAGAGGAAACCCACATAGACACGGGGAGAATGTGGAAACTCGTTACGGACAGCGCCGGATTCGAACTCTGGTCACTGGTGCTGTAACAGCAATTTTGAATATCAATTCTGCTTCTTGCTCCAAAGATGCTGCCTGAAATATGCTTTTCCAGAAATCCACTCTGTAGATTATTTCATTTGCTATCATGGTTGCCTTTATAAAAACAGTTACTGAAGCCCCTAAATTAACATTATTTTTGCTGTGTCAGTGGTGCACTTTTCATTTCAGTTACGTTAGCTGCACAATCCTCCCCCTCTTCACATAAAGCCTCATTGCCCTCCCTCGATTGTCCAGCTTGCTAGGAATGCCTAGTATTACAACTTTTGCCTACTATTACAAGCTCACATTTCAGTTGGTGTGACTGTCATTTTAAGGATTAGTGCAAGCTGCAAGTATTGACTAAAAACAAAAGTTGATACTCTGGAAGAAAAAAATAACAATGGTTTTTTTATTTAGGAAAAAACAGATGGGGAGAGAGTCATGTGATTGGGACATTTAAAGAAACAGGATTCAGTTTGATCAGCCAGCCATCTGATAAACACACAGCAGTGGAATGACTCTGTGTGAAATGGACAATTCTTCTGATTCTCCTTGTTAAGGGAATTATTGATCCACTGTAACCATGGTAATGGTCACTTTGATTGACCCATATCTGGGTAAAGGAAGTAGGAGAATTGCTTCATTGGATCATGACCATTGGGTTGGTCATTTCATTTCATTGGGTTTTGGAAGACTCATGGACATCACGTTTTATTTCCCCTACGCAAGGAAAAGGGGAGTTGTGACATTTCTCTGGAGGCAACTCAACAAGAATTTCTGAGTTTTTGACAGTCTGATCACTCAATCTCTCCTCCTTTGTGATTACTTCTGGCATCAGTTGAAAAGGCTAATTTTCAACACTGGATTTCTAAGACTGAACTTTGGAATGACTTTCCAGAATTGTGGCAAAGCTATAATGGTTTTGCTATTTTTTATACACACACACACACACACACACACACACACACACACACAAAACAGTTACTTTCCTGTTGGGAGCTTGTCTCGGCAACAGTCCCCTCCACACCAAATACAGCAGCTAACCAATTCCCACTGTTATCCTTCAGTGAAGGTTAATGTATTCTGAATCAGCTATATCTAATCACCCCCCCCCCCACCCCCATCTTCTTCCTTTCCCTCTCTCTCTTCCCTGTTTCCTTTCATGGAGCAAAATTCAATTCTCACCTTTTATCATACCTAATTAACACCTTGTGTCTGTTGGTCTGTACTCCTCTGCCTCCCTTTCTTCCCCCTTTCTTTCCCCAGCCTTTCATTCAGATGGTGTATTTTTTTTTCCACTAACACCTTGAGGAAGGGCTCAGGACCAAAACATTAGTAATATATCTATGGAAGCAATGAGACCAGCTGAGTTTCTCCGGCGTTTCTGTGTTTTTACTCTTTGGCTTGGCTTCGTGGACGAAGATTTATGGAGGGGTATGTCCACGTCTGCTGCAGGCTTGTTGGTGACTGACAAGTCCGATGCGGGACAGGGAGGCACGGTTGCAGCGGTTACAAGGGAAAATTGGTGGGTTGGGGTTGGGTGTTGGGTTTTTCCTCCTTTGTCTTTTGTCAGTGAGGTGGGCTCTGCAGTCTTCTTCAAAGGAGGTTGCTGCCCGCCGAACTGTGAGGCGCCAAGATGCACGGTTGGAGGCGAGATCAGCCCACTGGCGGTGGTCAATGTGGCAGGCACCAAGAGATTTCTTGAAGCAGTCCTTGTACCTCTTCTTTGGTGCACCTCTGTCTCGGTGGCCAGTGGAGAGCTCGCCATATAACACGATCTTGCGAAGGCGATGGTCCTCCATTCTGGAGACGTGACCCACCCGGTGCAGTTGGGTCTTCAGCAGCGTGGATTCGATGCTTGCGGATTCTGCCAGCTCAAGTACTTCGATGTTGGTGATGAAGTCATTCCAGTAAATGTTGAGGATGGAGCGGAGACAGCGCTGATGGAAGCGTTCTAGGAGCCGAAGGTGATGTTGGTAGAGGACCCATGATTCAGAGCCAAACCGGTGCGTGGTTTTGACAACGGCTCTGTACACGCTGATCTTTGAGGCAAACCTCCAAGCAAAGCTCGAGGATGCAAACTGCCTCACGGACACGTCTCCTGAAACCCTCTGGGATCAGCTGAAAACGGCCATACTGCAATCCACTGAAGAGGTACTAGGCTTCTCCTCCAGGAAAAACAAGGACTGATTTGACGAAAACAACCAGGAAATCCAGGAGCTGCTGGCAAAGAAGCGAGCTGCCCACCAGGCTCACCTTGCAAAGCCTTCCTGGCCAGAGAAACAACAAGCCTTCCGTCGCGCATGCAGCCATCTTCAGCGCAAACTCCGGGAGATCCAAAATGAGTGGTGGACTAGCCTCGCCAAACGAACCCAGCTTAGCGCCGACATTGGCGACTTCAGGGGTTTTTATGAGACACTAAAGGCTGTGTTCGGCCCCTCACCACAAGTCCAAAGCCCTCTGCGCAGCTCAGACGGCAAGGTCCTCCTCAGCGACAAGATCTCCATCCTCAATCGATGGTCATCCCTTTTCAGTGCCAACCGCTCAGTCCAAGAATCTGCCCTGCTCCAGCTCCCTCAACAACCCTTGAGTCTAGAGCTGGATGAGGTCCTTACCCGGGAAGAGACATATAAGGCAATTGAACAACTGAAAAGTGGCAAAGCAGCAGGTATGGATGGAATCCCCCTAGAGGTCTGGGAGGCTGGCGGCAAAGCTCTGCATATCAAACTGCATGAGTTTTTCAAGCTCTGCTGGGACCAAGGAAAGCTGCCTCAGGACCTTCGTGATGCCATCATCATCACCCTGTTCAAAAACAAAGGCGAGAAATCAGACTGCTCAAACTACAGGGGAATCACGCTGCTCTCCATTGCAGGCAAAATCTTTGCTAGGATTCTTCTTAATAGACTAATACCTAGTAGATCTTGGAGGCTTGGAGGTACACACTGATCTTTGTGTGTTTTTACTACAATAACAGCATCTGCAGATGTTCACATTTCACTCTGTTCTTCAAACTGTCCAACAGAATTTCTTGGATAATCTGTATTTTTTTCCATCAAGCATTGATGGGGAAAAATAAGCTGCGCATGTAGTGTCATCAATACTTAGTGTGAAGTATTATCACTGTTCTAACACACAGGACAATAAAACTGACATAATTATCTTCAATGCTCACCACTGTCCACTTGGCTTTGCCGCAATGGCTACTGAGCAGGCCATTGACTACTCATCCCTTGCTACTTCTCCTAGTCAACCTTTCGACTCAGAATTAGCAGGAGTTTTCTCAGCCTTGGCCAAAGGATATTGCACACTATTTTTGGTCTTGCATCCTCCAATATGCCAAACACTGATTTCTTCCTCCTTCCTAACAATCTCTGCATCTCAGACCTCAGCTCAGCCGACAATGAAGGACCTCCCATGTGCCTCCTAACTCCAGTCTCCAGTATACCAGTATTCTTCTGGCCATCCTTCAACATCTTTATGATTCACCGCATCCAGAAACCTATCGGTCCAAAATTAAGATCTGCTGCTGTGAAACTGATTGAGATGAGGCGATGGATTAGTGTTTAGCTGATCATTTCTCATTGGCTCCATAGTCATCACTTTTGTAGGTGGTTTTGTGATAGAAATAGCATGTAGACTCTGGATATGCTAAGGTACAGTATAAAGATTACCATATTTGATGGCATACAAGACCCACTTTTTTCCCCAGAAAATCCCCTGGGACTTGAATGTGAAATTGAAATTAGGGTGATAATGGCGAGTAAGGCCAACAGGGATCATCATTGCTGCAAGGCTCTGTATCAGTGAAGGAGGGATCCCTCGCTATCCATCCAGTATTGCTGCCTGGCCCCAATATCAAGGAAGGAGGGAGCCCCCACTGTCCGCTCAGTATTGCCGCGATGGCCGCTGAGCAGGTTGCCGGCTACTCTTCCAGCTTCAAGAAGCCCGCAGCTGTCGAGGAAGTGGGCTTGCAGCTTCATGGGCCATCTTTCTTCGGGTGGTCCATGCTTTCCGGAGTGACTGCCACTGCTCACTTCCCTCGGTGAGAAGGCCGACCATGGCAGACCCCGCTAGCAGCACAAGGTGCAGGAGGAACCGTTCGCGAACACCTGTGGGTTGCCGTCGGGGACCCTGGGCTCCAGGGCTCGGCGGCCTGCCGAGGAGAGGCGGTACAGCAAAGTGAGGGAGAACTAAATTAAAAACATTCTGCTTACCCCTAAATACACTAAAAAAACTAATCTGAATATTCCCTGCTGAAATGGAGGGGGAAATGTCTTATATGCCATCAAATATGGCAATCGAGACAATTTCAAATTGGGCGACTTGCATTTTAATTTAACAGGCAAATCTGATTCATTCACAGTGGCTTCCTGTCATCCCAGGAGCCAAATGCCTTCCAGATAAAAAGAGATATTGGATGATTCTCCAAGGAGACTGCCAAAGCCATTTGGCAGTAAATCTCATCACCAGAATATTCACACAAGACCCTGCTCAACTGAGAAGGCATTTTCCCCTCACTGTTAGTTCTTCATATATAACCAGAGATTCAAGAGCACTGTGTGATGGCTATGATAGGGATGAGACTATAATTCACCTCCTCCCAAAAATATGCACTTGCCATGAAGGTCTGGAAAGAGATGTGGTAGCCTGTTCAAAATTCAGCTTGAACAGAGTATTGCTCCGTGCCTTGGGATGCAGGGTAACTCAGCGATCAATTGTTGCTGGAACATTATAAGGGCAGGAAAGGATGGGCCTTTTCTCCTCCCGAAGCCTACTGATCTTCGAGAGCATCAAGCAGTTCATTATTGACTGCTGCAATCTGGCATGATGCAAGGTCAAGAAGAGCGTGCTGAGGATGTTCTAAAGTTTGTGTGGTTTTATTGAGAGAGATGAGTGCTTCAGGCCCTCTTGCAATTTCACACAGAAAGGCTGCAACTATGTAAAAAAAAATGAAAGCAATGTTAAATGAGCATTCACAGATAAAGCTCAATCTGTGGTAACAAGTGAATCTACTATTTAATATACTGTATATTTTATGAACAAAATATAATTTTGGGGAAAAAAATGCATTGCTCCTCCCTCAACCGAAAATACAACATCTCGCTGAGCGATTTCTAAGAAGGTGATCTTTCGGGGTGGCACGGGTAGTGTAGCAGTAAGCGCCATGCAATTGCTGAGCTAATGGCCTTGTTCAAATCCGGCACTGTCTGAAAGGAGTTTGTACGTTCTCCCCGTATCTGTGTGGGTTTCCTCTGGATGCACCGGTTTCCTCCCACCCTTCAAAACATAGGTTAATTGGGTGCATTAGGATGGCACGGGTTCACGGGCTGGAAGGGCCTGTTACCGAGCTGTATGTCAAAATTAAAAATTAAAGGCAGGAGTGTGTATTACAGATATAAAACAGAAAATAGTAGGATTATTCAGTAGCTCAGTCAACTAAATTGATTTAGCTTTATAGGTCAACAAGCCTATAAAGAAAGGCTCAGGCCCGTAACATTGGTTACATATGTTTACTTCCTAAAGATGCTGTGAGACCACCTGAGTTCCTCCAGCATTTCTCTGCTTTTACAACATGCTCAGTAGAACATGAGAACATAAGAAATAGGAGCAGGGGTTAGTCATTCATCATGCTCAGCCTGCACCGCCATTCAATAAGATCATGGCTGATCTGATGATAGGCTCACCTCCAGGTACCTTTTCCCCACCTCCCTTAATTTCCCTACAATGAAAAAATCTATCCAATCTATTAAATGTTCACTGAGATAGCGTTCACTGCTTTCAATGGGCAGAAAATTCCATATATTCACTCTGCGAAAAACAATTCGTCATCTCTGTCCTAAATATACTACCCTGAATCTTGAGCTCTACCCCCTAGTTCTCATCTCATGTACCAGTGGGAAAAAAAAATACCTACCTCTATTATGTCTATGGCTTTCATAATTTTAATTGTTTCTATAAAATTCCCTCTCATTCTTCTGAATTCTGGTGAGTACAGTCCCAGACGATTCAATCTCTCCCCATAGACTATCTGCCTCATCACTGGAATCAATCTAGTGAACCTCCTCTGCACCGCCTCCAAGGACAGTATATCCCTCCTCAAGTAAGGAGACCAGAACTGCATGCAGTACTCCAAATATGGCCTCACCAGTTCCCTGTACAGTCAAATTTAATAAATGAATATGACTTAATAAAACTGTCTATAATTGTTGAAGAGAAAGGAGATCATTTTGAAAGAGATTCTAAATTACACCATATTGCCTCAGCCTTCTCTATTGAGTATTTTCCACGCATATTTCAATAAAAATAAAAATAAAACTCAGAAAACTGTTCATGCTACGAATTGACAGGAATATTGACCCTCGGATCCAATATCCAAACCCTTGTTCTTTTTGTGCATGAGATGAGAGAAAGGAGGAGATAATTTAGTGAAGATCGCTGAATCCTGCTGCACAGAGATGCAGCTTCCTACAAGTGATCCAGGAACCTCCCGTGAAATTTGTAACTCTTGTTGGATTTTTTTTTCCAGCCCAAGGATACTGCAATTAATTACATTTCTGTAATTCACACAGTGGTGCAAATGGGCAGCTAAAAAGCTGCAGTGACACTGATTTGATTTGGATTTCTGGTGCTTTCCAAATGGAGTTTTTAACATATGGATTTCTTTCTGGTGCTCCAGTTTCCTCCCACATTCCCTGGTTGTTCCATTATTAGTTCGCTGTAAAACCAATGTTGGTGGGAGGTAAGAGAACTGAGCTAAAGTCTGTGGGCACCTGAGAGAGAAAAGGTTGATATTGATGGTCTGAGAGCTAGCATGGACTTGTTAGGCCAAATGGATTCCTTCTATTTCAAGAGAAGATTTGAAAAACTACTTAGATGAGCCAACTCCCAAAAAAAAGAATGCGCATTTTACTTGGTCAAAGAATATCTTGCTCACTATCAAATTGTTAACTTTTTTCTGGGAAAAGGAATGATCCCAAACAAAGTGTATTGTTTAAGTCTCATTATTATTTTGTAAATTTCACTTCCTACTATCAATATTTTGGACTGATTTAAAAAAAAAACACTTTTGTTGCATTTGTTGGTGGGTAAAACTGCAAACTTTACATTGGAATCACAAATGCATATATTATCTAGCTAATGACAAGGGATTTGTTTAAAAATAGCTTCAAACCTTGCTTTCTGCCTCATTGTCTCTGTGGCTTGTCGTTAATGAGAAAATAAACAGGACTCGCTTGCCTGGAAATATGACCGAGTATCGAGCTAATTGCAGCACAAATTTGATGTATTTCAGAGATTGCGTATGCTTTGGGACAGTAAGGGTTAATTGTAGCTCCCGCAGCCCCATCTACAAACCACCCCACAAGCCTTAACCCCCCCCCCACCCCCATCCCAATCTTCCACAGTTTCTCCAGAATCCTTCTATCCAGACGTCAACTCAGCAAACCCTGTTGCCTGTCAGAGAGTACAATGTCGGACCATTAGTATGTTAATAAGGTCTGAGGGTGACAGGTGGCCTACTAGACAGCTCAATTAAGCTGCTCATTAAACACACGCTAACGAACAGGCATGGTAGTGCCTGAACAGCACCATTCTGTAATGACATGATGTCAGAGTGAACAAACGAGAAAAATAACAAAAACATTACAGCAGTGCCAGACGCCACTAATAAGGACCCTTGCACTACATCAGACCTCAAATCAATGAGCAACCGGATCAAGAAGACTCAATCGAAACTCCCTGAGGGACCAAAACTGGGAGATTTTCATGTCAATTTTTGCAGAAATTATCATAGAATAACAAGTAGAATTATTAATATAAACTGCCATCAGTCGACATTCAGTTTAGTTTCCCTGCACCAGCATAACACACTATGAGTGACTTAAATTAAACTTCCCCAAGGGCAGATTTTGATGCAGTTCATTATTTAATGGTGTCATTTCCAAATTGAATTAATTCTTTTTTTTTTCCAACACCGAAGGCTGGTTTTGCTTGTTCCGTGCGCCTGCCTCCCATAGTTCGGGGTCATAATTGCATCTGACAGCTCGCCACACAATAACAAACTAAATGGCACGTATGGGTCACGTCAGGCAACATTCTGATTCTCAGTGCGGTTTAAGATTGGCAGCTGGCAGCAGCTGACAATCAGCTCCTATTTAGCTCCAGTACAGTACTTACAGTGTCATGTATGCTGGTGACTGACAGGTGAACGGTCATTATGTGACTAAACAGTTAGGTTGGCTGATTATTAAAGGGTCACGGTCATAATTTGTCTTATCTGTTGAAACTGACTACTGTTTACTGTAATAGCGTAGTGACTTTGAGAAGCATATTGGACCTACTTCAATGAAATATTTACCAAAACACTTGGCGAAAACTGGTGGGATTAGAAAAAAGGCAGGCATCAGTCCATAAAGAACCCAGTCCCAATGCTGGCAGTGATATTAAGGGAACAATCATGTTACCCTCTCTCTTATGGCTCCAGAGGACTGAAAATTGAGATAGTCTCAATCAGTTCTGCATGTTAATTACACAAAACTGCCAATAATTCTAAACCTTCCCACGTAAAGAACACAAATAGGTGCAGTAGAAGGGGGTACTCTGGCTGAGTTGTAAATTTGCAATAAGTAAAATTAATTTATATGGAACCATAAGCACTTAATGCTAACATTAGAGTCAAACCCGTGGAGATGGTTCATTCTGTGGCAGGTAGAAAATCGAAACAAAAAGCTATTTGCATGGTAAAGCAATTTTGGTATGGAATTAAGCTCAAACACATAATCCAACAAATAATATGGGGAACTAAGGGTGGAATATTAAGAACAGAGTAAAGTGACTTGTCCATATTATAAATTTTAAAGTGAGGGGCAGAGGGCTAGAATTGCTGTGGTAAACATCGAAGAAGATGAAGGTATTTAGAGAATGAATGTCACGTCATTGAACTAAATTGACCGAAACACTGACAATTTTGGTGGACAATTAAGGAATAGAGCATTTTAAGGCTATGGGAGCACATAAAGATAGGGCAAGGTCATAAACTTGTGTAAGTGAATTTTAACATGGAGGCACTGATGGAATAAAAAGTAATGTACGAATAAATAGAATCTTAATTAGCAACTCACATGCTAGATGAGCAGGCATGTTATTGGATATAGTTGGAGAACACACCTGTTGGTGAAGCATTGCAATCGATACATCAGCAATATGTATTGGTTACGTGTATGTGTAACTGGTATACCAATTCCCCTGAGCGTGAAGCCCTGCAAAAAGGAATGGACTCAGCCAGGACATCACTGGCAAAACCCTCCCCACCATTGAGAAAAACTACGTGGAATGCTGCAGTCGGAGAGCAGCAGGAATCGTCAAGAATCCACACCACCCAGCACACGCTCTGTTCTCGCTGCTACCATCAGGAAAGAGGTATAGGTGCCTCAAGACTCAGGAACTGCTATTTCCCCTCCACCATCAGATGCCTCAATCAGAGACACATTAAAAGACTCTACTTCGCACTTCATTGGTTTCTTTTCCCCTCTGTATTGCACAGTTTGTTTATATTTATTTATTTGTTTACTGTGTATTGTATATATTTTTTGTACTGCCACTAAGTGGTAATTCTGCCTGTCTCGTAGGGAAAAGAATCTTAGCGTTGGATATGATGTCATGTATGTATTCTGACAAGAAATCTGAATCTGGTATTTTCAAGGTGTGGTACCAAACATGATTGAATTGAGAAGGAATAAGCTGCTACTAAATCTCTACACCAGGAGAGTGAAATCCTCATCAAAATGTTATCTGGTGTGTTTGTGCCATGATTTGCACATTGCATGTACTGACAATTATTACACTTAAATTTGTTTCACCTCAAAATTATTAATAAACATTTGGAGTACTTAGTTAAAGAGTGACAGAGTTTCAGAGAAAAATCGGTTCGAAAGAAAAGCAAAAGCTACATTACTTTCTCAGTGTGGGGCTTCATTGAGTCTGAGATTAGCTGGAATTAAACTAGTCTTGAATCTGGAGGTGCATTACCTCAGACTCATGAATTTTCTTCCCAATGGGAGGAAATAAGAAGAGATTAAGATGAATTTTTTAATACAGTAAAATCCCTGTTACCCAGAATTCAAACAACTGGAAGCCTCAAGCAACCGGCAAAAAAATTGTGGAAAATAAAGAGGGAAAAAATACAAACATTTAAAATTGCATTCGCCCACCCCCCACAGTGGTCAGTTTGCAATCTCAAGCAACCGGAAAATTCACTTATCTGGCATTCTACCAATCCCAGTGGTGCCAGATACCAGGTTTTTAAAAAATGCATATTGGCTACTTTTCTGAAGCATCAGGATATGTTAATGGATTTGATTCAGGATAGGGACTTTTGTGCGATAAGCTGAGCTGTGTTCTCAATTCTCTGCACTACACTGTGATGCATCCTGACAGGATGGTGTACCTGTGGCAGATGTTGAGGGACACAGCTGACATCCCAAGTTTCCTGACTCTACTGAGGAAGTAGAGGTGCTGGTGCACTCTTAAGGCTGTCACATCAACCTGGTTGGACCTGAACAGGTGACTGGAGATGTTTACATCTAAAAACTTCAGTCTGTCAATGGTGGCACTGCTGGAGTAGCTGTAATAGCAATGCTGTGGCTATGCGAACCTGAGATAGCAGGGAGTAATGTCACAGTGTTGCTCTGCAGGGTCCTATTGTCTGGTCCTGATGCTGAGACCTCCATACAAATTTTAAACTCTCTGTTAAAGGAACTGATGGTGAGTATTTAAAGAGAATCTTGCAACCATGGAAGTCTGCACCCATGACGGCAGCGCCTCTGCTGGGCAGTGAACCACGAGGGAGCAGTGGACGGTGCATGGCACCAGAAATGGGGAGAATATTCCCCCCCCCCCCAAATTGAGAGAATGCATGGAATACAAGCCCACAGGACGGTAAAGGGCTCAGTGGATGAAAAATCCACCCTGCCTGCGGGCAATTGCCTACTTGCAGTGGAATGGCTCACATGAAGCTGCCGGTTGCTGGAGACTTGCTCTTGGGAACCAGATTCAGATTCAGATTTATTGTCAGAATGAATACATGACATCACATACAACACTGAGATTCTTTTTCCTGTGAGTGCGCAAGAATTATGACTAATTGGTAGTGCAAAAAAGTACAAAGTGTAAACAAAGAACTGTAACCAGATAACAAATGTAAACAAACTGTGCAAATAAAATAAAATAAGAGAATAAAAAAGAAAATCAATAAAGTGCACAAGTAAGAGTCCTTAAATGAGTCCCTGATTAAGTTTGTCATTGAGGAGTCTGATGATGGAGGGGGAGCAGCTGTTCCTGAACCTGGTGGTGCGAGTCTTGTGGCACCTACACCTCTTTCTTGATGGCAGCAGCGAGAACAAAGCGTGTGCTGGGTGATGAGGGTCTTTGATGATTGCTGCTGCATTCTGATGGCAGCATTCCCTGTAGATGTACCCAATAGTGGGGAGGGTTTTGTTTGTGTTGTCCTAGGCTGTGCACACTACCTTTTGGAAGACTTTACATTCAGGGGTATTGATGTCTCCATACCAGACCGTGATGCAGCCGGTCAGCACACCTTCCACCACACCTCTGCAGAAATTTGCCAGAGTTTCTGATGTCATACCGAACCTCCGCAAACTCCTAAAGAAGTACAAGCACTGACGTGCTTTCTTCATGATGCCATTGATGTGTTGGGTCCAGGAATGTTCCTCTGAGGTAGTGACTTCCAAGAGCTTAAATATGCTCACCCTCTCCACCTCTGATCCCCCAATGATCAATGGATTTTATATCTCTGGCTTTCCTTTCCTGAAGTCAACAATCAGCTCCTTAATTTTGGTGCCATTGAGTGCAAGGTTGTTTTTGGTGCATCATTCAGCCACATTTTCAATCTCCCTCTTGAAGGTTGACTCATCCCCTTCCTTTATACAACCCGCTACCATGTCACCTTGTCGTGGTGGAGAAGCTTGTGTGGTCCTGAGATCCTGAGAGTGATGCCATCTAAAGCTATGCTAGGACCACCCATGGCAGTAAGACCATGATTTCAGAGTTTGGGAATGATCCTGATCCATGAGTTTGTTCTGGCACTTAATTATATTCATGTTATTTTGGGGAAAATATGGTGCTACAATCAGATTTTATTTTGTAAAGTTAACAGATCCCTTTACCAGACATGTAGCCTGCTCTCAGGTAACCGCCACACAGTTCCTGGTCAATTCTGTTATGGGTGTGAAAGTGGAAACCCTTGCAGAACTATCTCATCCAACTTTTCTCTACCCAGTTGTTGAGTCTTCTGCTTGACCCTGAAACTGAGATGTGCAGGACTTTAATGCTTCTTTGTTTCTATCCAAATGGTTGTGCATATGCACTGACCGATCAAGTATTTTTGTGATATCAGAATTAATCATTTTCTTAATAGAACCATAGAATGCTACAGCACAGAAAACAGGCCACTCGGCTTTTCTAGTCTGTGTCAACTATTATTTTGCTAGTCCCACTGACCTGCTCCCACTCCATAACCCTCCAGACTTCTCTCATCTATCTTTCTACCCAATCTATTTTTAAAACACAAGATCGAGCTGGGATTCACCACATCAGATGGAGCCCATTCCACACTCCTACCACTCTCTTAAGTGAAGAACTTTCCCCCTAATGTTTGCATGTATCAAAATAAATATTGACTGTTGGTGGATTTAATAATTTAGAGCAGCCGATCTTGGAACTTAAACAGGCTCAGGACTGGTCAGTACTTGGAGGGGAGACCACCTGGGAACACCAGGTGCTGTAGGTTTCTGCGAGGGGTGCTGGACAAAGTGGCGACTCTCTGTCTGCCTTACGGTAGACAAAAGTTAAAGAATTTCATGTACTTTACATTCTTAATGTAGTATTACATGACAATAATGGAACTGTACCTTTTTGCCTTTACTGTTCTAAACCTTTCTTTGGCTGTGCCCCCTGAGGTCTCTACTCAAAGTTCATGGGCCCCCTTCCCCGTGAAGCAGTCAAGTTTTGGTTTTGTTCGTACTTCTCTCCTCCTAACTACATAAAATAAATGTTGTGTGAGGTGTAAAGGAAACAAGGTTTTCATTGAAATGTACTGTGGCCCAAAGTGGGGAGGGGAGGGGGAGTGAGGGGTGGAGGGACCCTGTTGAGAATAACTGATTTAGAACACCTTCAACATGGCCAAAACAATTCATTCCTCTGCTGTTCAACTTAATGCCATTTTCTCATTCAAATTTAAAATGGGTAGCTTAGAATTTTAATGTTTTTCTACATTCTGGAACAAATATATACATCATAAAATATTTATCTATGTGGATATTTATTATTTTCTGAAAATAAAAATAGAATTTTTTATTCTTAAGCTGACAAGACACACCATCATTTTTTTGGATGATCACCATTACCTTTTTAGTTTTGTTAAAAATTATTTAATGGAGAAAACAAAGCAAATAAAATAATAACATCTCTTTAGGTAATGCACTGCGTGTAAATACAAGCAAGCCGGTCTGTACCAAATCATCTAAAGACAGATGACTTACTTGGGATGGAAGATATCATGAAAAATACTCAAATAATTCTGAAGGCTTATCATAGTATATCAGGAATACAACTGGGTTACAAGGAAATACTACAAATACAATGTGAAGTTTGGCATGGTGTGCCAACATTGAATAATATAATGATGCAAAATTTTCCATATGTTCTTGGAAGCTAGCTGTCTTGTGACTTCACTTCAAAACTGAACAATAAAATTCACAAATAATTGTCTCTATACTAATTTTCCACTCATTGTTCTAGAAGAAGGTATTTGATAATATATAGTTTAGTCCAGCCATTTTCAACGGGGGGAACAGCTCGTTTAAGGGGGCGGGGTGCACGGACTGAAATCATAAAACACTTTTTATGCTTTTTATGTAGTCAGGAGGAGAGAAGTATGGAAGAAACCAACTAAACACGACATCTTCACAGAGAGAGGGGCCCATAAATTTTGAGCAAAGTCCTAAAGGGTCCATAGCCAAATAAAATGTGAAGAATGGCTGGTTTAGTCATTTGTCGGTGGTATAATTAAGTATTAATAACACACTTCCTCACAGGAGATCATGCCCACCATTCAATCGTTCCACAGAACCTGCACAGATTTTATTGGTTGACATAGAAGGGCGGCAAGAAAAAACACTAAGCATAGTGGAGGAGAAACCAAGATGGAAGGAAAGGAATTAAACATGCTGACCAGGCTGAGGTCCTGCATGGTCTTTTTACCAGCACGTTTAAGGCCTCCATACCTGGCCTTGACTTTGGAATGAATTAATGAACAAACCCCATCTCCATTGGTCTGTAGGGGTTATCAGAGAATGTTCAGCACAGAACCACTAATGGCACTGTAGTTCCACACAAAAATAGTTCAGTAGAATCCTCATTATCCGGCACTTACAGGGATCACGAATGCCAGATGTGCAAATTTTCTGGTTGACTGTGACTCACTCTTACAATGCCTAACTAATACACCTGCATTAAAAATACGACATTTAAAAGACAAAAGGCAGGGCAAAATGTCATATAATTTGAAAAAATCATTATTGTAGTCTTTAACCATAGAACATTACAGCACAGGAACAAACCCCTTTGGCCTTCTAATCTCTCAACCATTTTTTTGGCCTAGTCCCACTGACCTGCACCAGTCCATAGTCCTCTATATCTCTTTCATCCATGTACCTGTCTAAATTCTTCTTAAATGTTAAAACTGAGCCCACATTCATCACTTCAGCTGGCGGCTCATTTCACACATCCACCACTCTCTGTATGAAGGAAGTTTCCCTTGATGTTCCCATAATCCTTTCCCTCTTAACCCATGTCCTCTAGTTTATATCTCACCTATCCTCAGTGAAAAAAAGCCTACCTTCACATTGTCTGCCAAAGCAACCTCATGTCTTTTTTTAGCCTTCCTGATCCTGATTTCTTTCATGAGGTTTTTCTTGCATTTTTTACACTCCTCAAGTACTTCATTTGCTCTCTGTTGCCTATACCTGCTATACACCTCTCTCTTCTTCCAAACCAGACCTCCAATATTCCTCAAAAACCAAAGTTCTCTATGCCTGCTAACCTTGATTTTAATCCTGACAGGATCATACCAACTCTATACTCTCAAAATTTCACCTTTGAAGGTCTTCCACTTACCTCGTACATCCTTGCCCAAAAACGACTTCCATGCATTCTAGATCCTTTCTCATTTCCTCAAAATTTCCATTTCTCCAATTTAGAATCTCAATCCAAGGCCCAGACCTATCTTCTCCATATTTAACTTGAAACTAATGGCATTATGATCACTGGACCCAAAATGTTCCCCTACACATACTTTGGTCACCTGTCCTGTCTTGTTCCCTAATAGGAGATCCAGTATTGCATTATCTCTAGTTGGTACCTCCATATATTGATTTAGAAAACTTTGCTAAACACATTTGACCAACTCCAAGCCATCCAGCCCTTTACGGAATGGGGGTCCCAGTCAATATGTGGAAAATTAAAATCTTCTTCTATCACAACCTTGTGTTTCCTGTAGCTGTCTGCTATCTCTCTACAGATATGCTTTAATCAGGTAATTCCTGTCACCTACAAAATTTAAATTTGAACTCCATTCACTCGCACTGTAACAACATTGTGCTAGCCATGGCACTAACCATGCCATCGTCATAATTAACTGCCTCTCCCCCCAAGTTTACAGATAAAGCCTCACTAATATATGGTCTTATTAATATACTAATAAAGATAAAGACTCTTACTAGACAAGGTTAGGGAGAAACTTTGGAGAGTTGCCCCAGTGGCGAGTACCATCAACTGGCTCTTCATCCTGGGTGCCGCCATTTTATTCAAGCAGAACTTTATTGAAACAGCTGATGCAGGTGGGACACGACCAGGAAGCTCTGCTGATTGAATGTTTGATCCCAAGGGGTTGTGTGTTGCTTCAGAGTGCATTTATTTTAAAATCTTAAACTTTTATTTAAAATTTTGTTTATTTTCCAAATTATTTATATATTTGTTTCCTTTTTTTTTGCCAGTTGTTTGAGTTTCCGGTTGATTGAATTCCAGATAATGGGGATTCTACTCTATTTGAGTTGAAAGTACCACACAATGAGGAGCACCCTCACAGCTCATTCTACATGAGCCCAAAACAGTAGCAAGCTAACATGGTGCTGAATTCCCAGATGATCACCATGACCATGGAGTCAAGCTTTATATAAAGTGAGTTTGGATTCTTTTGATTTCAGAAAGTTGAAGGATTATTTAATTGACATCTTTCAAACAATAAAACTATCTGAAATATTAGATGCAGAGCAGCTATTCCTTTTGTTATGGGAATACAGAAAGAGTGGAGCATGATCTTAAAATTAGAGTTAAGTAATTTAAGAGTGAAGTCAGAAAGCACAGAGATAAGAGAAACTCTAGAACCTAATCCCAAAAAAAACTCTTCAAAACTGAGCACAATAAATATTTGGTTAGGTCAAGGTCTCTTGAGATATGAAGCTTAGGCAAATAAACAGAGCTAAAGCGCAGATCATCTGTGATCAAACTGAATACTGGAATAGGCTTGCGGGGATGAATAGTTTAATACTGCTCTTGTTTTCCTGAGATCTCAGGCACCCAGCTACAGGAATCTGCAACTTCTTGACAGAATGGAGGATCAACAAGGTCCTGGGCACATGCTGTGCTGAATCACCCAGATTATCCAGATCACGAGGCATCCATCTGGGAAATATACCTTTTTGAGTTTTCTCCATGAGATTTTAGTCCTGCATTTCTGATCTACATTATTTTAGAGCTGGCATTAATCCATTTATTTTAAGCAATTTAATATTGGCATAAAACCAAGCTGATCACAAAATTCCAAAATGTACGGGATTGGAAAGTTAATTGGGTGAAATTGGCTGGCACAGGGTTTCATGGGCCAGAACGGCCTTCTACAGTGGTATTTTGTTAACATTAAAGCATGAGAAAAAATTTAGACATTTCTGTGTCAAAGCTGCAAAACAAATTAGGTTGAAGAATTCATTAATTAAAAGCACTAAACAGAGCAGAATCTCATTGCATCCACTGATAGTCACAGACTGACAGTGTTGCAAGAGAGGAGTATGGCTTGGGAATAGAATGACACATAACAACTAATGCTGGCCCATTAAAGTATTCAAAAACAGATGGAATAGATTCCTAATTCAACAGAGAGAGACATAGGTTTTCACAGTGAGCTGTAGGAAAATCATCTGCACATGTCCTGGATGTGGTCTTTTGTTGAGACTAGTTGATGGAGAGACCTTTAAATCATGTTTCCTTATTCTCAGCTTCCACTGCTCTAGGCATGCTTTACTGCATTATTTTCTCCTTAAGCTGTAATGACCAACACAGGGATAAAACAAAGAAAACAAAATCTCCCTCAATCTCATTTTTAAATGAAAATAATTATTTATAATTTGCTTTTTGTTTCCAATCTGTTACTGTTTGATTTTATATTTCATGCAGGTATCTTTTCAGTCAAATTCAGTTTCTTGAATTTTCCCCATTTTTAGGCCTACCACTAATCTTCATAATTTTATATTATTTTTATTTCAATCTTATACTGTACTTAATTTCCTTGCTAAGGTAGCAATCCAAAGATGATTATTATTGAGATAATTAGCTGCTCGAACTCCCTCAACTGAACTTCTTCCTTTGATCTGCCGAGATTATGAGTACCTCCGTAGCCCACACCAATGGACGTTTTCCTCCCAACTTCCTGAGGAAATATCCTTCACTCTGGCAAACAGCCTTTGAAACTTGTATCAAAAGCTGAAGAGAATTCCAGCCCTTAACTACACCATCTCCTACCACTATTATGCTCCTTCTTGGGGAAAGGAGATTTGGATATTGTAGGCTTTCTGCTGCCTGTGGCTATGTGCCACACTGCATTGTAATAAAGAGGGATGTGCATTAATGAGCTTCGGGCATTCATTTTCATTGTCGATTGGTTGGTAGTGTGTGAGCTGTACGATATGGGGCAAAGCTGGAAGGAGTGCAGCATAATGAAGTAAGGCCTATGTTGTTGTTAGAAAAAAAGGCTGAGGCTCATTAAAAGAGATGATAAAAATTGATCAAAATTATAAGATAACTAAGAGTCCTGGGCTTTGACTCCTAGCATTGACTTCACTATGTCTGTAGGTAAGGCTGGATGGTTTCCTTGTAGCCTTCAGATACTGGAAATTGTTTCTTTTCACCATATCTTCCAAAAAGACCGGGTACAATTCCAGATAACTGTTGACCACACTTTTCAGGGTTTTGCTTCAAGCCTTCAAATGAATCACTTTATTCTAATTGTTTTCAACAGTTTTTTGGGGATTGAGGATTACTCTACTATTTATTAAATAATATTTATATCTTTTACGTTTATATATTCTCCTGCCTATGTATTGCTTGTCAGTATGTGTGTAATGACTGGTTGTGTGTTTGTGTGTTTTGCCGGAGAATGTTGTACTTGTGCAATCGGATGATAAATACTTGAACTTGCTCGCACTCTGGTTTGTGGGGTTGTGGTTAGGGCTGGGGTTAGGGCTGATGAGATGTACGTGAGAACTGCAGACTCTTCTGCTAGTCTGGCAGAAAGTGCATAGCAGAACGGTATTTTTGAGGTGGCGCACTTAATTTGTAGTTTGCACGGGGCTTCTGATGTATGGACCTAAGGTTCTCAGTGCCCCCTCAATAGCTCCTTCTCCATTTTGAGAAGTTGTGCACCAGGGATTCCCAGAAGCCATAGAGATGTTACTGTTTCCTTGGAGTTTTTGAGGATATCTATAATTGTTTTCCTCTGTCGACAGAGCTCAGAATTGAGTGTCTGTTTTTGGAGTCTTGTCATAGAGTCATAGTGCATGGAAGCAGGCCTTCTGCCCATTGCATTTACTTTGACCATCAAATAGCCTCAATAATCTCAATTTACTTCCCCTCAAATTCCCAGATTATACCATTCTCTTAAAAACTAGCGATGATTAAGGAGTTGCCTAATCAGTCTCCCAACCTTCATGCCTTAGGATGTGGGAGGGAATTGGAAAGATAATATGAAAACTCCACACAGTCAGCTACTTGACTAGCTGTGATAAAGCAATGCCATAGAATCAGGCACATGAAGAATATGGCCTGCCCATCAGATCGGTCAAAATGTAATTAGAGTGGAATGTTGGCCTGGGAGAGATTGCTGACTAGTAAACCATGGGGCAGGTCTGAGGACTTGATCTTCAAACACTTTTTCCCTCAGTTGACTTAAAGGCTGTGCTGGCACATTGAAGGTGATACTAATAAAACTAACCCTTTCCCTTTATGAGATTTTGATTGGCTTCAAATGTCACTTGCCACTCGTGATATAAAGTTCTCTGCTCAGACACAGAGACAATCAACAACGTATTTAGACTTGTGTGAACATTGAAATCATTCTTAAAAGCAGGCAGAATAAATCTGCTGTACTGCCTGTGAAGATTCAAATTATTAATGATTAAATGCTCAGTTCCTTTTCCCTGCCTATCTTCCATCAGCATTTAATTTGTGTTCACCTTTGAAATTTTGCAGAAAAGAAGTCAGTATTATTTACAGAAGTGATTCATTGGCTTTAAAAAAGGAATTGTATTTTTAGGGAAGAATTAAATAAAAATATGATCAAGGAGTTCAGGATTCCAAGACATTTTGACAAGGTAATGAAAGAAAAACCATTAGCACTGATGGGTCAGCTGCATGTTATAACCACTTGATGAATGGGGTTTGGAGAGGTGTCAAATTCATAGATTTAAGGTGAGAGAGAAAAGTTTAAAGGCAATCTGAGGGGCAAGTTTATCACGCATGTGAAATAAGCATGCAGAGGAAGTGGGAGAGGCAATTACAATTGTAACATTTAAAAGGCATTTTGATAGATTCATGGATAGGAAAGGTTTAAAAGGGTATGGGCAAAATCAAGAGAGCGTCCTGGCCAGCTGAGTCACAGTGTGGTACCGTTTCTGCAAAGAAATGGGTTGGAGGTCAATCCGCAGGACCATAAGAATGGCAGAGAGGATCACTGGAGTCTCCCTTCCACCCATTGATGTGATCTGCCAGGATTGTTGTCTGAGGAAGGCACGCAAAATCAATGAGGGCCCCTTCCATCCCCACACACAGCATCTTTCAGCTGCTCCTGTTGGGAAAGAGATACAGGAGGATCAGAGCCAGCACCTCCAGGCTGAGGAAGAGCTTCTTCCCACGGGCAGTGAGAATGGTGAATGACCAAAGGAACAGCTCACACTAACCATCCAAGATTCTCATATTCATGAAACAATATTTATTTATTTGTGTTTCTTTTTGTAAGATATAATTACTTGTCCTGACTATGTATTGTTTGGCTTGATGTATGTTACGTCTGGTTGTGGGTCTGCATGTTTTGCGTCGAGGACCAGAGAACGTTATTTCGTGGGGTTGTACTTGTACAATAAACTTGACTTGACTTGAAATGGGACTTGTTTAGCCAAGAATCTTGGTTGGCATGGACAAGTTGGGCTGAAGGTTTCTGACCTGTTTGATTCTGTGACTCTGATGGATGCTGGAATTTTAAAAGAACTTCTGGCAGAAACAGAGGTGAACACAGTATTCAAATGATCTTTTAAAAGAGTAGAAGAAAAACTTCAAACAGCATCTGATTCCAAGGCGAGTTTTCTACCAGAGATCCAAACAAATATTTCAGTGCTAAAAGAGTGGAGATGTAAAAACAGATGACCTGTTGTGTGTATTAAAACAACCCCAGAAGTCTCATAGCACTGGACAATGAAGATTTTGCTTCCTGAACACTTCTGGATCTATTTAATGGATTGTGGGTAGCTGATCACAAAAATCACCTTAAAAACTTCCTATCGCATACCGATTTTTAGATATAAGCTATTTTTGTGATTTCCTGTCATATTTTAAGTCTACTTCAAGCACACAAAACCATAAAATACAACATTCATTGGAAATTCATTTTCCTGCATTCGCACTTGGACATCTTCCCTGGTGGTCTTGGTGCAGTCAGTGACGAACATAGTGAAAGGTTTCACCGGGATATTGTGTACATGGAAAAGTGGTATAAGGGCAACTGGAATCCATCAATACTGGCTGACTATTGTTGGACACTGGCACGAGAGGCATCGGATGCTGAGTTCAAACAAAATTCAGCAGGAAAACCTTTTTAGGTCAGTTGAATTAATGCGATCTGTCAGCATTATTATCCGATTAAGAATGCTACATTCAATAGAAGTTAATTTAATGTTTCTCCAACTTCCTACATGATACATAAAATTTGAAATTATCTTTGTGTTCAGCTTGAAGTTGTCTATCATAATCCGCAAGTGTTTTTCATGAAGCAAACCTTTTGGAAAAAAATTATTGTCCAGTGTAATGCAATGAGAATTTTGCAATGGATGTCATGGCATTGGCTAAAATCTGCAGGTTTCCTTTACACAAGGAAGCTGGATGCTGCCGTGTTAATTTCTATGCAGGCTTGTGTTAACTATCATTTTGGTGTCACAATTACCAAGAAAGTTCACGTAAAAAGAATTCTGCTCCTTTGCAGGAAGGGGTGCAAGCCAGTGAACTCGCCTTCTGGTATTTACTGCCTGTTACTGGGGAAAGAGCACAGAGCTGGAAGTAAGTTTGCAATAATAGCTGAAAGGCGAGCTCTTCCTCTCTTTGGGGAAGGTTGTTTGCCTCCGAATGCCAGTTTGTTTTTTGATTTTCCATGGTCCAACCCAGCATTTATCAAAGAAAGGAAACATAAATAGACCAACGTTAGCAGGAGAGTAATGATAAACCAATAGGCACATAACTCTTCTGTGACCAAAAATAGCCACCACGGATCACTTTTGATCCATTGCTTAAAAACTATCATAAAATGTAGACCCAATCCCTGGTCTGGTTTTTACTGGATGTTATATTTTGTTAAGTAAATCTCAAAAATGTCCATTAGATTTTAAAACAGATTTAGAATTATTTTTTACCTATTTACATTTTTTGTTCTCATATAATATTGCCGTATATTCTCGTCAGCATTTGCCAAAGGTAAGAGATGTAACTGCAAACCAAAATAATAGTAGGAAATTATGAAATACATTTCCTTTTAGAAGGATTATAAGGACATAAGAGCAATGAAACGGGAGCAGGAGTCGGCCATCTGGCCCGTTGAGCCTGCTCTGCCATTCAATAGGACCGCAGCTGATGTGGTTGTGGACTCAGCTCCACTTACCCACCTGTCCCCCCATAATCCTTAATTCCCCCATTCTTCAAAAATCTAACTATCTCTATTTAAATATGTTCAATGAGGCTGCCTTTTCTGGGTAGAGAATTCCACATATTCATTGCTCTCTGTGGAAAAAAAAACCCAGTTCCTCTTCGTCTTTGTATTAAATTAATTCCCATGAATGTTGAGGTTACATCCCTTGGTTCTAGTGACACCTGTGTAGTGCCAGTCTATTCCTTCTCACATACATCACAAATGCATGCAGTACTCCAGATGTGGCCTCACCTGTACCCTGTTCAGTTGCTACAGAACTTCCCTGCTCTTAAATTCAATCCCTCCAGCCATGAAGGCCAACGTCCTATTTGCCTTCTTTATTATCTGCTACACCTACAAACAAACTTTTTGTGATTTAGACACAAGCACTCCCAAGTCTCTCTGCATAACATCATGCTGCAACTTTTCACTACTTGAATAATAGTTGAATACATCATTTAATGATCGTTTATAACTGTTGTGAGGCAGTAAGCCACATATTACACTGGCAAACTAGTGCAGTCATCTGCTTGAGTTTCCTATGATCTTTTTACTAAAACATAATTAAGTATATTGAAAGTTCAGTCAGAATTAATTGCAAATGAGGTTCTGACTAGAATTTCAATTCAATGACATTTTTTTTGTACGGGCTCAATCACAACAGAATTTTCATTTCAAGACAGGTATCAAATGAACGGTTAATTTGTGTCTGCATTTAAAATCATGGATGTTAATTGAATTTTGGCTATGATTTTGAAAACTAGCAAATCTAAGATGAGTTGGCATAAAATCAGAATTAGAATTTATGGTCATGAATATGTCACAAAATTTGTTGTTTTGTGGCAGCATTTACTGTTGCAAAATTATCAATTTCATTAAAAAAGATAAATTTGTGCTGAAAGTAAGATAGTGTCTGTGGTAAATTGTTTATTCATTCAGAAATCTGATGGCGGGGGAGGGGGAGGGTGGGGGTGGGGGAGAAGCTGGTTTTGTACCATTTGGTGTTCCTCTTCAGGCTCCTGTACCTCCTTCCAGATGATAGCAGTGAGAAGAGGGCATGGCCCGGGTGGTAGGGGTCCTTAAGGATAGAGATTGTTTTCTTGAGACGCTGCCTCTTGAAGATGTCCTCAATGGAGTGGAGATGCCCATGGTGGTGCTGGCCAAGTTCACAACTCTGTAAGTAAAAGCACAAAATGCTGGAAAAGCTCCACAGGTCAAACAGCGCCCTTTACGTAGCAAAGGAAAAGATGCAGATGCGACGTTTCGGGCTTGAAGCCTTCATCAAAGTAATCACGTCGGTTCTGTAACTTTACCTTTGCTACATAAAGGGCAACTGTTTGACCTGCGGAGCTTCTCCAGCATTTTGTATTTTAACTTCAACCCCAGTGTCTACAAACTTTTGTGATTTACTTTTCACAACTCTCTGTAGTTTTTCCCTGTCCTGTGCATTGGCCCCTCCGTACCAGACAGGGATGCAACCAGTCAGAATGCTCTCCACTGTACACCTGTAGAAATCTGCAAGAGCCTTCGATGACGTACCAAATCTCTCAAACTCCTCACAAAGTAGAGCACTGATGATGATTCTTCTTCAACATGGAGGCCCCAGGGTAGATCTTCAGAGATGTTGACACCCAGGAATTTGAAGTTCTGAAACCCTTTCCACTAATGCCCACTTGATGTGTTCCCCTGATTTCTGCCTCCTAAAGTCCACAATCAATGCCTTGATTTTGCTAATGTTGAGCGCGAGGTTATTTTTGTGACACCTCTTAACTTTGCTAATCTTTATTGCCGTTTAATTTTAAGCTTATGTTCTTGCAATGTGGTGAGGTCCAGAGAACCAAAAAAAAAACCTGAAGAATTGAGGAAGGCTTTTAAATGAATGTTTAGCAAAGAAAGAATTTACTGATTAAGAAGAAAAGGAGCCAAGAAGTGAATCCGAGCCTCCTTTAGAAATGTTCAGGCTGCCTGAGAACGGAACTATTCATATTAATTGAGAAAACAATCAGAAACATTAAGACCATTGTGAATGAGAGGCATATTGACCAATTTAGATTGTTTTACTAAACTGGATCGAGTTCCACGTTGAATTTGAAATGAAAAGTAAGTCTGGGTGGAGGGGGGGAGGGGGAGGGGGGGTTGTAGTTGTTTTGGGGTAGTGAGTGATACCAAAGATGAAGAAAAAGACTTTTATTTGGCAGCTTCCCAGATCTTTGCTGCTTTTTACAGACTGAATCCTGAAAGCGTCCAATCACAAGTGCCCCAGATTTCCCAGTCATGTCATTTGGGATACAAGGATGTGTCAGGACAAAATAAAGTATTTTCCAATTAACACTGAGACAACTCACTTCACGTTATTGAATTTCCAGGCATAGAAGATCAGTGAGTGATGTTCATAAAAAGAATAAAAGTTATACAGACCAGTTTAGATCATTAAGAGTGAAGATCTCCCTTCCTGGACCACCATAAAAGGGCAAGGACATAACACTAAAATGAAAATCAGGCCAAAAGTAAATTAAATCAAGCATAGGTGATAGGAGAGATACAAAGGCCACAAAACATATGGTAAGGTAGAAACATAGAAAACCTATACAGGCCCCTCAGCCCACAAAGTTGTGCCGTACATGTCCCTACCTTAGAAATTACTAGGCCTAAAGCCCTCTAATTTTCTAAGCTCTATGCATCTTTCCAATAGTCTCTTAAAATACCCTATTGTATATGACTCCTCCATCATTGCCAGGAGCCCATTCCATGCACCCACCACTCTCTGCACCAAAACTACCCCTGACGTCACCTCTTTATCTACTCCCCAACATCTTAAACCTGTGTCCTCTTGTGGCAACTATTTCGGCCCTGGGAAAAGCCTCTATCTGCACGATCAATGCCTCTCATCGTCTTATACACCTCTATCAGGTCACCTCTCATCCTCCATCGCTCCAAGTAGAAAAGGACCTCTTTTCATAAGGCATCCGGGTAACATCCTTATAAATCTTCTCTGCACCCTTTCTATGGTGAGGTGACCAGAACTGTGCACAGTACTCCAAGTGGGGTCTGACCAGGGTCCTGTAGAGCTGCAACATTACCATAAAGTATGATTGAAAATAGATTTTATACACACAAAATTACAATTACATTGGGCAAAGAAAAATGTCAAGACTTTTGAAAACAGATGATAATAATATTGTAATTTGAAAAAGGAAAATGCCAGATGTGCTGAATACAATACTTGGTGGTTGTGAAAAAGCATGGCAGATTTTGGGTCTTGATAGTGATAGAATGTTGATGCAGTGGCAATGACCAAGTTGGTTGCTCCCACTCCATCTATTCTCATAAAGAATGGCAGACATCCCAAGTAAACTGATTTTTAATCAAGGCTAAGGACTCACCATAATTAAAGTACATTAATCAAGAAAGTAAATACTACCAAATAGTGACAAAATCTTGGAGTTAGGCCGCTTTCTTCACCAGAGTTTTAATTTAAGCTTCCATTATAATTTTGCCAAGTGAGGCAATTATAAATCAGTGCAGAAGTGGTTGATGGGAAATTACTCTGGTTTCAAATCAAAAGGGGGAAAAAAAAAGATATGCATTTATTCTGTTATTCCATGCTCTTTCGGTGTGAAGGATCTTTGAATTCTACTCACCGTTAAGGCGTGAGAAGTACAACGACCTGACAGTGAGTCAAGTTCATTGTATCCACGAGCACACTGACTGGCAGATTTTCATTAACTAAAGTTAGCAAGGGGTTATTGAATTAGACTGATCAGTCATAATCAGTCCTGAATTGCAGGACAGAATAGGGTGTCACAGTTAATGTAGAGGTTGGCACAACGCTCTCACAGTGCCAGCCACCCAGGTTTGAATCTGGCACTGTCTGTGAGGAGTTTGTGTGTGCTCCCTGTGACTCCATAGATTTCCTCCGGTTGCTCTGGTTTCCTCCCACCCTTCAAAACGTACTAGGGTTGCAGGTTAATTGGGGTATTTGGACAGCATGAACTCATGGGCCAGTAGGTCCTGTTGCTGTAATGTATGTCTAAATTTTTTTTTAAAATTCAAAGCAGATTTAAGAATCATAAAATTCGAATTGTTCCTAGAATTTGGGCATGGTCCACTCTATAGAATGAACTCCACAATGTGTTTAAATGTAAGGAAGAAAATGTGGATGCAGGCCATTCACTTCCTCCAATTCACAATTCAGTAACATCATGGCTGAGCTTTCACCTTAGTATCACTTTTTGCACAAACCCTACACCCCATAATATCTAAAAACTCATCGAATTTTCTAATGAATATACAGAGGTCCTGAGGTTCCACATCTTCCACATCTCCCAAATAGTCCCCTTGACATTATCAGATGTGGTCTGTGGTGGTATACCACCGGCCTACTGCAGGGGGCAACCTCTGCACCTGCAGGAATGTAAGGGGACAAGACAACACCTGGCTGGCTGCCAATCAGCCGGCCTGAATGGATCAATCCTGACCCGGTCAGGTGTCAATCACCCTCTGGGATATAAGCCTGCACCGGCCTCCTGAGGTCTCACACAGAGTTGCTGCAGCCACAGCCAGCCTGGCTCTGTGGAAGTCTTTGTGGATTAAAGCCTGTTGTACAGTCTTTACCTTGTGTGTGTCTGATTCTGTCTAACAGTGCACCACATGGTCAGTCGGAGATGCTGAGTTAGTGCAGCTGCTTTTAAAACTTATATCGTTAAACATTTCATCTAATGAATGACAAGATCTCATTGCGTGAGGTGGTTCATTATACTGGGTGTTCCATTGTCTCAGACATTTCTGACTGTTTTGGAGGATTGCTTTTTTTATATTTAATTTAGACCTTAGCAGGTCCTTTCGACCCATGAGCCACCTGATTGATCTATATCCCCGGTACATTTTTGGAACAGTGTGAGGAAACTGGAGAACCCGGAGGAAACCCACGCAGACTCGGGGAGAATGTACAAACTCCTTGCAGGCAGTGCTGGATTCGAACCCCAGTCACTGGTGCTGTAACAGTGCTGCACTAACTACTACGCAAACCGTGCCACGCCTTCTTTTAAATTTTGACGTGCAGTACGGTAACAGGCCCTTTGGCCCACGAGCCCAGGCCACCCGATTATACCCAATTGGCCTACCCTGGAACATTTTTGAACGGTGGGATGAAACCGGAGCACCTGGAGGAAACCCACATAGACATGGGGAGAACATACACACACCTTACAGACAGTGCTGGACTCAAACAGCAGTCGCTGGTGCTGCAACAGCGCTGTGCTAAAGGCTATGCTAACCGTGTCACCCCATGCTTGATGAAACAAAGAGCAACAAGTGGTAATCCTGAAAATAGCACATCTGACCCAATGAAACAATGTTTCTCTGGACCATGGTGCATACACACTATACACAGTACCTAATAATTACATATAGTCTATACATAGAGATATGATTTAAAATAAATATATATAAATATTTTGGGATAATTTACTTGGTTAGAGGATACTGTTTATCAATCTCTCAACCCGCGGGAAGAAGCTACTTCCCAACCTGGCAGTCATAATTTTAATACTCCCTCTTTATGGTAGTGGGTCAAAGATACTGCGAACGAGGTGGAATATGCCACAGCTTTTAACTTTTGCTTACTTATGGACTATGGTTGAATAGATTTTGACTCCACCCTCCACTGTTTCATGCCAGATTTGCACAAAGTAGAGATGATCTATGTTTTTGTTTCTTTAAATATTTGGATCCAGATTGCCAGCTTACATGGCACAGGCTTTTAAAATGTGATCTTGCATCATCTCATGCTGCCCTGTTAATTGCAGTGACTGTGCTATGGGTGTTGAGGGAGCTCCATAAACCCTATAAACTCACAATGGTAAATTAATGCTTGCATTTTTTTATTACATGTAAAAAACAGTTCTATTGTAGCAGACGGATAGGACATTGAAATGCAATAATAAAATTAGTAGCATATTTAGTCGTTGGCCTTTAGGTACACACTTTAGAAAGATAAGATTAGAATCTCAATAAAGCATAAGAACTAGGAGCAGAATAGCCCAGCGAGCCTGCAGAACATTTAATAAAATAATGGCTGATCTGACCATGGCCTCAGCTCTACCACCTACTTGCCTTTTCCCCATAATCCTTAATTCCCTTACTTTTCAAAAATCTACCTATCTGCATTTTAAATCTATTCAATGAGGTAGGCTCCACTGCTTCCCTGGGCAGAGAATTTCACAAATTCTCTGGGAAAATCAGTTCCTTTTCACCTTTATCCTAAACCTACACCCTTGAATCTCGAGGCTACGTGCTTGAGTTCTAGTCACAACTATCAGTGGGAACATTTTCCAGCCTCAATCTTCTGCATTCCTTTTCATAATTTTGTTTGTTTCTTTAAGATCCCTGCTCATGCTTCTCAACTCCAGTAAGTATAGTTCCAGGTGACTTGATCTCTTCTCATAGGCTAACCCCCTCATCTCTGGAATCAACCCGTGAATCTCCTCTCCAATGGAAGCATGATTGAGGCAAGAGCAAGTCTCGAGGCTGAATCCACCCAGAGGAAGCAGAACATTTTATAGATTTTTGGACCATGATAAATCTTTGACATTACATTTGTTGTAATCTTGTTTTGCTTCATTTGTTTTTGTTTTGAAACTACATAAAGACTTCTGTGAGCTTGGGTCTCCTAATAGGCTTTACAGTCAATTAAATACTTTTAAAATGTTATTATTTTAATTATATAGTTAGACATGCAGGGAAACTGAAGTTGTATATTGGCTCTTGATAAATGGTTCTTCCTTTGTAAAATTTAATTTAATTTGGACATGCAGCATTGTAACAGGCCCTTTCGGCCCACAAGCTTGTGCTATCCGATTACACTCAATTGATCTACAACCCTGGTACGTTTTGAATGGTGGGAGGAAACCGAAGCACCCAGAAGAAACCCACACAGACACAGGGAGAACGTAAAAACTCCTGACAGACAGCGCGGGATTCGAACCCCTGGTGCTGTCATGGCAACGCTCTAACCACTATGCTGTGTCACCCCTTACACTAACTGTGTCATTATCCATTCCCCCGATCTCTCCTAAAGACACTATTTACAGCAACAATATTGATGGCTCTACACCAGCAGCTCTACAATACTTTGCCGCGGAAGTCATTCTTCACATAATGTGGGTGATGAGTTTTTGCGATCCCTTTTAATCATGGTAGACATCAAAGTTGAACCTCATCTTGTTTTTACCTGAAGCTCACAAGGGCTCATGCAAATGTCACTGGCAAATGGAACCTGTTGATGCTGAGGGCAAATTTGATCAGAGTCTGAGATGAAGAAGCAAGAATACAACTCAGGTGATGTAGATCAAAATAGACCAATTGGTAAGATAACCATTTCATTTATTTTTTTACTCCATGCAGCATTTCTCGGTGGCGCAGTTAACGTAGCAGTTAGTGCGATGCTGTTACAGCGCCATCGACCAGGGTTCGAATTCGGCGCTATCTGTAGGGAATTCTCCCTGTGTCTTCGTGGGTTTCCATTGGGTGCTCTGGTTTCCTCCCATGCTTAGGGATTGTAGGTCTATTGGGTGGCACGGGCTCATGAGCCATAAGAGCCTGTTACCGTGTTGTATGTCCAAATTTAAAATAAATTAAGACCTAAGTTGTTTGAACCATCAGCTGTCTTTGCAAAAAGCAATGTACAAAATCTCATAACTGTGAAATGCACAAATTCTGCTGATGACCTTTTGGATCAATACCTCAATCTTACTGTTGTAATAAAAAAAAGCATTGCATAGCTCTATAAGTGTTGAAGGGCTATTCAGAGCATTGCTGGACATCTTTTCTTTTCATCATGAAATACTTATTACATTATTCCTTAAATAATGTAAGAAATAACTATGAGAACTGGAGAACAAGAGTTTAAAGTGTACATATTCCAGCCACTAGAGAGTTAATTTTACTCTTTGCACTCCAAATCCATTAAAATAGATTGAAAGACATGAATAAATATTGCACAGAAATCACAAACCACACAGGCTGCTGTGAAGTGGACCATTTTACTGTACTTTTCTGAAGTTTCCTTGAAGCATGTTTGTGCTACCCGAATACACAATCCAGGATTAAACAGCTCAACCTACCACCGAGTTCTTACACCCTCCCACAATCATTATCCTAAATCCGCCATCATTTCAGATTCATTTTTCCCTTCTTCATCTGTCCAACTAATTCCTGTTGCATTCACTAAGCTTACATCTTAATCTTTTCTGTTACATAGAGAATACAAAATGAAAAGCTGCATTTTCTGGGTACATGCACACATTTGGAACGGATGAACCATATGTGAAGTGACATACAATACTGAATGGAGACTGAATGGTGTCCGGTGCTAAAGACAGTGCGAGCCAAGAACAAAGGCCCAGCGAACAAGAGGGCTGCACTGGGGTAGCTTCAATCTAACACTAGGGGATTGGCCAGTAAAACATGGGTATAATTTCACTGTTTTCACTCGCACAATCTGTGGGAAAAGAATCACCATCTGATGTTTGATTGTGGCAGATATTTTCCAGCAGTGGCCCTGGTATTGCAGCTGAAAAAAAGAATAGGGCTACATTTGCTTCTTTGAGCACCCGGTCTGGCAGAGGCACAGATGATCGACTCCATGACTTTGGGAGGTTGGTGGCAGTAAAAAGGTTGTGGGCTGTCAGGTGGGTGTGGGGGCGGTGGGGGGGGGGGGGGGAGTTGGTGGTGTGTTGAGGGAGGGGGTACAATTTAGTCAAAGGAGAGGTTGGGATATCATCTGATGTGAGCTGTCAGGCTGTTCATTTATTTGACACACTGAGACATGATGCAGTAATTAAATTAGTAAACTAACTGCTTAAATAAATCTCTTGGTGCCTGCCACATTGACCCCCGCCAGTGGGTTGATATCACCTCCAACCGTGCATCTTGGCGCCTCACAGTTCGGCGGGCAGCAACCTCCTTTGAAGAAGACCGCAGAGCCCACCTCACTGACAAAAGGCAAAGGAGGAAAAACCCAACACCCGACCCCAACCCACCAATTTTCCCTTGCAACCATTGCAACCGTGCCTGCCTGTCCTGCCTCGGACTTGTCAGTCACCAACGAGCCTGCAGCTGACGTGGACATACCCCTCCATAAATCTTCGTCTGTGAAGCCAAGCCAAAGAAGAAAGAAAACTAACCATAATTATAATAATTTCATAAAAGATATAGACTGTCTTGTTGGAAGAACATCATCAGACTCCCAGCCAATAGTGATGTATTTTTCAATCGTCAGGATTAACTACAACCAACCACAATTAGTTTTTTTCCTTTCTGAATGCTTCATCCAGGACAGAACATTTATTTTTGCCTTCCTTTGTTGAATACACTTAAATCAACATAATTTTTTTTTTCAGATTTAAATAACTAGTCATTTCCTGATCATCCATCCATCTATGGAGCATTAATCTGAGTTTTTCGTACATTTTTAAAAATCTTTTTTTCTGTACGTTCTGAAGTGGTAAGCATTTATTCAAAACATTCCCACTGCTCTCCTGAAGATATGCTGGTATGCAACTTCATGGTGGAAATCGTGTCAGCAATATATTTGACTTCTAAAGGCATCGCACTGGAACTCAATTTTTTTTTTATTTTATGGGATATGGAAATCATTATCCAGGCCAGTTTGGTCATCTCTGAGTGTGGTGTTCAGCTGCTTTTTGAATTGCTGGAGAGAATGCTCAATATATTTGCAAGCCATATTGATGTACGTCATGGTGAAAACTTGAGATGGCGGCATTCGGATGCATCAGCAAGCCTTATCCTTGGTATCAGAAGTCGGGGGTTGAGAGATGGTGCTGAAGTAGCTTTAGTGAGTGACTACAATGCATTATGTAGATGGCCTGAACTCTGAACTCTGGTATTACATTGGTGGAGGAAGGAATGAATGATTAGAGTGATGAGTTTCAGTCAAATTAGCTATTTGTCACAGGCGAGGTCAAGATTCCTGAGTGTTGTTGAAGTTGTAGTTGTCCACGGAAGTGGAGTGTGTTCCAACGTACTCCTGACTTTTGGCCTCCAAGACATACTCCAACATACTCCTGACTTTTGGCCAAGATGTACTCTAACGTACTCCTGACTTTTGGCCTTCAGGGAGTTAGGTGGTAATCCACTTGCTCTGATATCCAAACTCTAACCTTCTCTTGTAGCCACAGTATTTAAACGGATGGCCCATTTATGATCTAATTTCTAACAGTTTCAATGAATTACATAAGATCAGTCAATAAATAGTAAATGAAAATCAAATAGCTGTTAGATCCTGGAAATGTGAAGTAAAATTAAATAGTGTTTGAAGCACTCGGAGGGTCACCAGTGGAAAGGGAAACAGATTTAATGTTTCAGGTTGAACATCTTCATGAAGGGTATTTTTATTCATTAGTTTGGATTGGAAACCTGGATAGTTCATCATTTCATTAACCATGATGATGAAGATTTGTTTGACAAACCCCTTCTTCCATTCACAGAGAAAGGAATGAATTCAGTATAGGTACTACTCAAAAATAAATATTAGTTTTACTGGTCTTGATTGCTCAGTTATACCCTGACATAACTGTGGATAATTTTCAGAAACTTTCTAAAATCCACTTATTCACTCAGCTGTTTTCCTTTCTGTGATTAGATGCCTAGTTTGCCTTTGTGAAGTTAACGGGGACTATTTTAAAATTAAAGCAAGTCTACGTTGGAACTTATTCAAAGCTGTCTTTTTTTTACTAAAACCATCACTTGACCTGACCAGAAACACTGGGCAACAATGATTTTTATTCCTGAACACTTTTGGGTGTCTTTTATGGGTTTATCCCCTTAAAATTTTCCTTTCACGTACAATTTTTTAGATATAAAATATCTTTGTGATTTCCTGTCATATTTTAAGTCTACTAGTACATTGCCCACAAAGCAAGCTGCTTGCAGGTGCTATGTAAATGTCGCCTTAGGCCTGGGCATGGTTGGAAGGCATTTAAAAATGTTTTTGAGAATCTTCTTGGCAACTACAGTGCATCAAACTCCATCCAGCTGATTGACAACATCTTTCAAGCATTCAAAGCCATGAAATGCAACATGTCATTGAAAATTCATTTTCTGCACTTGGATTTCTTCCCTGCTGATCTTGGTGCAGGCAGTGAAAAGTTTCACCAGGACACGTGATGATGGAAAAGCGGTATCAGGGCAACAGGAATCCATCAATGATGGCCGACTATTGTTGGACACTGACATGAGAGGCATTAGATGCTAAGTACAAGTGAAAATCAGTGCCAAAACATTTTTATCTCAGTTGAACTATTGCCATATCTCAACATCATTATGCAATTAAACATGCTAAATTCAATAAAAGTTAATTTAATGCTTTTCCAACTTCCTACATATACAGATAATCTGAAATTATCTTTAAATTGCCAATGGTAATCCCCAATTTTTAGGAAACAGACTTTTGGAATTTGTTTTGGTCCGATGTAATCCAATATTTTTGTTTAGTTCAAAATAAATGTTTTAAATTGTGCATGAAACAATCAATAGATGGAAATCCAGTTTACAGAGAAAAAACTTTCTGACATTTTCACATCATTCAATTTCAATAACTAGTTAATGTTATTTCAAATTAGCCAAAATGTTTCACACAACAATTCAATTATTTTTTTTAATTTAGTTCTCTGGTTATTTCTATTTTACTGGCAAGGGAATTACTTCTGATTCTGAAAAGTAGATTATATCAAAAGATGAACAGACTAATTATATTTGTCATCTTTAAGACTATCCGATCCAGATTACCTGTTCATTAGCAAATTGATGTTCAAGGGATTTCAATTCTTCAAAATTGTCTCCCAAATTTCTTGCATTAGAACAGTGACTCACTGTTTTAATGGAAGAAATAAAGGAAATTGATTGACTGTGGATTAATTAAAGACCCACACTGAAGTGCATTGTAAGTGCTAGTATTTACTTTTCTCCAAAACCAGTGCAATTAATGAAGCATACACCAATATCAAGACAACGTTCAAGTCATTAGGGATTATAATTGTCCTTGTCATTGGTGACATTTAATATGTAGCAAGGAGAATAAATTCTCACTGGATACCTGTATATTTTAGAGGAGTGAAAGATACTTAAATGGTACTTATACTGCTTTTGATGGAAACATAAATGTTGAATAGGATGCTCTAAGACCTTCCCTGGTCAACTTCAAAGAGTGTAACAAGATTTTTTAGATGCTTAGGTCCACCTTATCAATACAATGTTACTTCCAACAATGTGCCATTCCAGTAACTGGGCTTGAATGACTGTTTGGTTCAAAGGGTTGACTGCCATCGCTTAGCCAAAGCGACATTAGGTCCAAGAACATCTGATATCAGATATACGAATCAGTGACACTAACCCATTGATAGTCCACTCCACACTTTGTATACTGTACGAAAAATGTTCTACTACATCTAGCGGTATATGCAGCTACATTTAGATATGATCCTTTTATTACTTTTACATCTCTATGTTCTTTTAGGTGTGAATTTCCTTTTATGTAAGTTCTTAATCTTTGATCTAATGGGGATTTGTTCACTCAGACTGAATGATACCATAAAGATTTACTGCTCCAATCATCCATTTCATTCACTAGCATGCTCTCAGCACACAATGCGACAGTTTAACTATTGTAGATGGTATCAGATTTTGGAAACATCGAAGACATGTTTCCTGAATATTAAAACGACTGCCAGTGCCAGCTGCGTCTGCTTAAAGAATTCATTACTTTCTGTTTCAAAGGCTTGTTTGTCTGAACCACCTGAATAATTTTTGCTTTTGTCTAGCATTTAAAGAGTTTGTTCAGTGGCTGCAAAAATGTCCCATGACTGATTCGACTTTCCTCTACTGGATCAGGTGGATGTGAAATGTGCACTGAAAGGCTCACAGTGGTATAATATGCTTCAAATAAACAAGTCATTCATATTACTGTAACTACAAAAGTAATATTTTGAAATTGCCTAAACTGACATCAGTAATTTAGCTAGCAAAATTGAGATGATACTAACTAATGTGTTGCTGGAGCCAGATGAATCCTGACAGATAGGTTTAATCATTTGTGAGAGTCCAAGATAACTGCCAATTAATTTTTATCTGGAAGTAATGAAAGAATGCTGTTAAATAGCATTGTGTCGAAGATCATAATTATCAGATGTTGGATTGGTATCGTTACAATTAGCATATCGGAGAGAGTTTTGTGTCACTCTGTTCCCCTCTTCACAGATGCTACCAGACTTGTTGAGCATCTCCAGCATTTCTTCTTTTGATTTCTTATCATGAATAATATTAGTTTTGACCCCAGAAGTTAAAGGTCGCTGCAATACCCTGTGGTTCATCAAAGTATTTTATAAGCCAGTTTGAGATGTAATTTCATGTGAACATTATGTATAAATATTCTGCATAACTGAAATGGAGAACCTCCTCACGAGGAAAACGTTAACATGCACTTCAAGACTTTCCAACTGGCCTTCTCCATTTATCATAACATAAAAAGAGCAGTGTAGCAACTTTCTTACACTACACCCAAACACAATCCTCTACTGTCAACCTAAACCTAAATCAGTGTCTCTTAAATAGAAACATTGAGTGCGAAGGACTGAATGCCACAACTTTTTGAAAAGAGGCAAGAAAATTCCTTGAGAAATAATATTACTACCAGTTTCTGGTTTTGGTGCCTTTTGCTGGAATGAAGGAATATAGAAAGAAATTCATTCCCTATATTTTCTTCTAGAAGAAAATTCCAAACAATTACACGCATGGAATAATTGGTTCCCCTCAGAACAATACCTCTCTTTGCCTGAGATGTTCAAAATGGAAAGTGTTTGCATAAGGTATTACAATTGTGTGGAACAGATTGGATGCTTCATTTCTAATCATCATTCCTTGTATATTTGAAGATCATTTGATTGAGTAAACTCATTTGGTGTACATTGCTGATGTGAGTCAATGGTCCAATAACATCCCATCATTCCAATTCTTCAAACTCTACAACTTCTTCCTCACCGACCACTTCAAAATTCCAATTCCTTTATTGTCTATTAGTCTTCTATAAACCAAGATTTCCCTTCTCAGCTTCCTACACTTTGCCTTTGATCGCTCAGATCTTTTGATCTCTCAGTAAGGTCCTTCAGTCTTATCCTTCTGCTCCATGCTTCTCAATGCAACTTTTCTTTGACTGTACCAATGATCAACTCCCAACTTCCTTAATTTTCCCTTTCTCAACTCCTGATTGCGTCCAAACACAATGCTGGAGAAACTCAGCAGATCAAATGGTGTACTTTATATAGCAAATATAAAGATACAGAACCAACATTTTGGGCTTGAGCGCTTCATTGAGATATGAAAAAATGTCAGCAGATGCCAAACAAATTGGTGGGGGGGAGGAGGGGCAGGGAGAGGAACATGGCCCAAAAGGCAGGAGGGAATTGGTAGATAAGGGAGGGAGGACACACGAGCAAGAAGGGGGAGGAAAAGGATGACTGTGAATGGAGAGGGAAGGGGATGGAGAGCTGGAGGAGAGAGCTCTTTCCCCCAGCTCTCCACTCCCTTCCCTCTCCATTCACTGAGATTTTTGCACTAGTGCAGCCACCATGTTTTTACTTCAACCACAGTTGTGTTTTACTCCTGATAAGGTCCAGTGTTTCCTCCTCCTTGATATAATATCTAGTTGCACATGGGAAGAAATAAAGATGCAAATTGCTGTCAATAAGTTTGCTCTGTTCTGCATATATTTTTATATCTGTAAATAATGAAAGGATCACTTTTCTATGATGTAAAATTTTAAACCATAAGCCACAAATGCTCACTGCACTCTTGTTTCAATCTTACCAATGAAGATGAAAGGCAAAAAATATGATGAAAACTAAATGTGAGATGTGGACCATAAACTAGAATGCAGGTGAGATTTCCAGCCACTAATTAAATGCCATGAGTTATTTTTAACAAGTCCCAGATGAACGGTCATGCACCAACTCGGCCATCCTCCCACATCTGTTGTGAGGCTTGAATGACTTGCACTGTGTGCTCAGTTCACTCAGACGTATGAAAGACATGTGTTGTGCATTTCAATATGTAAAACTGGGATACTTTGCTAAGTGTCAGATCAGGAATTAAGTGAAGCAACAAAACTGTGCAGAGAGCAAAGGGAAGAAGGGTTTCAACTGCGAAATGAAGGAAGCTGCCACAGCTGCTGAAGATGCCCTATTGTTTTGCTGTCTAAACATTGACAAAATATTCAGGGAAAATGAAAGCTAAAGAAATCTAAAATATGTAATAATATAAAAGATAATTGCTCCAGTAATTTGTACCATTGCCCCCTCTACACCCTCTGTTTACTTATTTTTAATTATGGTTCCCCTATTACTGACATGTAGATCCCTTATTAGAAAAGGAATGGAATGATGAATATGTCCTTTACTACACCAAGTCACTTTAATGGCACTTCACAGTTATAAATTAGCTGAGGAGCCATGCTTGGCAGAAAGAACATTAGAAGAGGAGCAGGAGTAGCCCATTGAGACTGGCCCATTGAGTCTACCCCATCATTCAATAAGATCATGGCTAATCTGGCCATGGACTCAGCTTCACTTACTCACCTGTTCGTCATCACCCTTCATTTCCCCTATTCATCAAAATCTATCTGTCTGTCTCTAAAGTAGTTTCAAAGGGACAGCCTCCATTGTTTCCTTGCACAGAGATATCCACAGATTCACTGCTCTCTGGGATAAGATGTTTCTCCTCATCTCTGTTTTAATCTACTCTCCCAGGTCTTAAAACTATGTTCCCTGGTTCTGGTCTTGCCTGCCAGTGGAAACAATCTCCTGGCAGCTGTCTTATCTATTTCTTCCATAATTTTATATAACACTATAAACCTCCCCTTCATTCTTTTAAATTCCAAAGAATATAGCCCCAGACTACACAATATCTCCTCAAAAGCTTACTCCTTCATTACTCTAATCAACTCAGTGTACCTCCTCCATTTCCAAAGCCAGTATATCCTTTCTCGTGGAGAAAACCAACAAGGTCGGGTCAGATACAGCAATGAGCTCTCTGAACCCTTCTCCATTAACAATGGCGTGAAGCAAGGCTGTGTCCTCGCACCAACCCTCTTTTCAATCTTCTTCAGCATGATGCTGAACCAAGCCATGAAAGACCTCAACAATGAAGACGCTGTTTACATCCAGTACTGCACGGATGGCAGTCTCTTCAATCTGAGGCGTCTGCAAGCTCACACCAAGACACAAGAGAAACTTGTCCGTGAACTACTCTTTGCAGACGATGCCGCTTTAGTTGCCCATTCAGAGCCAGCTCTTCAGCGCTTGACGTCCTGTTTTGCGGAAACTGCCAAAATGTTTGGCCTGGAAGACAGCCTGAAGAAAACTGAGGTCCTCCATCAGCCACTCCCCACCATGACTACCAGCCCCCCCACATCTCCATCGGGCACACAAAACTCAAAACGGTCAACCAGTTTACCTATCTCGGCTGCACCATTTCATCAGATGCAAGGATCGACAACGAGATAGACAACAGACTCGCCAAGGCAAATAGCGCCTTTGGAAGACTACACAAAAGAATCTGGAAAAACAACCAACTGAAAAACCTCACAAAGATAAGCGTATACAGAGCCGTTGTCATACCCACACTCCTGTTCGGCTCCGAATCATGGGTCCTCTACCGGCATCACCTACGGCTCCTGGAACGCTTCCACCAGCGTTGTCTCCGCTCCATCCTCAACATTCATTGGAGCGCTTTCATCCCTAACGTCGAAGTACTCGAGATGGCAGAGGTCGACAGCATCGAGTCCACGCTGCTGAAGATCCAGCTGCACTGGGTGGGTCACGTCTCCAGAATGGAGGACCATCGCCTTCCCAAGATCGTGTTATATGGTGAGCTCTCCACTGGCCACCGTGACAGAGGTGCACCAAAGAAGAGGTACAAGGACTGCCTAAAGAAATCTCTTGGTGCCTGCCACATTGACCACCGCCAGTGGGCTGATATCGCCTCAAACCGTGCATCTTGGCGCCTCACAGTTTGGCGGGCAGCAACCTCCTTTGAAGAAGACCGCAGAGCCCACCTCACTGACAAAAGGCAAAGGAGGAAAAACCCAACACCCAACCCCAACCAACCAATTTTCCCCTGCAACCGCTGCAACCGTGTCTGCCTGTCCCGCATCGGACTTGTCAGCCACCAACGAGCCTGCAGCTGACGTGGACATTTACCCCCTCCATAAATCTTCGTCCGCGAAGCCAAGCCAAAGAGAAGAGATATCCTTTCTCAAGTAAGGAGGCCAGAACTACACCCAGATTCCGTATGTGGCCTCACCAGTATTCTGTACAGTTGCAGCAGAACTCACCTGCTCTTAATTCAATAGCTCATATGCTTTTAATCAAGAGATTACTTAAATTAAAGGTTGAAATTTTATACCCCATGGTTTTCCTTATGGGAAAACATACCATCTTCCATTGTTATGTGACCAGCACATTGCGAATGGGAAGTTGGATTCAACCCTGTCCCAATAGCAGTTGTAATTATTCTGCAGGATTTGAGTAGTACTTCTGTTGAACTCCTCTAAATGTTGGTACTAAATGGGTAGTACAGTTGGCAGGCAGGCTTTGAGCATTAATGTGTTGGGTGAGGTCTTCCTCAAAAATTCTAATGCTGGTATCTGGAAAATTGTAGAATGTTCATTTCAAGCCATGTATGAGAATAGCTGTGGATTGAGAATGAACATCCTGCTGCAGCGCACCAGGACTGGAAATTCCAGAAAGGAGACAAGGGGTGGTTATGAGCTGGTATGGGGCTGGAGTTTAACTCTGGATCTTAGAATAAAAGCACTGCTCCTTGGAGCCGAACAAAAATCAAGTAAGCTATTCTTTGTTGAGCTTCCAATGTCAAACCGTTTGAGATCACTTGGTAGAGCAGGAAACTCCAACTAAAAATAGACAAATACCTTTTGAGAAACTTTGCATATTTATATCTGAAATTGCACATGGAGTCCACATTTGCGACTGGATGCTCATCATTTTACAGATTCTCCTGAAAGTAACCTTGAGTGCCTACCTCAGCGATACGCATTAGATGCTTGGGAAACAAATGAGTCTTTTTCCCTCTTGACTATTACATTCCTTCAATGTGTTATTTTAAAATATGAAGACACAATTAACAACTAACGAGAGATAAAATCATGGCAAATACCATGATCAGCAGACAACACCATCAGGTATAGTGCTGTCCAAGCACTGAGTACATCTCCACACAGGTGCAATGAACTCAACAAGGAAGAAGCAACTTTATAACCTCCAGGTTCCAAGGGCACTCTGAGGGTGCAGAGTTTGGAATGCTGGATAACAGCCTCCTACTTGATTGAGTTGAGAATCCAGTATGAGGAGGCTTGAACACTAGATGGAGCATATAAAGTCATAGCCAACTTGCCCACTCTAACCAAAGTATCCCAACCACCCTAGTTCCATCTGCCTGCATTTCGCTCATATCCTTCTAAACCTATCCTATTCACGTATCCATTGAATATAGTAACAGCCTCAACTATGTCCTCTGGTAGCCTGTTCCATACACTCACCACTCTCTATGTAAAAATGTCATCCTTCAGGTTCCTGTTAAATCTCCTCCCACCCCCATCTTAAACCTACATTCTCTGTCACCAATTCCCCTAATCTGGCAAAAGACTCTGCATTTACCTGATCTATTCCTGTCCTGATTTTGTATACATCTATGAGATCACCCCTCATCCTTCTGCACTGCATGGGATAAAGTCCCAGCTTGCTCAACCTCTCCCTATAGCTGAGTCATGGTGACAGCTTCTTAACTCTTGACTGCACCCTCTCCATCTTGACAACATCTTTCCTGCAGCCCTGTGACCAAAGCTGAACACAATATAGTACACCAAATGGGGTCTCACTAACATCTTATACAACTGCAAAATGACCTCCAAACTTCCATGCTCAATATTCTGACTGATGAAGGCCAATGTGCCAAAAACCTTTTTGGTCATGCTATCTATCTATGATGCCACTCTCAAGGTATTATGTAACTGTATTCTTATATTCCTCTGCTCTACAGTGCTCCCCCGATCCCCACCATTCCCTGTGTAAGTGATATCCATGTTAGACCTTCCAAAATGCAGCACATCACATTGGTATGTATTAAATTGCATCAACCATTCCTTTGCCAACCTGCCCAACTGATCAAGATCCTGCAGCAATCTTTTGTAACTGTCTTCACTCTCTATAATACCAGAAACTTTAGTGACATCTGAAATTTTCTAATCATACCAAATATTTTTTCATCAAAATTATTGATGAAGATGGCAAAGAACAATGGGCTCAACACAGAATCTTGTGGCACACCACTAGTCATCGGCCTCCAGTCCAAAAAACTACCTTCTACCATCAGTCTCGGCTTTCTTCCATGAAGCCAATTTTCTATCCAATCTCCTATCTCGCCTTGGAACCCATGTGATCTAACCTTGTGCAGAACCTTATTGAATACCTTGCTGAATTCCATATTATACAACATCCATAGCTCTGTCCTCGTCAACCTTGGTCACAGCTTCAAAACGCTCAGTCAGATTTGTGAGGTGAGAAACCCTCCCCCCAACATTAAAAAAAAACCATACAGGAAGTCCCTATCCCTACACGCCATCAGGAAAGAGGTAAAAGTTCCACAAGACCCATACCTCTGGGTTCAGGGATAGTTTCCAGCCCTGAGCCATCAAATTCTTAAACAACAAACTCAATCAGAGACTCATTTAAGGATCCCTACTTTGCACATTATTTATAATTGAATATTTATTTTCTGTATTGAATAGTCAGTTTGTTTACATTTCTTTCTCTCTCAGAATACTCTCAAGTAACTTACCAACCACAGGCTTAATGGCCTGTAGTTCTCTGGTTGTTCCCTTCTTGAATGCCACCCTCTAGTCTTCCATATCTCACCCATAATTAATGATGGCTCAAAAATATTAGCCAGGATACCTGCAGAGATACTTGTCTTTTTACTTCAAAGCTGGCCTTGCCCCAATTCCATATTATAACTCATTGTCCTGCTGTTCCTCTATTGATAACTGTTTTAAACATAATTGAACAGCGGTCACTGGTCCCCAAAGGTTCATCCACAAATATTTCATCCACTTGTCCTTCCCAATTTCCCAAGACTAGATCAAGCATTGCTTTCTCCCTGTGGGACCCTCTACATATTGCCAGAAGAAACTTTCCTGAACACATTAAACAAATTCCACCCCATTTAAACCTTTTGCACTATGTCTTTCTCAATATTTGTTCCATAGGACAAGTTGCCACAAGTTATGGTTGCCATGAAGGCACCAATCAAGAGAGTCATATAATTTAAGAAACAGTAAGTTCTAACCTTGCTCTGTTAATTTGAATGGAATCAATTATCTTATGCTCAAATCCCAGCATTGTCTACACAACTCAAGAGGCTTATAGAGCAAGGCCTGTTTTATTACACATTATGCCTTGGGCTGCAAGCATGATGGAATGTTGCTGCTAAGGAGCTTTGTATGAAGGGCTCAAGCCCAAAACATTGGTTATGTAAAGTGCACTGTTTGACCTGCTGAATTTCTCCAACATTATGTTTTTACTTCAATCCCAGTGTCCGCAGACTTTCGGATTTTACCCAAAAATTTGCTGTTTAGTTTAAACTGCTCTTTCAGGTCAGATGCAATTACTGCAACACCTTGCCAGAGTGTAGAGCAGGGGTGTCAAACTCAAATTCACGGAGGGCCAAAATTAAAAACTTGGACTAAGTCGAGGGCCGAACTAAATATTTATTGAAAATTTTCAACAACATCTGCATGTTTTCTCTTCTTTCAACATATGTAATGTTAAACTTTTTCTTATTAAAATAAATGTTTAATAATAGTTTTGGATAAACTCTTTCCAGAAGCATTAACAAATGAGAAATAAAATATTCAATAAATAATATTTCTCTATTGAGGATCTGTCAAATATTGCTAGTGTGCTGTCGAATAGTAAAATCTGAGGGCTATTGAGAATGTGGGAGAATAACATGATTCCTGAAACAATCAAATGGGTGACTGATTGTGGGCATGAACTCTAGCAGGGTTATTTGCCATGCCCTTTTTCCATTGGTACAGATATCCTTTGATTTACACACTTTTCAAGTTTTATGCCTAATGAGCTTGTATCCAGGTGCAGGACCATTTTTAACCAGGAATATATTTATCACTGTGACATGAAACTATTGGAAGATCGTTTTATCCTGAGATTAAAGTTGATAATCCTTACTGGGGCCTGTGTGCGGGAGGGCGGGGTTTGCAGGCGATCGGGTTGGACAACGACAGTGCGGGGGCATCGGCTCTCGCTGCAGGGCGGCATCTCGGCGGATCAGCGGCCCCGTCACCGTGAGTCGCGGATCGGCCTGCGGCAGGGAGGGGGAGTGGGCAACGGTCCTGGCGAGGTCAGGCCCGAGGCTTCCGGTTCCAGGTGCTGGAAAGCGGCCTTGGCTTCCCCTGACACCGGCCAGGCCCCAAAACCAGAGTCCAAGGTGAGACCCTGCAACGTAAACAGAGGAGGTGGGGGCGATTAGCAGGCTGATGCCAATGCATTCTGGGATTTGTTGTATTACTGTGCATGCACTATACTGGCACGGCGGCCAGCGGGCCACCTCTAATACATTTTTGAAATGATCTTGCGGGCCAAATATAATTATATCGCGGGCCAAATTTGGCCCGCGGGCCAGAGTTTGACATGTGTGGTGTAGAGAATACATGAATATCTAACAATTTAGCATTTTTTGAAACTTTTTTTTGCTGAGAATTAAGTTCTCTGCATCTTTTACATTCAAGGCTTAGAATGATCTCTTCTCCTTTCCTTGTGTAGTGAAAGATTTGTTTTGTTGACCAATAAGAATTAATTTGCCTACATTAGAAGATTTAATTTCTAAATATTATTGAACACGAATTGTTACCTTTAGTTACAGCAATACTGTTTGAGGTTATTCATTTGTGTTTATTTTCTGAGATTATATTTTGAATCAAAGTGAGTGTGATTTTTTTTCCCCAAAAATCTGAGATACGATCCTTCTATGTTATAGTTAAATCGATGTCAGTCTCGTGGCATTAATAGACAAAGAGATGGGTGGCACAAGTGGCTCATTGTGTGGAGCAGATGCCTCTAACACCAGCAATCCAGGTTAAATCCTGGCATCCAGCGCTGCGTGCTAAGGTGTGAATTTCCTCCGGGGGCTCTGGTTTCCTCTCACATCCAAAAGATGAGTAGGTCAGTAGGTTAATTGACCCTCTAAACTGTCCCCTAGTGTGCAGGTAAATGGTCGAATTTTTAGAGATTTGATAGAAAATGTTGGGCGAACAGTTTGTGGGTAAAGATTACTGGGTGGGGGGAGGGGGGGGAGGAATGAAATTGCTCCGTGAGCTGCCACTTGATGAGCCAAAAGGCATCCTTCTCTGTCATAAAATATGGAAAACCTATCACGATATGTTCTTATTTATTTCTGAAAATATTCACTCAGTTGGAGATTCAGAAAACTCAAATGGTAGGTTAGTTTTACATCATTGCGAGATCATATTGATTTGACAGACAAACTTTGAATTTGCAGAACCTCTACATTAGATTACAGACTATTCAAAAACTGGTTAAGAGTTGGTCAAAACCCCCACGAAATAAAACTGCTGCCCTACATGACTTTGCAGAGCATGCTGTTCAATTTGGAAGAGTGACCCTGCGCTTCCAGTTCCTTATCACTTCAATTTTTCATTCCTCTCTCACTCTGACTTTGTCTTCTGCCGCAGTTCCAGTGTGAAGCAAAGGACAACCTTTAGGGGGGACTCAACACTGAATTCAACAATTTCACATAATAAGAGTAAAATATGGAAGTCTGCAGTCACCGTGATTGAAGTAAAAACACGGTGCCGAAGGAACTCCAGATCCCAACTTCTCATCTGAAACCAGATGAGATTTGTTTTCCGTACTTTCATGTCTGTTAGCTAATACATGTCTGTTTTCTGGTATCCATCACCCCTGGGAATTGGTAAATGCCAGATAAGTGAATTTTCTGAGGTTGCGTGTTATGTGATTGGCAAAATAATGGTCAGGCGCGTCAATTTTAAACCTGTATATTTACCTATATATTTTCCACAATTTTTTTTTTGCTGGTTGCTTGACACTGCAGGTTGCTTGAATTCTGGGTAATGGCGACTTGATGTCCTGAGATTCCGGTTACATTTTTAGTCTCACTTTTTGTGTCAGATGCTTTATAAAAATATGGAAGAGCAGGTCTTTTCATTAATGTTAAGAATACCATGGGATACTAGATGAATATTAATTAATATTCAACTTCTTTCTATTTTAAATCTCCTCCAGAGATGCAAATATAATTTTGTTAAAGTTATTGTTTAATATGCTTGAAACACCCATTCCTTTAGGATTGTGATCAGCACCACAAATTTTAATTTTATCTTTCAGAGGTTTTTTTTTGATTGGTCAACTCTAAATGCGTTCTAATATCTCATCAAAAGTGAATGGGTCTGTGTTGATCGTGCCTACAAAGGGGAGAATATTGAAAACACTTTGTTCTTGTTTCGAGAAGTGTGCACAACAGTAGGCCTGAGCAGCAGGGTGTCCTACCTGCCACTGTGCAACATGAGCCAAGTCTTGCATCTGCCAGCTTCGTACCACACACACACACACGACCAAAACAATGGCTTCTCAGTTGTTCTTCTTTTGTTCGGGCATCGTTAGAAAGAGAGGGGCAAAGAAAAAGCTGATTAATTAAGACCTGTCAGATGTTGCGAGTCATAATTGTTCCAAAGTTGGTGTTCTAAACTGTCACCATAGTGTACAGTGAGGAGACAAGAGCTTTCAATCAGTAAAAGGCTAGAAAGCAGCAATTCATGATAGACAACTGTTTATTTTTCCCTATCTTCTAATAATAATGAGATTGTCTGCAAGCGTTAATTGCATTCTGTTTCCTGACAAATTTTGAACTACTTTCAGTAGTGTCTTGGAGGACTCAAAGCATCCTCTTCAATTAGAAGCAGAAAACAAATTACATAGAGTGCACAGGACTGACTGAGGCCTTTCAGCCCAGCCAATTCATGGATGCATTCATGTTTCACTTGAACTCCTTGCCTTTACACTTGAACTCCTTGCCTTTATCATTGATAGTCATCCATTTACTTATCTACCGACCCTTTGGACTCCGGCCATTTTTAACTTTTCGTAGTATATACTCTGGACTGAGTCCATGGGTAAACTCCAGTACGAACACCAGTACGAAACAACTGCTGGTTGGGTATAAAACCAGTCCCAGAAAATAGGGACACGGAGAATATATATGGTTGTTGTTAGTCCCTGAAAACAGCAAGACGGAGTCAAAAGGTTAATTACAATCATCACGTCGGAGGGACTGGTTCCTGTGCTATTTCCATCTCTCTCTCATAGTACTTCCCTCTACCTCTCCTTGTGGCAATGGGTTTTGGATTCTCCCCACTTTCTAGCCCCTTTTCCACTGGCATCCTGTCCCAGGAATTAACTGGGCATTTACTGAGGCAGGGTCCAGTGGAAAAGGAACGCTGTTCGAATGACATCATTTCACGTCAGGGATCAAACCGCCTTTGCCCCTACTCATACCCCTGGTATTTGCTGATGCCCGTGTGCTGATAAAACCAGTGGAAAAGGGACAACAGAAAGTCACCCATTTCCATTTGAAGGTTGAACATTCCAATCCCCAGGGATGAGTGTGTTCAATGGAAAAGCAATTAGTGTCCCCAGTTAAGGGTGGCCCAGTGAAAATGGCACAAAGGGATCCTGGGATGCTGCACGGCCAATTAACTGGGATGCCAGTGGAAAAGGGGCTTCTGAATGAGGGAGTTTCCACTATATTCTGAGTGACTATCCAATATTGATATCCCACTGCTTTAAAATTTGCCACATTTTGTGTTGCCTCTATCAAGTCCTTTGAGAATCTCCATCAGATCACCTTTCTCAAGAGGAAAGTGTCAATGTCTGTTTACAATTAAAAACAAAGTTCGTCGAGATACTCAGCAGGATGGCAGCCAGTGCAGAGAGAGGGAAAGAGTAGATTTCAGTTAATGACTCTTCATCAGAACAGCTCGAACGAAACATCTTTGACCGCAACATGAACCCCGTTTATCTCACCATGATGTTAAATATCTCGAGCAATTTCCATTTTACTTCAGATTTCCATCATCTGCTTTCTTCACCCTGTTCACCCTGTCCTAATACGTACAGTTAGCATTCCTGATACCATTCCTCGTCAGATTTCTCCTTTACATCCTCTCCATCATTTACACCTTTTCAAAACAATGGCAAACACAATTAGTAAATGATTCCATTTATATCTAGATCCCCTCATTTACTTTGAATAAAACATAGGAAGCAGAGGTATTTAAAAATGACTGATAATTATTTTTGAATTTTAATTTGCTTCCATGAAAGATTATAAGTTAATAGGAGTTTTCTGAATGATCACCTATGACCTGTTTAGCAATTTCTTGGAATTATTTTTCCATTAATTTCAGAAAAGTAAACAGGCATCAAGAAAAAGACATTCATTATTCAAATTGCCATTGCAGCTGCTTTGATATTCGTAACTTCTTTTCCTTCCCTCCTATCTTTTTTTTCTCTCTGTTCTATTGCTGGAAGCAGTATCATTTACTGAGTAAAAGCTCTGTTTGTTAGATGCAGCTGCCTGTCAAAGGTACATTGTCGCCATTTAATTAATCGACTTTTTTTTTAAAAACAGAGCAGTCCACGGCTAAGGGAAAACAAAATGGGTTCTCTGCTTTTTGCGTGCATAGTTGTACTTGCTTTCGGCCAATTCTTGACTACAGCAGCTTTTTATTTAAAATTAAAATTTACCCCCCCTTTTCCCAACTCCCTCTGCTTTTGCCAATGCATAAAATTACGACCATTTACCAGGAGAATCCTGAACTAGCCAAAGGCAGCAGCTGTTCTGATCATGCCTGCCCTCAGCTAGGCTTATTCCCTTGACAACAAGCCCTTGTTTCAAATGACTCTTCTTCAGTAAATTTTGCCACTTTCTTACATCCTAACCCCGAAGGGGAGGGGAGGATAGGGGTGGGGGTTGGTCGTATCGGGGTAGAGAGGTTGAGCTATAAATTATGTCCTCCATTCCTTATTGTTTTAATGGAATACATTCCACTGAGCAACTGGAACTCAGCCCCTGTGCTGCCCTTCCTTGGCATTAGAAATGGAACACCTAGGTGGTCAAATGAGAACCCCTGACCTCTATATCCTGTTCTTTTCTTTGAGCTTTTCTGCAAGTTTTCTTGATAAAAGAAGAGAGTAAGAGATAATGAACAAAACACATGGCCTTCGAACAATAGAACAACTGGCCTTGGCCTGGAAGAAATTTATCCTGGTTTCTTGGAGAACTTTCTCCCATCAATCTTGCCTTTTTTTTTAAATAAGCGTCCATGTTGGTAGAAGCAACAGGCACACCCCTCCCTCCCCTGAGCAAATGCTTTATTTTTTTTCACACAAAAAAGGATCAGGGGGTGGGACGCTGGCTGAGGTAGAATCTGGGTGGTATTGAGCCCCAGCACAATGCCAGCACTGTTGAGCTGGCACTAGCTTGTGTTTTACAACAGGGGAGGGGAAGCGATGAATAGCCTGATGATGTGAAACAATCCTCACAATCCACGCTAACAAAAACATTCTCTGTTCTATAGTGATTTTAACAAAGAGCCAAAAAGAAAGAAAAGAATAGGACAAAACAAAACAAGGCGAATCTAAAACCTTACTTATCCTGGATACATTTATCTAACTTTCTCGGAAAAAAAAGGGCGATTATGACCCCCACCCCAAAAAAAGGAATACGTTTTTCTCTCAGCCATGAACAGAGGGTCTGCTGCATTCTTTGTGCGAAAGGATAAACCACAATAGCCACAAGTGGTAACTTCTTCTGGATTGCACTTAAAAGTCTGCTGTGGCAGTTAAAAATGGTCGGTACGTGAATATAAGAGGCATTACAATGCACTCATCCACTTCACATGCTGTAAGAGGGCATATGGTTCGGGAAAATATTTGTGTCCTGAAGATGACACTCTCCATTTTCTTAATAGCTCTCATCTGGTAAGTGAAAATCACACCAACTGCACTCCTGTCAATTGTGTTCTGGATACAATTAACAGAGCTGGGTGAAAGCCATTGCCTGACTCCTTTTGAAGAGACAACGTCATCGTGTTTGCCTACTTTAGAGAATAAGATGAATATAGGGGCACTCCCGGTTGCAACCTTTAAAACAAACAACAAGAAAGGACTACGGCAAATTAGGATGCAATTTCTATTCCAATTGGGATGTCGAACAAATGGCACTCCTTAACTGCAAGAAATTCACACATAAATTCACAATTCTCCCGATAGTTTTATCAGTTTAAAAAGAGATGCCAGAAAAATCTGCAGAAATGCACTGCCCTAAAGAAACGTAGCACTTAATATCGCATAAATGTCTCAGGATGGCAAGTGAAAAGAAAACTTTGTTTACAGTGGTTAAAATGATCAAAAGGCAGCCCAGGACATCATGGGTAAAACCCTCCCCACCAGTGAGAACATCGACAGGGAACGCTGCCGTCAGAGAGCAGCAGCAACCATCCAGGATCCACACCACCCAGCACACGCTCTGTTCTCGCTGCTACCATTGGGAAAGAAATATAGGTGCCACAAGACTCGCACCACCAGGTTCAGGAACAGCTGCTCCCCCTCCACCATCAGACTCCTCGACAACAAACTCAATCAGGGTCTCATTTAAGGTCTCTTACTTTTGCACTTTATTGATTTTTTTCTCTCTCTTGCATAGTCAATTTGTTTACATTTCTTTTTTTGTTGTCATGGGTTCATTGAATCAGGTTTTTTTTGCACTGCCAATACATGGCAATTCTGCCTTGGAAAAAGAATCTCAGGGTTGTATATGATGTGATGTATATAGATATGAAACCTGAATAAATCTGTAGAGTTTGAAAGATAAGAGTCACTACATTTTATGTGTCAGGTCATTCGTCTGAGTGCTACTGGTACCACGTAACCCAGTAATACCTGTTGCATGGTCAGATGGTTAGCGACTAAGCCAGCTCCTCCACCAGGCTTGCCTGGTGCAGGGGGTGGCTAGACACACTGCAGAGTGAAAAACAAGACCTGTCAAAGGGCGGATGAACCCGCTTGTAGAGTCAATGGCCATCAGGCAAACACGTGCTGTGAAGTGCAAAAAGGGCATCCCTTGTAACAAAGCTTACTCTGGCCATTCACAGAGCACTTATGGCATAGGGATTGCTTAAGGTGGAATGTGGGTTCAGGAGGACAGTTTGAAAACCACTGATTTAGAGTATAGGATTATACTCAAAAGGAAGATCAACAAGCATGAAGCAAGGGCAGCACCATAACAATGTTGTGGGGGTTATTCGGGAACCTGATGGCTGCAGAGAAAAAAAAACCGTCTTTATGCCTGTTGGTAAATGCTTTCACAAAGCCATTTCAGGTGAGTCCTCTTGCCTTGAGGCCGGCAACAAGAGCAGATTGAAAACTATGAACTCACCTTTCAGACAGCTGCCCTAAAAGGCTGCTCCAGCATCCTATTCATACTCAGAGGTGCCTTATAGCGCCCTCTGGATCTGATGGAGGTGGGGAGACTGGTTCTGCAGCGCCACCCGTCATAAATATGCAGCATAGCAATGGCCATCTTCTTACCCATAATCCCCCATGCAGGTGGAACTGCTCTGTGTTTCCCAGAAAAGTTCCAGCAGCGCGGGGGTTTATAGGTAGGGAAGACCGCCATTACTATGCCACATTTTGAGCCATAGAGACCAGCCCAGAAGACCAAAGTGCCCAGTGAGGTGCTGGAGCGGCCAGCTGGGCTGTCACAGCCTGCACTGGCCACCCCCTGCCCCAATGCCCCCTGTAGACCTCCCCTCCCCAGTGGAGGAGCTGTCAGGTAGTGGTTTGGGGTCTGTCAGGTAGCAGGGAGTTGGGTCGCGGGTTGATGGAGTCATTAACCCGCCCCTAAACAGCCCCTTAGCGCGGCTGTACATTCAGGTGAGCCAGCAGAGCGCTGCACTCCACTGATTATCCCTCCCCAAGGAAGGTTGGCATTGGTGCCTCAGAGGTGCTCTTGCTGCATTCAGGTAGGTAAGTATTTAGCCACAAGGGGATATAATCTTCACCTTTACACAAGGGTGTTTGGTCCACCTGAAAGGGCCTAGACTCTTAAGCCTTATCCCTTGCGACACACAACTGGTCACAGGTCTCCAATGTGAGGAAAAAAAACCTCCACCACCACTCTCAGTCTCCCACCATCAAGACAATCTTTGCCAATTGGCCACCTCAGCCTGGGTCCTGGATCCCATGTGATCTGATCTTCCAGAACAGCCTACCCTGTAGGACCTTATCAAAGGCCTTTGGGGGTGGCACGGATGGCGTAGCAGTTAGCGCAACGCCTTTAAAGCTCCAGTGATCGGGACAGGGGTTTGAATCCCGTGCTGTCTGTAAAGAATTTGTACGTTCTCTCTGTGTCTGCGTGGGTTTTCCCAACCTATCAAGGGTGTAGGTTAATTGGGTGTAAATTGGGAAGCATGGACTCATGGGCCGAAATGGCCTGTTACCGTCTTTAAAGTCCAAGTGGCCAACATCCAGCACCCAATTCATCATCGGTCTTTTTGGTCACCTCTTCAAAAGACTCAATCAATTTTGTGAGTCACAATTTCCCAGACATAACTGTCCCTAAATCCGTCCTTGCCTTTCCAAATGCAGGCTGAGCTTTTCTCTCAAAATCCCCTTCACTAACCAACCCACTGTGGTGATACAATCGCTACACTGACTGCACACCTACCGGCCTACTGCAGGGGGTAACCACTGTACCAGCAGGTAGACAACCTGGGAGGCTGGCCCCACCTGCCCGCTATCAATCACCGGCCCATATAGACTTGACCCAGCCCCTTTGGGAGTCAGTCGGGCACATGGAGCCAGGAAGGTACAGAGACCGGGTGTGTATAAGTTTAAATTGATTAAAGTCTGTTGTGTAGTCTGTGGACTTTGTGTCTGAACTCTTCGCACGGCAGTGCTCACGCCCACCTCTACTAACATTAATGTCCCTGGCTTGCCCTTACAGCCTTTTTAAAAAAAAACATAATATTTGGATGAGCACTTGAATCACCAAGATACAGAAGACTATAAGCTAAGTGTTAGTAATTGGGATGAGTATAGATGAATACCTGATGGTTAGTATGGATATAGTGTGCTGAGTGGCCTGTTTCTGTGCTGTATGATTCAATGCCATCTTTGGGGTGTGGAAGAAATGGGAGCAGCTGAGAAAACACACATGATCACAAAGAAAATGTGCAAATTTCACACAGAGAGCATTAGATTTTTCACACAGAGGATGCTGGATATATGGAACAAGATGCCAAAGGAAGTGGTAGAGGAGTATAAAATTGCAATATTTAAAAGTCATTTAAACAGGAATAGGAATAGAAAAGGTTGACAGGGATATGGGTTGAATATAGACAAATGGGACCAGCTCAGGTAGGCAAGAGTGAGTCAGGCTGAAGTGCTTGTTTATGGGCTGATTGATTCTAATGAACCCAGATCGCTGGAACTGTAAGATAGCAACTCTATAAGCATTCCACTCTGCCATCCTGTATAACAGTATCTTCTTTGTCTTCGTTTTCTTAGAACCATAGAGCCATAGAACATTGCAGCACAGAAATAGGTCTCCTTGGCTCTTCTAGTCTGTGCCAAACCATTTTTTTCCATAGTTCCACTGACCTGCATCTAATCCATAGCACTCCATACCTCTCCCATCCATGTACTTGTCCAAATTCTTCTTAAAGGTTAAAATTGAGCCCGCATTCACCACTTCAGGTGCCAGCTAATTCCACACTCCCACCATTCAGTGTGAAGTTCCCCCTAAACTTTTCCCCTTTCATTCTTAACTAATGTCTTCTGGTTTGTATCTCATCTACCCTCAGTGGAAAAATCCTATTTACATTTACTTTGTCTATGCCCCTCATAATTTTAAATACCTCTATCAAATCTCCCCTCATTCTTCTACCCTCCAAGGAGTAAAGTTGTAATTTGTTTAACCTTTCCTTGGAACTCAGTTCCTGAAGTCCGGGCAACATCCCAGTAAATCTTCTCTGAACTCTTTCTGTCTTATTGATATCTTTCCTGTAGTTAGGTGACCAAAATTGCACACAATTTCACTCCAAATTTGGCCTCACTAATATCTCATACAACTTTAACATAACATCCCAACTCCTATTCTGAACACTTTGATTTCTGTATCCCCAGATTCTTCAATACTACCGTACTCCTCAATGCCCGACCATTTACCGTAGGTCCTTGCTTGGTTTGTCCTTTCTAAATGCAACACCTCACACTTGTCTGTATTAAATTTCATCTGCCATTTTTCAACCCATTTTTCCACCTGGTCCAGATCTCTCTGCAAGCTTTGAAACCCTTGTTCGCTGTCCACAACACCTCCAATCTTAGTGTCACCTGCAAACTTGCATATCTACTTTACCACATTATCATCCAGATCATTGATATAGATGAGAAACAACAATGAGCCCAGCACTGATCCCTGAGGCACACCACTAGTCACAGACCTCCAGCATGAGAAGCAATCATTAACCACTACTCCCACTAGCATGTGGCATGGGAAGCAATCCTAAGATCACTACCCTGGAGGTCCTGTCCTTCACCCTAGTGCCCAACTCCCTGAACTCTCCTTGCAGGGCCTCCTCACCTTTCCTACCCACATCATTTGTCCCTATATGGACTGCAACATCCAGCTGCTCAGCCTCCCTCCTGAGAATGCCATGAATTTGATTTAAGATATCTCGGAACTTGGCACCAGGGAGGCAACACACCATCCGGGATACTTGATCTTTTCCACAGAACCTTTTATCTGTCCCCCTAACTAGGAAATCCCCTATTACTATAGCTTTTCCCCCTTTCCCTTCTTAGCCACAGGACCAGACTCTGTGCCAGAGACCTGTGGCTTGTCCCTGGTAGGTCGACTCTCCAACACTATCCAAAATGGTATTGTTATTGAGGGAAATGGCCACAGGGGTGCCCTGCACTTCAAGCCTGTTCCCTTTTCCTCTCCTGACTGTCACCCATCTACCCTCCTTCTACCTTCTAGGTATGGTGTCCCTATAACTCCTGTCTATCACCCCTTCTGCCTCCCAAATGATCCAGAGCTCATCCAACTCCAGTTTCAAGTCCTTAACTCAGCTTGTCAGGAACAGCAGCTAGAGGTACTCCTCATGTGAAGTTGTCAGGGATACTGCTGGCTTCCTGGACAACCAACATTTTGCAAGAGGGGCATTCTCCTGCCATGGCTGCCGATCCCACTGTTTATGACTGTAGGAAAAAATAGGATACCTAAAACCTGCCCTTATCTGTGCCTACCGGCTGAATACTTGAACAGGGTGGCCCTCTCTTACTTCAATTCCTACTATCCCTCACCTCCTACCTGTACTCACTGAAGCCCGTTGAGACAAAGCCTTACCTCTCTGACTCAGCGCACTCTGACAATCACTATCCTTCTTCTTCTTTATTTTTTTTCTTTATCTTTTTCATCTTCTTCTTCCGCTATTGCTCAGGATTTGGAAAAACCTGTGTCCGTTGCAGTTTTCGGGATTTCAGGTGTTACCGTTTTTCAGGGAAGCTTTAAGGATGGCCTTGAAGATTTTTCTTAGCCTTCCTGGAAATATCTTGCCATGATATGATAGTGCATGTTTTGGGTTTCTCTTGTTAACATTGGAGTGGGAATGTTGACCTGGGAGATAATGCAGATTGAGAGGATTTTGCGGAGGAAACATTGGTGTGATTCCTCCAGTGCTTTGAGATTCTTAAGGCATGTTGTCCATTTGCCTGATGTATACAAGAAAGCAGAGATCACTTATCCTTGCGAAACTATCAACTTAATAATGCTTTTGAAATCTTGCTCTTCAATCATTATTTTTCTTAGATAATTAAAGAATGCTTTGGTACTCTGTAGGTAATCCTGGGTTGTCTGACCTGCTGGTGCTATCTATCCTCTCCCAGCCCATTCCACAGTTTCATACCTCCTTGTGCAAACATAGAAGCTGAGAGCACATTGTTCTGTGACTGTTGGCTTTCCAACGGTGCAGTCTGGACCAGTCTCCTCAAGACAGATTTTAAAACTGTAAGGGATCAAGGATCATGGAAATTAGGCCAAATATCAGATCAGACATGATCTTATTGAATGGTGGAGATGGCATGAGGTGGTGTTCATCATATCTACAACCAAAAATACTAAATCTTGGCCTTCTCTTGCAGTTCTCATCCAACCAATTCACTCCACATGATTTCAACTAAAGGATAAGAACAGGGCAAATGGAAAAAGCTTGGATTTGGTATTAAAACCCTCTTGCTACAAGCTGAACTGTTTCAGTGAAGGTACAATATTCGTATCTACTTAACAATGCAGAAAATAATCAGTTTCTGTCCTCTATATGAAAGCCGAGACAATTGCTTGAGTTGGGTATTTTGCATGTACTTCATAAGGTAGACAAAGGTTTTGTTTAATGTTTCCACTATATACAGATTGGTGCCCACTTTTGGACATGAAGGTGGTATAGTAAATGGTCTGTTTCTAAGCAGTCTAACTCTATTAAAAAAAAGACCTCCAGCAATATAGTCAAAATGTGTTAGATTATGGGCTCAAATCTCTGAATCTATATAGTTTGGAGTCTGAATTTGTGTGTTATTGCACAGACAAAACTGAATGCTGACAGTTTAAGTAAAGGAGAGAATAAATGAGAGGGGCCACAGATGCTGGAAAAGTGAAGCAATACACAAAATGCTGGAGGATCTCAACGGGTCAGACAACATTCATGGAAAGGCAATGTTTCAGAATTAAACTCTTAATCAGGAATTCCCAATGAAGGGTTTCGACCGAAATGCCCGATTGCTGGATTCCTCCAGGATTTTGTGTTCTGCTTAAGGACAGAGTATTGACTTCCTTTACCAAATTGAATTTGGTGGGCTGGAAACAAATGAACTTGGAGCCAGGTCAGTTTACTTGACCTTCAGTTTGTTCCAACGCAATATGCTCCATGGGGAGCTCCTAATTGTAAATTAACAGATTTATAAAAAAGATGTTGAGATCAAATTATTTTTTCTCCTGAAGGGGCACCTTGAATACGAACATCTGAACTCACCAATAACACCAAAAGGGTGTCATGGTTAGTGTAGTGGTTAACGCCTTGCTGTTATAGCACTGGCAACCAGGACTGAGGAAAGAATCCCGCACTGTCTGTAAGGAGTTTGTACGTTCTCCCTGTGTCTGCATGGATTTCCTCTGGGTGCTCTGGTTTCCTCTAACTGTTTAAAAATGTACTGGGGTTGTAGGTCAATTTAAATTTAAACAATCTCTCTCAATCCATAATTACTCAACAGATCATGAGGGAAAACATCAATGCTGTATGTCTGTATTATATACCATCATAAGAACATAAGCAATGGGAGCAGGAGTCGGCCATCTGGCCCATCAAGCCTGCTCACCATTCAATGTAATCATGGATGATCTGATAACAGGCTCATCTCCACCCACCTGGCTTTTCCCCATATCCACTCATTCCCTTACTATGTAAAAATCTATCCAACCTTGTCTTAAATATATTTACTGAGGTCACCTCCACTGCTTCAATGGGCAGAAAATTCCACAGATTCACTACCCTCTGGGAAAAGCAGTCCCTCCTCATCTCCATCCTAAATCTATGACCCTGAACCTGAGGCTATGTCCCCTAGTTCTGATCTCACCTACCAATGAAAATAACTTAACTACCTTTATCTTATCTATGCCTTCTCATTTTTCAAACTTTCAGTGAGTCTAGTCCCAGACGACTCAATCTCTCCTCATAGGCTAAACTCCTTCCTCCCTGGAATCAACCTGGTGAACCTCATCTGCATCGCCTCCAAAGCCAGTACATTCTTACTCAAGTAAGGAGACCAGAACTGCATACAGTACTCCAGATGCAGCCTCACCAGTACCTTGTACATTTGCAGCATAACCTCCTTGCTCCTAAATTCAATTCCTCTAGCACTGAACATCCACGAGATGTTCTGCAGCAGCTCACCAAGTCTTTGTCATCAGGCTCTCAAAATCCAGGAACATCCCGTAACTATAACTAAAGGAGCTTCAAAAACAACAACTCTTAAAACAGGTGTCTTAAAAAAGGCAGCCTCTATCCTCTGCCACCCAGGCCATGTCCTCTTCACTCTGTAACCATTGGGAAAAAGGTACAGGAGCCTAAACATGAGCACTCAATGGCACAAGGACAGCTTCTTCCCCACTGCCATCAGATTCCTGAACAATCAATGAACCAAAGGTACTGCCCTACATTTCGTGCATTGTTATTTTTATTTTTGTTATAGTAATGTTGTAAAATGGTTATAATGTGAATGTTTGCCCTATGACGTTGCCCCAAAACACCAAATGTCATGACTTGTTCGTGACAATATAATTCTGATTCTGAGAGTTGAGGGTGATATCTTCAGCGTAGATACTTCTTATGAGTTGAAGTTGAGATAAAAACAGTTTAAGCCAAATTTATGCTGAGCTGAGATTAGCATGAGCTTGAACCCAATCCGTGAGGGGGAATGTACTATAAACAAGAAAAAAAAGTGACAGCCATGGGATACGAAAGGGCTATGAGCATTTTGATGAAGTATATCAGTGACACACAGGGCTATGAATGAGAATGTTCACAAATTCAAATTGGGATGATTTCCAAATGCTCTTTAGTGGGAATGAATAACAAATTGTATTTATGCAGAAGTTGCACCAGGGTAGTGGGCCATCTAGCCTAACCAGTCTGGGTCATCATTTACCCTCTATGCAAATATTCCTTAATCGCATTTGGCCACCTGTTCCCTTTTTCATTTATTTCTTTGTTATCAACCTACCAATCGAATCTATAAACTTCACTGGATGTTTCAATCAAATGTCACGGCTGTTCCAAAAGGAACTTGAATGTCTCTTTTTGTATCAGGTTAACAGTTTCCTGTGCAACACTTTGGATTTTAGATGCTTGCCAATTAACTTCAACCCCTGTGGAATTAAAGCTGATTCAAACGTGGTGTTCTGCTCTCTAAACCCCTTTAAAACATCTTGCTCCTCTTTTAATATTGAAATTCATATTGCTGCTTGAATTATGAATGTGTCCAATTATTTGCATTTTATCTTCTTAATAAATTGACAGTTTCATGACATAATAATAGTACATGTTAAATCCTGTTATTAATTAAAGAAATAGATAGTATTAATAGGGACAGTTACCTTTCACGGCTCATTCAGACCCTGCAGTATGCTACAAGCACCATTATTAATTATTAAAGGAATTATTCTATTTTTAATATTTTCCTTTCTCTAATAGAGGCTTCTCGTGGATTTTAGTTCCAGTTAATAAAGCTACCGGCAAACAGATGCCTTCTTCCCGTGCTGCTCTTAAAATGAAGGTATGTAAGAATATGTCAGGGTAGCTCAACTGATCGAATTTCTTTTCACTCCCTAATCCATAAAGCCTTGAAAAGTATAGTACTGGATCTATAGTTTTGGTTCAATATCATGGTGAATTGGAATAGTTCAGCAAAGAGGAAGTTTTTTAAACTTATAATCATTCATTATTTGGGTGGGTAATTGCTAAATGCTGTCTTAATTTTAGCTTCCATCCCTTCATAATAGTCATCCAAGAAGTGGAACAGGGGAAACTATGATCTTACACCGTCTCTTTTAAATGCAGGAAACTATGGCATATTGCAGCAATTGCTACAAAATATTTGCTGAGATCATGTAACAGCAAATATAATTCATGATCAAACTATTTGTGAATGACCATTTGCAGTGCATTTAGCATCGAAAAGTTTTATTTAGAATTACAAAAGCATTTTGATCACATCAAGTCAAGTTCATTGTCATCTGGTTGTACTAGAGTGTTCTCTGGCCCTCAGAGCAGACACACATACAGACAAACACAATACAAATGCCGGGCAAATATATGTTCCTTAACAATTTGAAATTGACAACACCAGTTTTTCATCATAATAATTAACCTCTGTTCTGGGATCAGAAAATGCCATTTTCTTTGTAGTCTAGCTTCTAGAGAAGACTTTCATGGATATTTTGCAGATGAGGAGAATGTCAGAGATGAGGCGAGATTGTCTTGGATGTGCTTGTTTCTTTGCAATGAAAAAGGTTGGAAGTATTTAAAGGAAATGTATAAAATTAAGAGATGCGTTAAAAAGGTCAGTGGGAAGATTCTATTTCACAGAGTGAGTAAAAACAAGAGACATAGATTTAAAGCAATAAATAAAACACAAGTCACCATGGTTAAAAAGACAATGCTGGAAGAACTCAGACGAAACCTTCCCCACCGTCGAGAACATCTACAAGGAACACTGGAGGGCAGCAGCCATCATCAAGGATCCATATCACCTAGCACACGCTCTGTTCTCGCTGCTACCATCAGGAAATTGGTATAGTTACCATAAGTCTCACCACCAGGTTCAGGAACAGCATCTTTCCCTCCACCATCAGTCTCCTCAACAATAAACTCAGTCAGGGACTCATACAATGCAGGAGAAACTCAGCAGGTTAAACAGTGTACGTTGTCTTTTTTCTTTGGCTTGGCTTCGCGGACGAAGATTTATGGAGGGGGTAAAAAGTCCACGTCAGCTGCAGGCTCGTTTGTGGCTGACAAGTCCGATGCGGGACAGGCAGACACGATTGCAGCGGTTGCAGGGGAAAATTGGTTGGTTGGGGTTGGGTGTTGGGTTTTTCCTCCTTTGCCTTTTGTCAGTGAGGTGGGCTCTGCGGTCTTCTTCAAAGGAGGTTGCTGCCCGCCAAACTGTGAGGCGCCAAGATGCACGGTTTGAGGCGTTATCAGCCCACTGGCGGTGGTCAATGTGGCAGGCACCAAGAGATTTCTTTAGGCAGTCCTTGTACCTTTTCTTTGGTGCACCTCTGTCACGGTGGCCAGTGGAGAGCTCGCCATATAACACGATCTTGGGAAGGCGATGGTCCTCCATTCTGGAGACGTGACCCATCCAGCGCAGCTGGATCTTCAGCAGCGTGGACTCGATGCTGTCGACCTCTGCCATCTCGAGTACTTCGACGTTAGGGATGTAAGCGCTCCAATGGATGTTGAGGATGGAGCGGAGACAACGCTGGTGGAAGCGTTCTAGGAGCCGTAGGTGGTGCCGGTAGAGGACCCATGATTCGGAGCCGAACAGGAGTGTGGGTATGACAATGGCTCTGTATACGCTTATCTTTGTGAGGTTTTTCAGTTGGTTGTTTTTCCAGACTCTTTTGTGTAGTCTTCCAAAGGCGCTATTTGCCTTGGCGAGTCTGTTGTCTATCTCATTGTCGATCCTTGCATCTGATGAAATGGTGCAGCCGAGATAGGTAAACTGGTTGACCGTTTTGAGTTTTGTGTGCCCGATGGAAATGTGGGGGGGCTGGTAGTCATGGTGGGGAGCTGGCTGATGGAGGACCTCAGTTTTCTTCAGGCTGACTTCCAGGCCAAACATTTTGGCAGTTTCCGCAAAGCAGGACGTCAAGCGCTGAAGAGCTGGCTCTGAATGGGCAACTAAAGCGGCATCGTCTGCAAAGAGTAGTTCACGGACAAGTTTCTCTTGTGTCTTGGTGTGAGCTTGCAGGCGCCTCAGATTGAAGAGACTGCCATCCGTGCGGTGCCGGATGTAAACAGCGTCTTCATTGTTGGGGTCTTTCATGGCTTGGTTCAGCATCATGCTGAAGAAGATTGAAAAGAGGGTTGGTGCAAGAACACAGCCTTGCTTCACGCCATTGTTAATGGAGAAGGGTTCAGAGAGCTCATTGCTGTATCTGACCCGACCTTGTTGGTTTTCGTGCAGTTGGATAATCATGTTGAGGAACTTTGGGGGACATCCAATGCGCTCTAGTATTTGCCAAAGCCCTTTCCTGCTCACGGTGTCGAAGGCTTTGGTGAGGTCAACAAAGGTGATGTAGAGTCCTTTGTTTTGTTCTCTGCACTTTTCTTGGAGCTGTCTGAGGGCAAAGACCATGTCAGTAGTTCCTCTGTTTGCGCGAAAGCCGCACTGTGATTCTGGGAGAATATTCTCGGCGACACTAGGTATTATTCTATTTAGTAGAATCCTAGCGAAGATTTTGCCTGCAATGGAGAGCAACGTGATTCCCCTGTAGTTTGAGCAGTCTGATTTCTCGCCTTTGTTTTTGTACAGGGTGATGATGACGGCATCACGAAGGTCCTGAGGCAGTTTACCTTGGTCCCAACAAAGCTTGAAAAACTCATGCAGTTTGGCATGCAGAGTTTTGCCGCCAGCCTTCCAGACTTCTGGGGGGATTCCATCCATACCTGCTGCTTTGCCACTTTTCAGTTGTTCGATTGCCTTATATGTCTCATCCAGGGTGGGAACCTCATCCAGCTCTAGCCTTAGGGGCTGTTGAGGGAGCTGGAGCAGGGCGGAATCTTGGACTGAGCGGTTGGCACTGAAAAACCCTAATGTATGTTGTATAGCTAAGATAAAGATACATAACCAACATTTCAGGCTTGAGCCCTTCAAAGTATGAAAAAAAGTTGGAACAAAATGGTGGGGAGGAGGGTCAGGGGGAGAAGCATGGGCCCAAAGACAGGAAGTAATAGGTGGATAAGGGAGGGAGGACACAGCATCAAGCAGAGAGAGAGGAGGGATGGCTCAATGAATGGAGAGGGAAAGAAGCCAAAGGGAAAGGGAAGGGAGGGAGAACAGAGAGTAGGCTAGTAGAAACCGGAGAAGCCATTGGTTAAACCATTAACAGGGGCTTCAAGAAGAAAATTTACTCAGAGGAAGATGGAAATTTGTAATTCACTGCCTGAAAGCATGGTGGGGTAAGAAACTCAAAATCACATTCAAAAAGTACCTTGGTGAACACTTCTTCTTTGGCTTGGCTTACTCTGTGGTAAACTACATAGCTGTGGACTGAGCATGGGAGGTGGAATTTACAAAGCAGCTCTGTTTTTAATATCAATTCAAAAGGACTACACAGCTTGTGAACACACCAATGAGAATGGTGCTTTTGTAGTTTTGCCCTTCCACGATAGGTTCCACCACTTTCACAGCTGCCGGTTTCCTGGTCATTTTCACCATGGATATGCAACCCTTTTACATCTTCATCCCACACCAGGGAAGTTTGATAACTCCACTGCTTCTTCTTTGAATGGAGAACTAACCATTTCCTTTCTACCAACCCACTCATTTGTCTGGTTAACCTCATTTTTACATTGAACAGCCTCACTCACTTTATCCAGATTGAAAGTATAGCTGCATACACCAAATCTATATCTGATTTTTTGTAGGGTACATGTTTCCATCCTACTCAGGTTGGCTCCCACAACCCTTTTCCTCCTGTGCATTTTTTCACTGTCTTGGTGCTACTTCCTACATTTGTACAGAACATTTCATTGCAATGACTGCTGAATTCCACCCTAATCTCCCTTTCACATGGTCCATCTCTGACGCATCTCTTCCTTTTCTAGATTTCTCTGCCACCATCTTAAGGGGAAGATTAGCTACCAAAATCCATTTTAAGTCCACGCACACCACAACTGTCTCCAAAATTAGCGGAGCGTTTAGTGTAGCAGTTGGTACAACGCTATTACAGTGCCAGCTACTGGGACCGGGTTTAAATTCTGCGCCGTCTGTGAGGAGTTTGTACGTTCTCTCTGTGTCTGTGTGGGTTTCCTCTGGGGAATCGGGTTTCCTCCCACCCTCCAAAAATGTTCCAGTGGTGTAGGTTTAATTGGGTGTATTTTGGCGGCACGGGATCATGGACCGAAAGGGCCAGTTGCCATGCTGTAAGTCTAAATTTAATTTAAATTTTAAAATTTAAATACTATCTCCCACTCTGCTTCCTATTGGGACTCTGTTCCAATCTCTCAGTTCCTCTTGTCTCTGTAATTTCAGCTCTCACAATAAGACTTTCAACTCAGGATCCTCTGAGATATCATTCTTTTACCTTCATCGAGACTTCAACATCCATCCATCCCTTTGCAAGCGAAGATGAACATGGTGTCTTGTAACTTTTCAGCTTTAGGCACCGTGTGGCGGGGCAAGGACTTGGAGGCGAGTGCTTGCCCAGGACAAACGCCTCCCTCTGGATCCCATGCCACTGAGCCTGGTGGAGTGCAAGGCGCGACAGCCAGAGTGACGCGGGATTGCCCCGCAGTGATCTGTTCCAAGCGTGTGCTCGCTGGTTGTTGTCCTTACGGATCCTTCGCCCACCGAGTTTGCTGCTGCAGACCGCTAGGAAAACTGTTTCCTGTGCTCTGTAACAGCTGCCAGCCCTTGCTGCCAGACTGACATAGCTGGGGCCCTTTCCAGGTACTGATGGCTGGGTGAGCCGAGCCCGGGGATTTGAAGTCAGAGTTGCCTTCTCCTAGCCTTTGTCTAAAGAGGCAAACCTACAAGGCAGCAGGTGGTTTGAATTCAGAGTTTACCGTCTCTTAACCTTTACCTAAAGAGGCCTTGCCCACAAGGCAGCGGGTGGGGTCCAAGACAGGTCTTCCAGAATGCCCCAGTGCAGCTGCAGGATGCTGCTGACTTGGGCTTGTGGGCTGAAAGGGGCCGTTATCATAGTGTATGTTTAAATTTAAAATAAAATTTAAATTTAAATAATCTCTCTCAATCCATAATTACTCAACAGATCATGAGGGAAACCATCAATGCTGTATGTCTGTGTTATGTACCATCATAAGTACTTAAGACTTCACCACAGAACCATTTATCACCTCATCTTTTTTCTACACTTCTTCCTTCTCCAAAGAGTAAGGGTAAGGTTCCCCTGGCCCTCACCTTCCACCCCACCTGTCTCTGCCTTCAACAGGTTATCCTTCACAATTTCTGCCATCTTTGATGAAATTCCACCGCCACCTTGTCGAGCTCGTCGAAAGAATCAAAGACTTGTTGATCCAAACCAAGGCTTTTATTAGCAAAAGACAGGAGCTCTTCACGGGTGGCCAACCAGTCCGGAATGATCCGACCTGGCGAGGGACACAACCCTTTAAGGCCCAGACGGTAGGCGTGGCTTAGCTCTCAGCCAATCGCTGTAAGCACAGTCTAGATACTGTAACTATATACACTATATACATTGGTGATAGATCTGGACTATCACATTCACCCCTTCTTGGAGAACTGACCCTGGAAAAAAAAACAAAAAATCGAGGGAGAGAATGAAAGTAAGAGGTAGGTTAAGGACTGTAGCTAATAAAATTGTAGAGCTCGTCGAAAGAATCAAAGACTTGTTGATCCAAACCAAGGCTTTTATTAGCAAAAGACAGGAGCTCTTCACAGGTGGCCAACCAGTTCGGAATGATCCGACCTGGCGAGGGACACAACCCTTTAAGGCCCAGACGGTAGGCGTGGCTTAGCTCTCAGCCAATCGCTGTAAGCACAGACTAGATACTGTAACTATATACACTATATACATTGGTGATAGATCTGGACTATCACACACCTATCTTGAAGCAACATTTTACTTTTCAACTCCCCGGCCCATTCTGCCACCCCACCTTCCCCCCCCCACCACCTACCATTCTCTTTCTCACAACCCCTTTTGCACACAACGCGGGAGCAAAGACTGGTCTTATCTGAGGAGCAGGAAAGTATGCAAATGCTGCGATTGTGGCTAACACACACCATTTCTGGAAAAACTTAGCAGGGCCCGCATCGTCCAGAGGAGGCAAAGATACATAACCAATATTTTTTGACTAAATCCTTTGTAAAGCAGGTGGACACCTGAATATAAAGGTGGGGGAGGGATGAAGAGGCAGGGGGAGGAGCACAGGCCAACAGCCATAGGTGGACATGGATAGGTGGGCACGAGAGAAAAGCTGAGAATTGATTGGGGAAAACTGAGAGCACCTGCAAAGTGGAGGAACAATGCTTCAGATTCCGTCTGGACACCCTCCAACCAGATGGCATTAACATCGGCTTCTCTGATTTCTGCTAGGCACCCCCTTCAGTCTCTCTTTCCCAATCCCTATGTCCCCTTTCCTCCAGTTCTTCATTCACAGAGCTACCCCCTCCCTCGATCAATTCTCAGTTTTTCTCCCCTGACCTCCTATCCGTCCAACTACGGCCTCTTGACTATTGGCACACTATAACACACAATAGTCTTTGGACTGAACTGGGGTTCTGACGGGGTTCAAGGGTTTATATCGGGATGTGCGGGGGCGGAGTCGGGGGAGGAGCCAGTCCTTCGAACATCATATCAGTAGTGAATTCCCAGTTCACTTCAGATCCAGTCATTTCCAGTGAAGCAATGGTTTACTATACGCTTATTTAAATGTAACTTTTAAAATAATTGAATTGGATTGTTTATTGTCATAGGATGATGATGGTTGATGGTGATTCACTTTATTGTCTTTGTACCAGTAAACCAAGCCAATGAAATACAATCAGCATTGACCGCAAGTTAAAAAATAGTCCTGTATACATGACAATGGAACGTGCAATTAAAACCAACAACACTATATTACAATGACCTGTTCAAAAGTAGCAATGTGAGTGCAGGACCACTCAGCGCCGTGATTCATTGTTCAACATAGTCACAGCTTCGTAAAAAAAGCTTTTCTTGGGACCTACTAGTCCACAATCGAAGGCTCCTGTAGCATCTGCCCAACGGGAGAAGAGTGAATAGTCCGTGATTTGGGTGTGTTGCATCTTCGATAATGTTTCTCGCCCTGCTCAGACATCATTTCCTATAGATGTTTTCGATGGCCGGCAATTGGATTCCAATAATCCGTTGGGCAGTTTTCACTACCCGCTGGAATCTCTTGCGATCTTGTGTAATGCAATTCCTGCACCACACCAAAATATCATATGTTAGCACGCTCTCAATTGTGCAAAAGTATCCTGGGACAGAGATGCATCTTCCTCATGGTACTCAAAAAATAAAGATGCTGTTGTGCCTTTTTAATCAGATTTGAAGAGTTCAAGGACTAAGCGAGATCTTCAAAGATATGGACGCCAAGGAATTTAAAGCTTGCTCCATTGATGTAATTCGGCTTCTGACCCACCTGAAGTCCACAATGATCTCCTTGATCTTCTGTGTGTTGAGGGTCAAGTTGTGATCAGCACACCACAAGGCCAGGCACTGAACCTCATCCCTCTAGGCCATTTCATCATCCCCTTTAATCAGGCCTACCACTGTTGTGTCATCTGCGAACTTGATTATTAAATTTGTTCTATACATAGGAACACAGTTGGAGGTACAGAGGAAATACAAAAGGGGAGTCAACACACAACCCCGGGGTACACCAGTATTCAAGGTAAGAATGGAAGAGAGAATATTGCCCATCTTAACAGGTTGAGATCTGTTAGTTAGGAAGTCCCAATTAGAAAGGGATGGGCTGAACCATGCAGACAAAGTTCGGCTACCAGCTTAGAGGGAACAACAGTGATGAAAACTGTGCTCTAGTCAATGAATAGCATTCTAATATAGGAGTTAGAACTGTCCAAATGAGTCAAAGCAGAGTGAAGCACTGTTGAAAGGGCATCCTTGGTTGACCTGTTACTACGGTAGGTGAATTGATGAGAATCCATAGTTCAGAAAAACAGGATTTCAGATGAGATGGGACCAACCTCTGAAAACACTTTGCAATGATAGGGGAGAGTGCAACTAGACGGAAGTCATTTAGACTCATAGCAGAGGAGCACTTTGGCATAGGCACGATGGTAGCAGTCTTAAAGCTCATTGGAACAACTGCCTGGGCTAGGGACAGATTGAAATCAGCTGTCTTCTATGCATTCACCCTATTCAGGGTGGCCCATATCAACATTTAGTGAAAAACTGTAATGTGCACTATCCAGACAGACAGAGATCACCTGCAAATTAGAGGAAGGACATCTCATCTTCTATCTGGGCACCCTCCAACCAGATGGCATGAATACTGACATCTCCGGTTTCCATAAAATTCCCCCCTTCATCTTCTTCTCCACACCCCCCCTCATCAACATCCCCCCCAGCTCTCTCTCTCTCTCTCTCTCTCTCTCCTTCTTTCCCTTTTCCCTTTTTTTCCTTCATGGAGCCAAAATAAATTCTCACCTTTCATCATATCCAATTAACATCTTTTAGTTGTTGGTCTGGAATCCTCCCCCTTTCTCTCTTTAGTCTTTATTCAGATACCTACCTTTTTTTTTGCTTATACCTTGAAGAAGGGCTTAGGCCCAAAATGTCCTATGGATGCTGCAGTACCTGCTGAGTCCCTCCAGCATTTCTGTGTGCTTTTACTACAATCACAGCATCTGCAGACTTCCCTGTTTCAATCCAAACAAATCAACCTATCCTTAAGTATAACAGGAAATGCAAAATAAAGCATAAGTGCAGAGTGACAAAGAAAAGATTCAGTTGAAGCAGTTGCAAGGGCAGGATCATTTTAATCTTCTTCTTTGGCTTGGCTTCGCGGACGAAGATTTATGGAAGGGGTAAAAAATCCACGTCAGCTGCAGGCTCGTTTGTGGCTGACAAGTCCGATGCGGGACAGGCAGACACGGTTGCAACGGCTGCAGGGGAAAATTGGTTGGTTGAGGTTGGGTGTTGGGTTTTTCCTCCTTTGCCTTTTGTCAGTGAGGTGGGCTCTGCGGTCTTCTTCAAAGGAGGTTGCTGCCTGCCAAACTGTGAGGCACCAAGATGCACGGTTTGAGGCGATATCAGCCCACTGGCGGTGGTCAATGTGGCAGGCACCAAGAGATTTCTTTAGGCAGTCCTTGTACCTTTTCTTTGGTGCACCTCTGTCACGGTGGCCAGTGGAGAGCTCGCCATTTAACACGATCTTGGGAAGGCGATGGTCCTCCATTCTGGAGACGTGACCCACCCAGTGCAGCTGGATCTTCAGCAGCGTGGACTCAATGCTGTCGACCTCTGCCATCTCGAGTACTTTGACGTTAGGGATGAAGTCGCTCCAATGGATGTTGAGGATGGAGCGGAGACAACGCTGGTGGAAGCGTTCTAGGAGCCGTAGGTGATGCCCGTAGAGGACCCATGATTCGGAGCCGAACAGGAGTGTGGGTATGACAACGGCTCTGTATACGCTTATCTTTGTGAGGTTTTTCAGTTGGTTGTTTTTCCAGACTCTTTTGTGTAGTCTTCCAAAGGCGCTATTTGTCTTGGCGAGTCTGTTGTCTATCTCATTGTCGATCCTTGCATCTGATGAAATGGTGCAGGCGAGATAGGTAAACTGGTTGACCGTTTTGAGTTTTGTGTGCCCAATGGAGATGTGGGGGGGCTGGTAGTCATGGTGGGGAGCTGGCTGATGGAGGACCTCAGTTTTCTTCAGGCTGACTTCCAGGCCAAACATTTTGGCAGTTTCCGCAAAGCAGGACGTCAAGCGCTGAAGAGCTGGCTCTGAATGGGCAACTAAAGCGGCATCGTCTGCAAAGAGTAGTTCATGGACAAGTTTCTCTTGTGTCTTGGTGTGAGCTTGCAGGCGCCTCAGATTGAAGAGATTGCCATCCGTGCGGTACCGGATGTAAACAGCGTCTTCATTTTTGAGATCTTTCATGGCTTGGTTCAGCATCATGCTGAAGAAGATTGAAAAGAGGGTTGGTGCTAGAACACAGCCTTGCTTCACGCCATTGTTAATGGAGAAGGGTTCAGAGAGCTCATTGCTGTATCTGACCCGACCTTGCTGGCGGCAAAACTCTGCATGCCAAACTGCATGAGTTTTTCAAAATTTGTTGGGACCAAGGAAAACTGCCTCAGGACCTTCGTGATGCCACCATCATCACCCTGTACAAAAACAAAGGCGAGAAATCAGACTGCTCAAACTACAGGGGAATCACGCTGCTCTCCATTGCAGGCAAAATCTTCGCTAGGATTCTACTAAATAGAATAATAGCTAGTGTCGCCGAGAATATTCTCCCAGAATCACGGTACGGCTTTTGCGCAAACAGAGGAATTACTGACATGGTCTTTGCCCTCAGACAGCTCCAAGAAAAGTGCAGAGAACAAAACAAAGGACTCTACATCACCTTTGTTGACCTCACCAAAGCCTTCGACACCGTGAGCAGGAAAGGGCCTTGGCAAATACTAGAGCGCATTGGATGTCCCCCAAAGTTCCTCAACATGATTATCCAACTGCACGAATCATTTTAATAAGGAGAGGTCAAATCAATAGTATGAGTTCAGCAGGGAAGAAACTGTTCTTGTGCATCGTTTCAAACTTATGTAGCTTATGCCCAGCAGTAGGGTGGGGTGAAGACTGTGTGAAGGCAACGTGCAGTGTAGATGGCAAGGGGAGGTTGGTTTACACTATGGCCTGGGCTACTCTGGGAAACTCTGCAATTTCTTGTGGTCTTAGGGAGAACAGTTTCCAATCCGAGCTGTGATGCATCCAGATCCATGGACCTACCATGTTAGTAGGTCCAATTAAGAATTTTTTTGATTTTTAAAAATGGCATTGTGGCACAGCATAACTGATTAGTGCAATACAATAAATATATGATACAGTATCATGGTAAAGAATATCCTTAAAGTAACCTTACCCTGTCAATTCTAAATGTGAGATATTCCTTTGCTGCAGAAGGATTAAAATTTGCAGTACTTTTTGTAGCAGACTAACAAATACAACAAAATTTCAGATTTCAAGATCATCTTCATCTGTACAAAGCTCAACTATTTCAATCAAAGTAAGAACATTTCTGCTGTAATCCATAATTACTAGCAACATTGTGGGAAAGCACACTCTTCTTGAATTCATCGGTGGGACATTAATTACAAAGAGAAATAAAAGTTTTTCTACATTTGTCAAAAGGCTCATTTTTATGGCCGATGATAAATTCACTAACTTTTAATCCCAATAGACATCTGCAGTTCATTTGAGTGCAAGGAGTACCCTTTGACATCTCCTGCATTCCTTTCAATTTATTTATTTTCCATTGTGGAGATACTAATTCATTGGGGTGGGGGGGGGGGGGTAAAGAAGTCAATGTACACTTCTGCATCTAACAGATATGAGGAATGAAAATGATGAACATCAATGCATTGATCGCATCAAACTTGCAACATTGTTTTCAGTAAAATTTGAACGGAGCTCCGCAGTGTTATGGTATTTGAAGAAGATGTACTGAGAGGATAACAGCATCAATCTGAATGCCTTGTTGTTCCAGATGATCGCAGACCTCCTGCTGCCACAGTGATGAAAGCTTAGTCATCTGCATGGTGACAACAATTTTTTTTTGGAATAGAGTGGTCTATTGCAATGAAAAAGAAAATTATATTTCAGTGAATGGTTGGATTGGAAAAATGGACATCTAGATTATGGAGCAATGATATCAATTCACAAAGACTAAGTGAAATGAAATAACAAAGCAAAATTGGTGCTTCCAGTTTCGGAATGGTTTCAACCTGTTTTTCAGGTTTAAGGTGTGTGGATATGCATTAAAAAGATCAACTAGATTTCTGAACTTGCTTTCCTACGTTATATTCAAGATGATTGGCTTCACAAAGCAATAGCTTCTTTGCTGCTAACAATTCACTAATCAAGACTGAAAAAGCGAGAATGCTATAATGACACTAAGTTATGCATGTCCTGTTAGTAATTCTGAAGTTGCAAGCTGCAAAAACTTTCACATCCAGATGGATTTTCAAGGAGGAAGATCAGCAAAGTCTATTCATTTTGTCTAATCAGAGCAAAGCTCTTGTAAGAATCCAGCTACAATTGTGTCACATCTAATTACTCCTTAATAGTTGTTGTTGGGACAAAGCCTCCTGTTTTAAAGAGAAGTCTATTTCGCGTAGCATTCAAACTTAATCTGACATTGAATGGTGGAGATTACATGAGGTAATACAGCGGTTATTTCTACCTGCTGTAGTTTATAAGCTCCATCTCCAACTGAGACACTCCTTTACAAAGATTATTTGTCATTAAAATGCTCAGTAGCTTTTTAGATCTGGATGTTGCCTACACTTTGAGAGAGGTTTTTTGAAGGCAGATTAGCAGGATTAAGAAAGGTTCACATATGTTCAGCTTCACTATTGGTATTCAGGACATCACAGTGTTGCCACCACCCAGGAAGCTATGGAGAGAGCTAGACGGTCTTTGAGTGAAGTTTGAAATCTATAGCAGAGGTAGTCACTGAGCTAGGGAAAAAAAAAATCACAATCAAATTCAATATGAGAGCCATGCAGGACAAGCTGTTTACTATTTTACCAGCTCGCACCACCAGTTCAAGCCCCATCTGAAAAGATGCAGCTTTCCTTTCCATGTTATCTGTTGCCTGTTTACTGCAGTATGCACATTTATTCATGGAACTATTTTCTAAGAGTTGAAGCACCTTATAAAGTTATTCCTGCAGTTGCATAGACATTTGGAAAAAGAAAGCCAATCTTTGACTTCTTTTTTTTCATATTTTGAGAGTTTGTTTCAACCGGAGCTAAGCTTTAAGAATAATAACACAAAAGATTTTTCTTCCTGAACACTTTTGGATGTATTTTGTGGAGTTTGGGCTGCTGATCACGAACATCACTTTAAAATTTTCCGATTACATTTTTTAAAAAAGATATAACCTATTTTTGTGATATCCTATCATATTTAAGTCTACTTAAAGCATTTAAACCATGAAGTACAACATGTCATTGAAAATTCATTTTCTGCATTTGCACTTGGACGTCTTCCTTGCTGATCTTGGTGCAGTCAGTGACGAACATGATGAAAGGTTTCACCAGGACATTGTGACCATGGAAAAGTGGTATCAGGGCAACTGGAATCCTTCAATCCATTGTTGGACACTGACATGACAAACATCAGATGCTGAGTACAAATGAAAATCAGCTGCAAAACAATTTTAGGTCAGTTGAACTAACGCAATATGTCCACATCATTATTAGATTAAACGTGCTAAATTCAATAAAAGTCCATTTAATGTTTCTCCAACTTCCTACGTGACACAGCAAATCAGAAATTATCTTTGTGTTCAGCTTGCAGTTGTCTATCATAATCCTCAATATTTTTTCAGGAAGCAAACCTTTTGAAAAAACTTGTGGTCCAATGTAATCTTTGCCTATTCAGAATTTGGCCAGAATTTATGACAGAAGCTCTAAAGGCTTGGAAAGTGAATCCCAAATGTATGTCACCGAAAGGTAGACAGTCAAACCTTGCTGTGGAAATAGGTCTCAATGAAGGGAAGTAAAATTAATTGAGGTCAAATTAAAATCTGCAATCAAATACTCAATAATGTAAGTGCACAAAGCTGAATGACTAATTTTCTTTCTTAAAATCCACTGGGATCCAAGGAAATATGATTGTTTATGATTGCAAGACAACTATACTAACATCAAAAGTGTACCATCTTTTTTTTTTAACTTATGTGTCTGTAATTGAGTCAAGAAATTTGAATGATGAACAAACCAGCAAAGTGAAATTGGTTTTCATTTACATGTCTTGGAGAGCTTGGATGTGTTTTTCCTCAGTATTAAGATGTCTAAGATGTTACGCTTAACTAAGGCACCATCCATAATTTTTAATTAGAAAGAGATGGATGGTAGAGTATCGTGAGACAATTGCACCAATTAAGGAAATTGCCAAGAAACAACAAACCTTCGCGAAGAAGCTGCGAAGTTGCGCAGCCTTGACTGCTGTGAAGACTGAACCTTCGCTGTGGGGACGAGGCCTCCAATCTTTGGTGTTTCTTGTTGCCGGTGGCCAAGGCGGGGACATCGTCACACCTTCTGCAGATGGTGTGCTGTGGTGTCCGGAGCTGCGGTGTCGTGTGCCTGGTTCAGTGGTCCTGGAGGTTGCGCCTTGGATTGCGTGGTAGATGATGTCGAGGCTTTTGGGCTCCTATAGATTGTGAACTGTGTGGTTTCTTCATTCAGCGTCCACACTTTTAAAATCTAGAGTCTTGTGAAATTCTAGAAAACCTGGTCCAAGATGGCGGCTCAGTCGCATCCCACAGCAGCCTCTTCGGTCCTGGTGGTGGTTTTTTAACTCAAGCTAACAGACTTAATATCTGGAGTCTATTATATTGTAGATTGATCTAGTTTTCTGTCAATTTTTGTATTGTTGCACAATTTTTTAAAATTCATTTTATGTAGCTTTGTCTTGTGTAGAAAGAGTATTGTCTAATACTGTTTGTGTCTTCTCGTGTCATTTAAATGTAGTAGCACCATGGATTTTTGGAGGAATGTTGCCACATTTTTTAACTGTGGTTTTAAAATGACAAATAAAGATGAACTTGAACGAACTTGAACCAACAATAGGGTGAGCTAGTGGCAGTAAATGAGCATTTCAGGGTAAACCAAAAGCAAATAGAAATGAGGATATCGCTGACGCAAAAGGCAATCCCAAAATCTTAAGGATCCAACCATGGCTGACTAATAATGGAATTGTTCTTACCGAAAAATAGTGGACAAAATAATTATCTATCCATATTTCAGCTCAAGGTAGGTTTGTTAGGGGTAGGGTTTGATGTTAGTTGCCAAAATCCTATGAACCAAATTGATGTCAATATCAAAGAGTAAAGTAATTGTTTCGGAAGCAAAAACAATTAAAGGACCTCTAAAAATATGTATTTTGAACCTCAAACTAAAATATGGATATATATTTATAAACCTGCTTGTACATAAATTGACTAGAAGGATAATGAGGGTATCACTTAGTCTGAGAAATATCTCATATTAAATTGCAAAGGTGAAGAGAAGAAAAAAGATAATGATTAAAATTTAGCAAAAAGCTAGATAAAATATACGATTTTATAAAAACCTCAATGAGTTTCATCTAAAGCCAAACCAGCCACCATTATATCAATATTCCACAATCCCTTCCAACTTTTTGGGAAACTGAAGAATCTATAAAGCTTCCCACACACAAAGACAAAAAAAAAATTGAAATCATTTGGTTCCCACGAGCAATGGGCTTCTCACAAAGTGACACTAGACCAAAGGGACACAGTTAATTATTTCTAAAATGTAGATGCACCAGCTTGTATGTGTCAATTTTCACTCAGCAGTACCATTGCTTGTGAGTCAGAAGGTCATGTGTTCCATGAACCAGAATGACACATCAGTAGAATACTGCTAATGTTTCAAGTATCTACCACATTCACTTCAGAAAAAAATTAATGAATATGGTTTTTTTTTAAGTGACATTAAACCGAGGTCTTGTTCTCCCGTGGATGGAATGTCCTTGGCAGTTTTTGTTTGTTATATGTTGGATTTTCCAGTTAGATCTCACGCTATTTTCAAACTCCTAAAAACTGACAGCAGCATTTATCTACCTCAGTGATTACACTTCAAAGTATTTTACTCGCTGCTAAATATTTTGACATGGTGCTGTGAAAATATGATTCAATTCCAATATTTTTGGCTTTTTATTTTCTACATTCTTACAAGTAAAATTTCATTTTGGTGAAATTATGACATTAAACCCCTATTATGTACTGCTTTAGGAGTGACTGATACGAGACATTTTCTACCTCATGCCCATCATACCTTTATTGAGCTTGCATTGTTTTGTTTATTTGTAAAGCTTTTGTGCTCTGTTGGTAAGATGTTGAGTTGCTCCAGTTTTATCATTTGTAGATTCAGTAAAACCCCTTGCATCCAGCACCTACATGGGTTGATAAATGCTGGATAAACAAATTTTCCAGTTGCTTGAGGTTGCGTGTTGCATGATGGGTGAACTAATGGCAAGACACATCAATTTTAAAGTTCTGTATTTTTTACCTATTTATTTTCCTTTTTTTTGCCATTTATTTGAGGCTGCCATTTCAAATTCTGGATAACAGGGGGTTTTATTGTACTCTGTGCTTTTGTTCATTCGGGTAAATATCTGATCAAATTTTGTACTCAAGAATTTAGTTGTGCCTCTTTTACACTTGATGCAGAAGATTGTGGGCACAGATCCCATTCCTGACATTTGGGTTGAATATTATAGTGCAGTACTGTGGGAATGCTGCACTGCCTAGAGGTAAAAGCCTTAGACAATGTGAAGTCTCATCTGGTCTCTGTCTTGGATGTAAAAGGCCCCTTGTCATTGCTCAAAAAAGTGCAGATTTCTACCCTTAGTACTGACTAATAATTGTCCACAAGCCATTGCCACTAGAGCAGATTATCTTGTTATTATCAAGTTCAAGTTCAAGTTTGTTTATTTATCATCCAATTGTACCAGTCTTCTTCTTTGGCTTGGCTTCGCGGACGAAGATTTATGGAGGGGGTAAAAAGTCCACGTCAGCTGCAGGCTCGTTTGTGGCTGACCAGTCCGATGCGGGACAGGCAGACACGATTGCAGCGGTTGCAAGGGAAAATTGGTTGGTTGGGGTTGGGTGTTGGGTTTTTCCTCCTTTGCCTTTTGTCAGTGAGGTGGGCTCTGCGGTCTTCTTCAAAGGAGGCTGCTGCCCGCCAAACTGTGAGGCGCCAAGATGCACGGTTTGAGGCGTTATCAGCCCACTGGCGGTGGTCAATGTGGCAGGCACCAAGAGATTTCTTTAGGCAGTCCTTGTACCTTTTCTTTGGTGCACCTCTGTCACGGTGGCCAGTGGAGAGCTCGCCATATAATATGATCTTGGGAAGGCGATGGTCCTCCATTCTGGAGACGGGACCCATCCAGCGCAGCTGGATCTTCAGCAGCGTGGACTCGATGCTGTCAACCTCTGCCATCTCGAGTACCTCGACGTTAGGGGTGTGAGCGCTCCAATGGATGTTGAGGATGGAGCGGCGACAACGCTGGTGGAAGCGTTCTAGGAGCCGTAGGTGGTGCCGGTAGAGGACCCATGATTCGGAGCCGAACAGGAGTGTGGGTATGACAACGGCTCTGTATACGCTTATCTTTGTGAGGTTTTTCAGTTGGTTGTTTTTCCAGACTCTTTTGTGTAGTCTTCCAAAGGCGCTATTTGCCTTGGCGAGTCTGTTGTCTATCTCATTGTCGATCCTTGCATCTGATGAAATGGTGCAGCCGAGATAGGTAAACTGGTTGACCGTTTTGAGTTTTGTGTGCCCGATGGAGATGTGGGGGGGCTGGTAGTCATGGTGGGGAGCTGGCTGATGGAGGACCTCAGTTTTCTTCAGGCTGACTTCCAGGCCAAACATTTTGGCAGTTTCCGCAAAGCAGGACGTCAAGCGCTGAAGAGCTGGCTCTGAATGGGCAACTAAAGCGGCATCATCTGCAAAGAGTAGTTCACGGACAAGTTTCTCTTGTGTCTTGGTGTGAGCTTGCAGGCGCCTCAGATTGAAGAGACTGCCATCCGTGCGGTACCGGATGTAAACAGCGTCTTCATTGTTGGGGTCTTTCATGGCTTGGTTCAGCATCATGCTGAAGAAGATTGAAAAGAGGGTTGGTGCGAGAACACAGCCTTGCTTCACGCCATTGTTAATGGAGAAGGGTTCAGAGAGCTCATTGCTGTAACTGACCCGACCTTGTTGGTTTTCGTGCAGTTGGATAATCATGTTGAGGAACTTTGGGGGACATCCGATGCGCTCTAGTATTTGCCAAAGCCCTTTCCAGTGCAACCCAATGAAATGACGTTCTCTGGTCCCTGGTGCAAAAACTGTGTAAAGTCACATTCAGATGCGCTGGCGTCACAGGGAAACCCTGGCTGAATTGTCTGCGGTGATGGGGGGGGGGGGGGGGGGAAAGAGGGGTCACTGCCAGGTGTTAGGTCTGCTTTGTTCATGAATGAGTGAGACAAACACCAGGCTGAGTCGAAATCAGGGTTCTTTGTTCTTTATTACCGGATTGTAACACTTGCGACCAACCATGTTAGTCGGAGAATGCATTCTGCCGTTATCAGCAAAATGGTGATTTTTTATACCCTTGGATACATGCTTAGAACATCATCATATCATTACTTGTCCAATGACTAAAACTGTTGCTATCCTTTCCCTGCTAGCTTCCTGCCTCTCAATCCATCAATGTCTCTCTTATCTTGTAAGTACAAGGATGCATTTACATCTTGTTACTGCCCCGTACATTCCCATCTCATGATGTTTTACCTAACAGGAGTACAAGGACACCTCCCCTTCTTGTTACTGCCCTGTACAGGGTAACTCCCTACACATTCCCATCTCATGATGTTTTACCTTACACAGGACCTGGGGTGGAGAGGTGGGGGGAGTGAGAGGTCATTGCCGTGAGGAGAAGAGGTCGATGTCACGCGGGGGGGGTTGTCACGCGGGAGAGGGGTCGCTACCGCGGGGGGTGAGAGGAGATGGGTCGCTGCCACAGGGTCAGAGGGGTTCGGCTGCCGCGGGGGCAGGGGGATCGGCTTCCACAGGTTGGGGGGAGCGTGTTTGATGGTGGGAGGGAGTCTGACAGCTGGTGGGGGGGTGGGGAATGGGGGAGACTAGTTTGTGTGACACGTCACTTACCACATCATTGGAGGGGCGGGATCCCCTTTAAATCGCCAGGTTGACAATTTACTGGGGCTATCCCCCCTAAGCTTAAAAGGTGCTGGAGGCACCTTTGCCCCACTAATCGCTCCTGGGTCCCAGGAGGGCTACCCGGGTGCTGCACCTAATGATCCCAGTTAATCACATTGATGGTGGGGAGGGAGACCTCAGTGATCCTTTCTGCTGCTTTTATCGTCTTATAGATTGATTTCCAATCTGATACTTTTCAGAAACCGGACAAGATGGTGATGCAGCAGGCCAGGACACGCTTGATAGCGCTTCTGTAGATTAGCACTGCGTTGGCTCACCCTCCTCAATAATTTGAAGTTCACTTCCCAAATAGGATTTGCTATCCCTTGAACTCATAAAGACAAATAACAATAATTATATCTTCTTTGGCTTGGCTTCGCAGACAAAGACTTATGGAGGGGTAAATGTCCACATCAGCTGCAGGCTCGTTTGTGGCTGACAAGTCCAATGCAGGACAGGCAGACACGGTTGCAGCGGTTGCAGGGGAAAATTGGTTGGTTGGGGTTGGGTGTTGGGTTTTTCCTCCTTTGCCTTTTGTCAGTGAGGTGGGCTCTGCGGTCTTCTTCAAAGGAGGTTGCTGCCCGCCAAACTGTGAGGCGCCAAGATGCACAGTTTGAGGCGTTATCAGCCCACTGGCGGTGGTCAATGTGGCAGGCACCAAGAGATTTCTTTAGGCAGTCCTTGTACCTTTTCTTTGGTGCACCTCTGTCACGGTGGCCAGTGGAGAGCTCGCCATATAACACGATCTTGGGAAGGCGATGGTCCTCCATTCTGGAGACGTGACCCATCCAGCGCAGCTGGATCTTCAGCAGCGTGGACTCGATGCTGTCGACCTCTGCCATCTCGAGTACTTCGACGTTAGGGGTGTAAGCGCTCCAATGGATGTTGAGGATGGAGCGGAGACAACGCTGGTGGAAGCGTTCTAGGAGCCGTAGGTGGTGCCGGTAGAGGACCCATGATTCGGAGCCGAACAGGAGTGTGGGTATGACAACGGCTCTGTATACGCTTATCTTTGTGAGGTTTTTCAGTTGGTTGTTTTTCCAGACTCTTTTGTGTAGTCTTCCAAAGGCGCTATTTGCCTTGGCGAGTCTGTTGTCTATCTCGTTGTCGATCCTTGCATCCGATGAAATGGTGCGGCCATTTATTATATTTATTATTTATTATATTTATTATATGCAGAGGAGACAACAACATGGGACGGTGATCAAGGCAGTGGACCAGCAAGGGACTCTGGGGCTGAAAAACACATAGGATGTGGCCTGCTAGTGCTTTGTGGTCAACGGACTCATATCAGGCTACGGATTGCTGGAGAGGGGCTCGAGACTGCTGAAGGGGCACCAGGTATCGAGACCTAGATGCAAGAGAGTGCCAAGGGTGCCGGAGGCTTCCTGATCGTGTCAGAGGTTTGCGTCTGGAGCTTGGGTTGTTGATGGTTTGGATGGAAGGATGTGTGGCTCCGGAGGTTGGGGGAGCGCTGGAGGCAAATCCATGGGCACTCAGTGACTTTGGAGGAACTCTCTTTTGCTTCCCTTTCCCTGACTGTAAGGGGCGCTGGGCAATTTCTGCTGATGGCGAATCTTTGTCTGCCTTATGGGACTCTAAAGGAAATTTTTTGTAATTTATTATTTTCTGTTTTATTCAATGACAATAAAATAACCTTGAATCTATGGATAATACTTACGCAAACCGAATAGACCAGCTTTTTAAATCCTTTTATACCCTGAATTCAGGCCACTCGTCTGGATTTAAATAAGCTCTAACTTCAACATGTTCCCTTCAGTGGGGGGTGGGTGGGGGTGGAATCAGGTTTTAGAATCATACAGCAGGGAAACAGACCTTTCATCCCACTTTGTCTATGCTGACTGTCTGACCTAGCCCCACTATTCTCCTTCACTGGCTCTTGGCTTGCAGCCTTCTACTCTTCGTTTTATTTGTTTACATTTCAAATAACTTTTCTCAACTGTGACCTTCAGCTATGAATGTTGAAGACACTCATTCTATATTTAACATTGTGCCAGCTAACCTGAGAACTAATGTTAATATTAAATGATGACAAGGACTAATAATCAAATAAAGAAATAAAATGAATAAACGTCATTGAAATTGTGCTTTGATGAACCTAAAAACCATGGTTTGCATGGGACAAGGGAATATTTAAGATTACTTGCCATATAAAATGGGTGTCATGGTTAGCAAAGCAGTTAGCGCAACGCCGTTACAGTGTCAGCGACTCAGGTTCGAATCCGCCACTGTCTGTAAGGAGTATTTACGTTCTCCCCTCCAGGTGCTCTTCCCACCCTTCAAAACATACCGGGTTTGTAGGTCAATTGGGCGGCACAGGCTCATGGGTTGAAAGGCCTTGTTACCGTGCTGTATGGCTAAATTTAAAATTTAAATTAAAAAAAATATGCCTGACGCAGTGAGAAGGGTTCTCCTGCAAGCAGTCTAACATTCATATACCCATCTCAAGTAGAAGAGCTCAATTTACAATGTAAATTTTTAAATGGAACTAAAAAAGGGCAGCATAAGAGAACAATTGTGGAGCTCAGTCAGGAGCCTAATGGCTGCAGGGAAGAAACTATCTGTAAGCCTGTTGGTCCACCTCTGAGCTTTCTCCCTGATGGGAGGAGGGTGGAGGAAGAACAAAGTCTGTCCAAGGTGTGATGCGTCGTTCAATGGGTCACAAACAAAAGCACAATTGTTACTCAGTCAGGCTTTTTAAGTGTTTGACTAATTCAACCCATCAGATAATATTTCAGGATTAACTTTGGACCAAATAAACTACATGGAACATTTTGCCCCAGTATGTTCAAGAATGATTTTTTTTCAATTGTCAACTTACATTTATTACAGTCAAAACACAGGTTAATAGCTTAATTTGTCAATGTAATTTACAGCTCATTAACAAAAGAGCAAGGCCCCCTGTCTGTGAACCTTGCAAATTGTGTAACTAGAGCCTCATTAATGGCAATAATGATCTAATGGCCAATCACAGTGGATAGGCTTTATTGACATTTAATGATTCACAAACAGCTAACAACCCATGCAACTTCTCTTAATATTGGAAGAGTTGTTGACACAGCAGATAATACTTTTAAAGGTTTTAAAAAACCACTGAAATATACAATACTTTGAAAATTAAAAAAACCCAAGATGCTATAAATAAAATTAGAAAGCCTGGAAAATACTCAGTATGTCATGTGCCATCGGTATAAAAAGAAATAGAGTTAATATATCATATTCAAGATTCACCATCAGAACTTTACTAGAAGTGCACGGGTTTTGATAGAAAACGGGTTTGAAATTTCTGACCCACGGTTTGAAATTTGCAAGCTTTATTGTTGTTGCTATGTAAACCGCCTTATAATACTTTGCAAGACTTTCATTTAAAATATTTAAAACCTAGGCACTGAGCCATGGAATAGAGCCAGTCCAGTGAAAGTTATTGCTGTGATTGGGCTCCCTGCACTGTCCTGTGGTGGTACCAATCTAACTTTGATGAAAGTAACGTGAGCAATTTGGCACAAACCTACATTAGACAAATATTTTCTTAAATAAATGATGTTCATTTATTGCTAATAAAGATCTATTGCCAACAAATATCAGTTTTATGTATCCCTTTTATAGGATTAGAATGTATTACATTAAAGTGCATTGCGATAATTCTTTGAACAGTGTGGTTTTCCATAGCATTGAACTTGTTTGGAATGCATTAACAGTGTTATACAGGGTATGCCTGTACGTGAAAAAACACAAAATGCTGGAGAAGCTCAGCAGGTCAAACAGTGTCCTTTACATAGCAAAGGTGGAAATACAGAACTGACGTTTCAGGCTTGAGCCCTTCATCAAGGAATGGACCACAATATTGTTGTCGATCTGCTTAAAAAAGGTCTACAGTCATTGTGACAACTCCTGTAAGGTATTTTTTAACTGATTCATGATGACATTCATTCAGTTTAGCTCTCGTTGGACATGGTTCCACGGACTCACTTCTTAGCTTATGAAGTTCAATGAGGTGCAATTTTCTTCATTGTAGATGTAGAATGGTACCACCACTTTCATTGAACTACCGCCACACAGATACAGATGGGACAGTCCATGCCAAGTCAATGAATACTTTGGAACATTCTGAGAAGCTCTCAGAAGTCTCAACCTCTGCAAAAGCCAAATGGCATGCATCATGTAGGAGCAAAAACACAATGCTGGAGAAACTCATATAAGTGCTCCCGATACAGCAAAGATAAAGATACATAACCAATGTTTCAGGTTAAAGCCCAAAACATTGGCTATGTATCTTTATCTTTGCTATATAAAGTATACTGTTTGTCCTGCTGAATTTCTTCAGCATTGTGTTTTCACTTCAACCATGGTTTCATGCTTTACCTCATGTCAGAGTAGTTGCAAATGTGAGACTCACCACGCGCATTTGACAAGATATTTTGTAAAAGTTTACGTGCATTAAATAAAGTATAGGAATTAAAAATGCTGTTCAGTGCATTCTTAACACTGACCTCGTCCTTCCACATATCAGGATGAATATCCAGACATGACTTTATTCATTGTCCATTGCTGGTTGAAGGTTGGATTCTTCTTTGGAAATGTGTCGGTGCACGTGACTGAGGAGACAATAGGAGACCATTTGGGACCAGAGACCACGACTCCAGTAGTTGCAGAAAAAGAGAGGATTGGTCCACAAGTTAAACTCCTTAATTAGGACAAGACAAATTTTAATGGCGTAAAACAGGAACCTCCAAAAATTAATTAGGAGGAGGCTGTTTGCAGGTAAAAGAGCACCTGGCAAGTGGGAGAGTTTTAAATGAGAGATGGGGAAAGATCACGGAGAGTACCTTCCTGTTAGAGTAGTGGACAAGGTGGAAAGACTAGGAAACCTTGGTTGATCAGAGATAGGATAAGCCAAGAAAAAGAAGAAAACACATGGCATATGTAGGTTGTAGGCAGTTGAAATCCAGCAAGTATTTTGAGTGGGATAATCACGTAGGAATTCACTTAAGAAGGAAATAAGAAGGGAAGGAGGGGATGTTGGATATCTCTGGAAGATAAGGTTAAGGAGAATCCTAAGAGACCATACAAATATATTAGAGGCAAAAGAGTGTTTTGGGCCCCTTTAAGATGAACAAGGTTGTCTATGTGTGGAGCCACAGGAGATGGACGAGGTCCTAAACAAGTACTTTCTATCTGTATTTAATGTGTTGAGAAAGACATGGAAGTGAGGGAGCTCAGAGAAGAAAATTGTGATGTCCTGAAGAGTCCACATTTCAGAAGACAACATGCCTGGAGGTCTCAACAATTATGAAGGTATATAGATCCCCAAGGCCTGATCAAAAAACATTTACACACATATATGGATTGGAAAGGTTAGAGAGATATGGGCCAAACACAAGCAAATGGAACTGGCTTGATCAGCATGGACAAGTTGGGTCGATGGGACACATGTCCTTGCTTTAGAATGTAGCTGCAGTAATTTACCCAGTGTACACACACTTTAAAGAATGCACTCATTCCCTTCTTTTCAGCATAAAATTGAGTAGACTCTATTCCACTCAGACCCAACACTGAGTTCTTCATCCTACCAGCCAAACCCCCTCTGATTTTCCTTGGCTCTCCACCACATGGGCAAAAAAAGATATTTAGAAAATATATCTTCTGGTTAGGAATTCTATGATTAAGTGCTCTGCTCTAAATATTAGAATCAAGCCATTCAAAGGGAGAAGTTAAGGACCTTTTCTAACATGCAGTGACGTAGCTGGGGATAAAAACTTAGAACTTTCATCTGCAAATGACAGCTGATACTTGATCAGTTGTTAAATATTTGTTAGAGACATTTTTATCAATCAAAAGTGCACAGAGATTCAAAGCAAAGGTTGGTAACGTGAATTTGCTTCAGATATCAACCATGGATAGGAGTCACGTGATGGAGTAGTGGCCGGACGGTGAACTCCAGCCCTCTCCAGAAAAGTCGGGAAAAACGAGAGAAAATACAAAGGCACAGAAATACAAGTTAAAGAAAAGTGAATATAAAGGTGGAAAGAAGATGGAGACAAAAGGAGAAAAATCAAAATCAACGGAAAGAAGAGAGGAAGAGAAGACAACGGAGGAAAAAGGTGAAGGCCTTACCTGTCCGAAGAGGCCCGCTGCGGAGAGAAGACCCCACTACCTCAGGTCGGTAGAAAGAGAACTACAACAATGGCTCACAGAGCCGAGTAAAAGTGCGCAACCGCGCATGCGCGACTCCTCGCGCATGCGCGATGCGCATACAAAAAAACACACCGACGGGAGGGGGGACCAGCTGGGGAGTCGATCTCCACAGCCGGCAACGACAGCTGCAGAACACCTGCAGCAAGAAGACACCACAGAAGACAATGGAAACAAGAAAGAAGAGGAGGAAAGGGCAGCAAAGAAACAACAGATGGTCAACCTAGAGGAAGAAGAAGAGGAAGAGGAAGAGTACAGGGAAATAGAAGAAGAAAAGATAGGCAAGGTAAAGGAGGTACTTGCTCTTGTTAGAGGATACATGGAGTCATTTAAAGAATGGCAAACACAGGAATTCAATGATTTAAGAAGAAGAATAAACAACACAGAAAAGAAAATAAATAAAATGGATATGACCTTAACAGAAATGGGGAAAAAAATGGACAAGATGGAAGAACGGGCAATAGCAGCAGAAATGGAGGTAGAAGACTTAAAAAAGAAATTGGAGGAATCTAATAAAAAAACTAAAGAGACACAAGAATTACTAGCCCAAAAAATAGATATAATGGAAAATTATAACAGAAGAAATAACATAAAGATAGTGGGCCTTAAGGAAGATGTAGAAGGCAAGAATATGAGGGAGTTTATAAAAGAATGGATCCCTAAGGCCCTAGGATGTCCAGAACTACAGCAAGAAATGGAAATAGAAAGGGCACATAGAGCATTGGCCCCTAAACCACAACCACAACAAAAACCAAGATCTATTGTAGTAAAATTCCTAAGATATACTACAAGAGAAAAGGTGCTGGAGAAGACAATGGAAAAAGTAAGAGAGGGCAACAAACCACTGGAGTATAAAGGGCAAAAAATCTTCATTTATCCAGATATAAGCTTTGAACTCCTAAAGAAGAGAAAAGAGTTCAATGCAGCAAAAGCGATTTTATGGAAGAAAGGATATAAATTTACACTGAAGCATCCTGCGGTATTGAAAATATTTATTCCAGGACAACAAAACAGACTATTCTCGGATCCAGAAGAAGCACGAAAATTTGCAGAACAATTACAAAAATAGACTGAGGGATGAAGACGGGTAATGAGAGCAAAAATTATCACGATTGATATGTATGTGGGTAAAGACAAAAATAGACTGAGGGATGAAGACGGGTAAGGAGGGTAAAAATGACCACGATTGATATGTATGCGGGTAAAGAGGTATAAGAGTGAATAGAGACAACGGGCATATGTGAAAGTATCTGTAATTAGAGGAAAACATAGAAAGTATAGACAAGAATTAATAAGGGAAGGTAATGGAATAGAGAGAATAAGGAGGGAACTAAAAGAGTGACCTTTGTGACATATAAAAAACGAAATCTTTTCTGGGGGGGGCTGGGTGGGGGGAAAAGAGCGGTCACTGCAAAATCAGTTGACGCTTGCGAGTAGATTCGCAAATCCAAATGGAGAGGGGAGATGTGGTTGTCCGACAAGGGATAAAGGGCAACTCAGGAGGGGAAGGGGAGATTGGGGATAAAGAAGATAGAAATAGGAGAATAAGGAAAATGTTGGATGTTGTAGGAATGTTGTCTGGTAAAGAGTTGAAAATAAGAAAACAGAAATGGAAAAGGAGGAAAGGTAATGATGGAAAAACGGAAAGAGAAGATAAACAAAATATAAAATGGCTACGCTGAACTATATGACTCTAAATATTAATGGAATACATAACCAAATTAAAAGGAAGAAACTACTAAATTTACTGAAAAAGGAAAAAATAGATATAGCATTTGTCCAAGAAACACATTTAACTGAATTGGAGCACAAGAAATTAAAGAGAGATTGGGTAGGACATGTAACAGCAGCATCGTATAATTCAAAAGCAAGAGGAGTGGCTATATTAATTAGCAAAAATGTGCCATTTAAAATAGAAGAGGAAATAATAGATCCAGCAGGGAGATATGTTATGATAAAATGTCAGATATATTCAGAGCTTTGGAATCTACTTAATATATATTCACCTAACGAAGAAGATCAAAAGTTTATGCAAGATATCTTTTTGAAGGTAGCTAATACGCAAGGGAACATACTAATAGGAGGGGATTTCAATCTGAATTTGGATCCAAATATGGATAAAACGGGGAAAAAAATTAACAGGAAGAACAAAGTAACCAAATTTATAATTAAATCAATGCAAGAAATGAAACTTGTGGACATATGGAGGAAACAAAACCCAAAAGAAAAGGAATACTCATACTACTCGACTAGACATAAAACATACTCAAGGATAGACCTATTCCTGTTATCAGCCCACATACAAGGGAGAGTTAGGAAAACGGAATATAAAGCTAGACTATTATCGGACCACTCACCCCTGTTATTGGCAATAGAGCTAGAAGACATCCCTCCAAGAATGTATAGATGGAGATTAAACCCCATGCTACTTAAAAGACAGGATTTTAGAGAATTTATTGAAAAACAATTAAAAATGTACTTTGAAGTAAATACGGAATCAGTGGAAGATAAGTTTATACTATGGGACGCAATGAAAGCATTCATTAGAGGGCAAATAATAAGTTATGCAACCAAGATGAAGAAGGACTATAATCAGGAAACAGAGCAGTTGGAAAGGGAAATAATAAACATAGAAAAAAAATTAGCAATAAAGGAAGATACAACCAAAAGAAGAGAATTGGCGGATAAAAAAATAAAATATGAAACATTACAAACATATAAGGTGGAGAAGAATATAATGAAGACAAAACAGAAATATTATGAACTAGGGGAAAAAACACACAAAATCCTAGCATGGCAGCTTAAGACAGAGCAAACTAAGAAAACGGTATTGGCAACAAGGAAAAAAGACAAACAAATTACATATAATCCAAAAGAAATTAAGGAAAACTTCAGAGAATTCTATGAACAATTATACCGAACCGAAAACGAAGGGAAAGAAGGGAAAATAGATGAATTTTTGACTAAAATTGAACTACCAAAACTACAAATAGAGGAACAAAATAAATTAACAGAACCATTTGGAACAGTAGAAATACAAGAGATAATAAAAAATTTACCAAATAATAAGACACCAGGAGAGGATGGACTCCCAATAGAATTCTACAAAACATTTAAAGACCTAATAATACCGCCCCTCCTGGATGTAATCAACCAGATTGATGAGACACAAAACTTACCAGATTCATGTAAAACAGCAATAATTACAGTGATACTAAAACAAGGGAAAGATCCACTCTCACCAGCGTCATATAGACCAATATCTTTGCTAAACACAGATTATAAGATAATAGCTAAACTATTAGCGAACAGATTAGCAGAACAGGTACCGAAAATGGTAAATTTAGACCAAACTGGATTTATCAAAAAAAGACGCACAACAGACAATATTTGTAAATTTATTAACTTAATTCATGCAGTAGAAGGAAATAAAGCACCGGCAGTAGCAGTTGCTTTAGACGCAGAGAAGGCCTTCGACAGAGTAGAATGGAATTACTTGTTCAAAGTATTGCAAAAATTCAGTTTACCGGAGAAGTATATTAATTGGATTAAAGCATTATATAAGGGACCGTTAGCGAAAGTGACAGTAAATGGACATGTATCAAAGCAATTTAACTTAAGCAGGTCAACGCGGCAGGGATGCCCACTATCACCATTATTGTTTGCGCTAGCTATAGAACCACTAGCAGAATCGATAAGAAGAGATAATAATATAAAAGGAATAAAAATAAAAGACAGGGAATATAAAATCAGTCTGTTTGCGGATGATGTGATAGTGTACTTAACAGAACCAGAACTATCAATAAAAGAACTATATAAGAAATTGAAGGAATATGGAGAAGTGTCGGGATACAAGATAAACGTAAATAAAAGTGAAGCAATGCCTATGAATAACGCGGATTTCTCAAAATTTAAGGAGGAATCCCCATTCAGATGGCAAACGCAGGCAATAAGATACCTAGGTGTGCAAATAAACAAAAATCTAGGCCAATTATATAAACTCAATTACAATCCACTAATGAAAAAACTACAGGACGATTTAGAGCATTGGAAAGAGCTACCACTAACACTGATAGGAAGGATAAACTGTATTAAAATGAACATTTTTCCAAGGATACTATACTTATTTCAGGCATTGCCAATACAACTGACAGAAAAATTCTTCAAAGAGTTAAAGAAAATAATAAGGAGATTTTTATGGAGAGGGGGGAAACCGAGGATAGCACTAGACAAATTAACAGAATGGTATAAACAAGGAGGCTTACAATTGCCAAACTTCAAAAATTATTATAGAGCCGCACAATTAAGGTACCTATCAGATTTTTATCAAACAAGGGAAAAACCAGACTGGACGAGACTAGAATTAGATAAAATAGGGGAAAAGATACCTGAACACATATTATATAAATGGGACGAAAAATTGGTACAACATAGAACTTCTCCAGTATTACACCATCTCCTCAATATATGGAAGAAGATACATGTAGAAAGAAATAAAATAAATTACCAAATACCAAAACTAATATTGACGCAAAATAAGCTACTCCCTTTTACAATAGACAACCTTGCCTTTAGAAAATGGGAAAAAAAAGGGATTAAAAGAATAGAAAATTGTTTTTCAGGAAGTAGATTCTTATCCTTTGAACAAATGAGAGATAAGTACAATATAACGGGAGATACAGCGCTGGCATATTACCAACTGAGATCCTACTTGAAAGATAAATTAGGAAGCAACTTGAGTTTACCAGAGGGAAGTAACCTTGAATATGTGATTACAGATACAATGTTAATCAAAAGATTTATAAAAAATATGTATATTAAACTGCAAGAAAAGGAAAATGAGGAAACAAATGGTAAAACTAAACAAAAATGGGAACAAGATTTAAATATAAAGATAAAAAAGGAAACATGGGAGAAGTTATGCTCTGGAACGATGAGAAATACAATAAATACGAGGCTGCGTATGATACAATATAATTGGTTACACAGACTATACATCACACCGCAAAAGTTAAATAAATGGGACCCAACAGTATCTGATAGATGTTTTCGATGTAAAAAAGAAAGGGGAACAACAATTCATGCAATCTGGACATGTGAGAGAGTAGAAAAATTTTGGGATGATCTCAATCAGATATTAAATAAAATAACAGAAAACAATATACCAAAGAATCCAGAGATCTTTCTCCTAAGTAACATAAAAAATAAAGAATTTGGAATTGACTTGGAGGATGCACAAAAAAGATTTGTTAAGATAGCCCTAGCTGTAGCAAAAAAATGTATTATGTCAACCTGGAAATTGGAAGATAATTTGAAAATACAACAATGGTATATAGAAATGAATAAATGTATTCCATTAGAAAAAATAACATATAGTTTAAGAAATAATATCGAAATATTCGAACAAGTATGGGAGCCTTACATTAAATACAATAGCGAAAACCTACCGGGAACAAACATTACCTAAGTTGATGGAAGGAGAAGAGAAGAAAAAAATGGACTCAGTAGAATTTCTGGTGTATTTTTGTTGAATGACAACATTGTCTAACTGAATTAATGCAACCTAGATTGTATAACTAAAATGGATGAGAGGGGGGAGGGATGGGGGGGTGGCTTGGGAGGAGGGAGGGGGGAGGGAGAAAAAGTCACTGTAAATGTGTGGAAAAGAAAAAGTGTATATCATGGCTATTGTGATTTATGGTGTGAAAAATAAAAAATTTAAAAAATAAAAAAAAAAAAAAAAAAAGATATCAACCATGAATGGTTGAACAGACTCGAGGAATGAAATAACTGATTATTATACCTACCTTCCCATATGTTGTATTGCCATAAAGTGAATCATAAAATTTGATTCTGGAGAAGATGCATATATTCAAGATTCTTTTATTTCGTTTGTTTCAAACTGCCCCCCCTACACTCACATTCCACTTCAAGCAATCCCTATGCCATGTGCTCTTTGATTAGTAAGGGATTGCTTAAAGTGGGATGTGAGTGGGAAGGGAAGGTTGAGAATCACTACTCTCGACCAGAAATATTTTACTTGAGAAAAATTTTCATTGGCCCATTTCCTTTGGAGATATGAAACCGTGCACATGATGAGTCAATGAGGGACAATTCAATGGTTTCAAGTTATTTCTTTCCACTCACATATCACCTTAAGCAATCCCTTACTAATCACAGAGCACCTAAGACATAGGGATTGGTTATGGTGGAATGTGAGTTTAGGGGGCAGTTTTAAAACCACTGCTTTATTTTCATGTATTAAAATAGCTGTAATATTACACAAAATTTACTTTAGTCTGCTGTAAGACAGACAAAGATTCCTCAACAGCAGAAATTGCCTGGCACCCCTTTCAGATAAAGAAAAATAAAAGAGAGTCCCTACAAGGTCATTGAGAGTCCATATATTCATCTCCAGCATAGCCAAACCATTGGCAACCTCAGTCCAAACCATTGGTAACTGAGTTCCAGATCAAAACCTCCAACATGATCAGGAAGCCTTCAGTGTCCTCAGAACCCTCTCGTATCTCTGTACTGATACCTGGTACCCCTGTAGCTAGTCTTGAGCCAGTCTCTAGCCTGGTTTGTGCTTTGACTGCAGTCCAGCAGCCTGTAGCCTGTATGGGTTCCTCGCCTTGAGTCACCAACAACCCATCGCTTGTGTGTTCTTCAGCCGCAGAGTCCCTCACTGGTCAGACGCCATGGTCACTGTTCCATAGTGTCGTCTCCTCTGCTTCTCCTCAAATGGGGGAGGGGGAGTGGTCATTCTTTTTCTTCTTCCCCAGAGGCTCCAACTCCTTGAGGCTGCAGCTAAACACAGGCGCCACCATCTTGGGCCCAGACGGCAGGATCGCAGGATTTTAAAATAAACCACCATCGGCTCTTTTAACAGGCCAACTAAAACCTGTACAGAGCTGTCAGTAGTTGAACTGTGCAGGAGATCCCTGCAGAGGAGCACCGTAGCTCTGTGGGTCCACACCAGCGACAGCACTGCTTTCGCCGCCATTTTTTCAGATAGAATCTTGTCACATAAATTGGATTTAAGAATCAAATTTATATATCTGATGAGCTGTTAACAACAAACTAACATTTTAAGATTTAAATATTTTCAATTTATTATTTTTTCTATTTAAATTTAGGCCTACAGCACAATGACAGGCCCTTCCAGCTTATGAGCCCATGTCGCCCAATTAACCTACAACCCCAGTACATTTTTGAAGGATGGGCAGAAACCGAAGTACCTGGAGGAAGCCCACGTAGACTCGAGGAAAGTGTACAAACTCCTTATAGACAGTGTTGGATTCAAACCCAGATCTCTGATGCTGCAATAACATAATGGTAATTGCCATGCTAACCATAACATTCTCTATCTATTCAAAGATTTTGTTGATACACCTCTAAGTATAAAACAACCTATTCTAATTCTCTTACAAAGCACCTAATAGCCTGGAAACGCCTGAGATTGTCTGATCGCGGAAGCTAAGCAGGTTCAGGCCTGGTCACTACTTGGAGGGGAGATGTCTAGGAACACCAGGTGCTGTAGGTTTCTGTGAGGGGCACTGGACAAAGTGGCAACCCTCTGTCTGCCTTATGATAGATAAAAGTTAAAGAATTTAATGTGTGTTACATTCTAAATGTAGTATTATGTTCCTTTATCTTTATTCTCTATGGACAGTCGCACTCTCATTACTAAAGAAGAAATAAAAACATCAAAATTCTGGTTACCCAACAGATTCTTCTCATTGTGCTTTCAAGGGTCCTCAAGTTGAATCCAACTCAAGCCTAAGGATCAAAGTCTTCCTTCACTTGCATTTCAAGTGGGAAAAAAATACAGACAAGTGTGAGGTGTTGCATTTTGGAAGGACAAACTAAGGTAGGACACTGAGGAGTGTGGTAGAACAGAGGGATCTGGGAATACTGAAATATAATTCCCTGAAAGTGGTGTCACATGTAGATAAGGTTGTAAAGAGAGCTTTTCGCTAATTGGCTTATTGGGATTCATAAATCAAATAACTGAGTATAGGAGTTGGGTTTGTGGTAACATTGTATTAGACATTGGTGAGGTCAAATTTCAAGTATTGTGTTTTTGGTCAGCTAACTACAGGAAAGATATCAATAAGATTTACTAGGATGTTGCTGGGACTTCAGGAACTGAATTCCAGTGAAAGATTAAACAGGTAAGGACTCTATTCCCTGGATCGTAGAATGAGTGGAGATTAGATGGAGGAATACAAAATGATGAGAGGTATAGATAAAGGAAATGCAAGCAGGCTTTTTCCACTGAGGTTATGTGCAATACAAACCAGAGGACATAGGTCAGTGGTTTTTAAACTTTTTCTTTCCACTCACATACCACCTTAACTAATCCCTTACCAATCACAGAGCACCTATGGCATAGGTTCATTAGGTAGGTCCCTGGCTTGGTGTGGTTTATAGATGGGAAAAAAAAATTGAGCAGAGTGAGCCTGTAGTCATTGGAATGAGAGGTGATCTTACCATACGAGGTAGTCATTGGAATGAGAGGTGATCTTACCATATGAGGCCCTATGGGCTACTGACAGGATGGATTCTGAGAGGATAATTCCATAGTGTTGGAATCTGCAGCAAGGATATAGATTTAGAATAACCATTAAAAGCATTGGAGGAATTTAAAGATACAGGAGACTTTCTTAATGTAAGTTTTTAACTCATTCCATTGACAATTAATTTCCTCTCACTGATGCTGCTTAACCCACTGACTTCTTCCAGTAGGATTTTTTTCTCCAGATTCCAGCATCTGCAGTCTTTAGTCTCTCCAACCTGTTTCTATAGCCCCTTTCACACTTGCCAGTGATCCCAGGAATCGAATGCCAATTGGTCTTGAAAGTAGCAAGTGTGAAAGCAAAATATGCTCAACGTCGGCGTCAGGTGACATCATCTCACGCCAGGGATTGCCGGCCTCGACTCCCAGTAAAATCCCCGGCATCTGCAGATGCCGGTGTTGAGATCAGACAAATGTGAAATGGGCAATTGCATTGCAGGCACTTCCTATTAAAGGTAGAACAGACAAACAGCGGGGATAAACCCTTGCAAGTGTGAAAGCGTTCAGTGATCTGGTTAGGAGTGGTCTAGTGGGATAGTTCCTATCCCAGGATACTGAGTGGCCAATTTACTGGGATGCAAGTGTGAAAGGGGCTTATGTTGCATAACACTATGACTAAAATGTTATGCTGCACAGCCAGAAGGAACAGAAAAGACAATTCATGGAGGAACTAGATGGATGGTGCGGTGACAATAAAAATAAAGCAGAATTCTGCAATAGAATCATCTAAACGTTACCTTGAAACAAATTGTGTGTGTGTGTGTGTGTGTGTGTGTGTGTGTGTGTGTGTGTGTGTGTGTGTGTGTGTGTGTGTGTGTGTGTGTGTGCCTCCATGCTCACATCTGTGTATTTGTGCATGTGGATGTGTGTGTCTGTGTGTTTGCATTTGCATGTATGTATGTGTTGGTTTTGGTGTAAATGTGTGTGTGTGTGTGTGTCTGTATATTTGTGCCTGTGTGTGTGTCTGTACACTTGTGTGTGTGTGTGTGTGTGTGTGTGTGTGTCTGTCTGTCTGTACACTTGCGCCTGTGTGTGTGTGTGTGTCTGTACACATGCGCCTGTGTGTGTGTCTGTACACTTGCACCTGTGTGTATACACTTGCACCTGTGTGTGTGTATCTGTACACTTGCACCTGTGTGTGTATACACTTGCGCCTGTGTGTGTGTGTGTCTGTACACTTGCACCTGTGTGTGTATACACTTGCACCTGTGTGTGTGTATCTGTACACTTGCACCTGTGTGTGTGTATCTGTACACTTGCACCTGTGTGTGTATACACTTGCGCCTGTGTGTGTGTGTGTCTGTACACTTGTGCCTGTGTGTGTGTCTGTACACGTGCACCTGTGTGTGTGTCGGTACACATGCACCTGTGTGTGTGTGTGTCTGTACACTTGCGCCTGTGTGTGTGTGTCTGTACACTTGCGCCTGTGTGTGTGTGTCTGTACACGTGCGCCTGTGTGTATGTCTGTACACATGCGCCTGTGTGTGTCTCTGTACACTTGCACCTGTGTGTGTGTGTCTGTGTGTGTCTGTACACTTGCACCTGTGTGTGTGTGTCTGTACACTTGCGCCTGTGTATGTGTCTGTACACTTGCACCTGTGTGTGTCTGTACACTTGCGCCTGTGTATGTGTCTGTACACTTGCACCTGTGTGTGTGTATATACACTTGCGCCTGTGTATGTGTCTGTACACTTGCGCCTGTGTGTGTGTCTGTACACTTGCACCTGTGTGCCTGTACACTTGCGCCTGTGTGTGTGTGTCTGTCACATGCGCCTGTGTGTGTGTGTCTGTACACTTGCGCCTGTGTGTGTGTGTGTCTGTACACTTGCACCTGTGTGTATGTGTCTGTACACTTGCGCCTGTGTGTGTGTGTTTTGAAATTTAAAGCTTGTCTCAAAATCGCAGTCTTGATTTTGAAGTAAATTTTTCAAAGGTTGAACTTAAATCTGTAGTTTTCTTGTCTCATTTGCTTGAATTCTCTCTGATGGGTGTCCATCCACCTTCTCCATCTAAACATTATGAGAACATTGAGTTGAGGTTTCTGGGGAGATAGGCTCACTTTCTTTGAGGCCAACTGAATGATAATTAGTGTAGAATATTACATGATGTGCAGGGTGATTGAAGAATACCCACAACTGCCTGTTTAGGGCACGATTCCTGCATTTAGAGCTGATTCTGACCTTCCATTGGCATCATTTTTAACTTTATTTCAGCTCCTTGCCAGCTACCAGAGTATTTCTTGTGATACTTGATTTATCTTCAGTTGCATAATTATTGACTAAATGAGTCAAACAACAAATGTTTTGCACGTCTGTTACAATCCTAATTAAACATAATCCTGACCATATGCATATCCTGGCAGATTAGTTACATTTTCTCCATAACCACTGCAATTCATCTGGCACGAGCATTTAACGTGGGGGAAACTGAATATTCAAATCAGTCTGATAATGGTTACAATCAAAAGCCAAAAAGTTACTTGCACGTGTGTTGAAATGGAATGAATGGTTCCAAGTCGCTTGATAAATTTTACAAGGATATTTTGCAAGAATCTTAGCTAGCAAAGTGAATTAATAAGTCCACTGTTTACTGCTGGTTTGACAAAAGATCCGATCTATGTTCCCGTTTGTCTTATTTGTGTTTAAATGCCTCAAATACAAAACGGGCTCCTTTGGCATTTATTATTGTTTTTCTCACTGACAAGTGAGATTATAAGAATCCTAATGAAGGCTTCCAGAGGAAAATCCTTCTGATTAAAATGCCATAATGCTAGTTGAATTCATGTATATGCTTAATTAGCATAATCTCTTTAGCACAAGTAAACATATCAACTTGAATAAAGAAACCAAAGGATGACACCACAGCTAAAAAGAGTGTTCCGAGCATGCTAACAGGACACAGGAACAAATACCCTGTAATAACCGTCATTACGCCTCATCTTATAGGTGCTGCTCTGTAAATGCATATAAGATTCTTTTTGACTGAACTGAGAATTTTTCTGCCATCTGCTTTGATACCAACAAATTCACCGAGAGAGTAATGAGGGCCTCACCTTTTGAATAGACGTTCCTCGTGATTTCTTTATGAGAGGCATAATAATAAGTAGAGCGCATTAACAGGCCCTTCCTCCCACGCATCTGTGCCAAACATGATGTCCAAATCAAACTAAAAACCTGCTGCTTGCACCTGATTGATTTCCCTCCATCCCCTTCATATCCATGAGTGCATCTTAAATGTATCTGCTTCCAATGCTACTTCTTGCAGCTTGTTCCAGGCACCTAACCTTCTGTATAAAACCTTTGCACCCAACATGCATCTTCATTTAACTTTCTCCCAGAAATGCAATTAAACAGCATGTAATCACAGTCTTACCTTCATTGCTAAAATTAATTTCCAACAATGATCCTAGTTTTATGCCATCAGATACTGTGGTATGTTCTGTTGCCACTGAAGGATGAGAGTTAACACATTCCTATTTATGCGGCACGTCTACTGAGCCTAAAGATGATCTCGTATGCCAGGAAGGCTGAAGGAGACGTGGCTGTCACAGGCACCAAAGGAAAGATTTTCTATTTATGGCTGGTAGCTGGATGACAAAGATTTTTTAAGTCAGAAATTAATCTAATCCACTAATATTTCTGCCTGTTAAAACAGTTTGATCCATAAGCAGAATATTATAGCTAATAATCAAGTTATGATGTGTCCCATGTTTTGTTGTGTTTGTAGGTCAAAGGAAATCAGGTGTTTCTTTTAACCCAAATTGGAAGCAAGCTCTCACCCACTATGTAAGTGTTGAGTGTTCCATGAATAGATATAAAAAGTAAATTAAGAAATTCTGTAAACACTATGGTTGAAGTAAAAACACAAAATGCTGGAGAAACTCAGCTGGTCAAGCAGTGTCCTTTTTGTAGCAAAGGTAAAAATACATAACCAGAGTTTCGGGCTTGAGCCCTTCATCAAGGTATAGAAGAATGTCGGCAGGCATTCGAACGCAAGGATTTGGGGGGGGGGGGGAGAAGACAGGAGATGATAGGTGGAGAAGGGGGTGAGGGACAACAGGGATGGGGAGGAGGGATGGCTGGATGGGTGGAGGGGGTAGGGGGAAGAACTGGAAAAACTGGAAAGGGGGAGGGGAAAAACTATCCCAACCTGACCACCCGCAGATTGGAGGGACAACATATTATTTTCCGTCTGGGCACTCTCCAGCCAGATGGAATTAACATCGACTTCTCTGCTTTCTGCTAAGCTTTTAAATAAAGTATTCAAAAGAAAACTCTGCTCACCTTAATTCCCCTCCCCCTTTCCAGTTTTTCCAGTTTTCTCCCTCCCTTCCACCTCCACCCACCCAGCTATCCCTCCTCCCCCTGATTGCTTCTGTCTCCTCCCTCCCTTCTCCATCTATCATCTCCTGCCAATCCCCCCCCCTCCCCACCCATCCCTTCGTTCGGATGCCTGCCGACATTCTTCTATACCTTGATGAAGGGCTGAAGCCCGAAACACCAGTTATGTATTTTTACCTTTGCTAGTAAAGGACACTGTTTGACCAGCTGAGTTTCTCCAGCACCTTGTGTTTTCACTTGAATAGAGCTAGGTGGAACTTAACAGTTTGCTATTTCCTGCTGTGAAGTAAATTGTGATAATCACATGCAGTACAAACATTGGTCTTTAAAAGCTGGGTTTGCTTTTGTGCTCTGAAGTTTATATAAGATTCCTGCCTTCCAGTAACCTCTGAGAGAAATTAGCATTTCAAATCTATTAATGTCAGTTTTCTGCTAGTGCTGTACAAAGTATGGCCAAATGCATTTTACACTGAACGTATATTACAGATGAAGCTGGAGCCCCTCTAGAAGCCGGCTTGCTGATTGCTTCCTGGATTTTCTGTTTTTGTTTCAGATTTCTGGAATCTGCATTTTTTTGGTTGCTTTTTTTTTAATCCCTGGTCAGCCCTGAGACTCATGGGGCTTTCTCTGTATTCACTATTTCAGGTTTGTTCTGTTTTATACAGTTCCAGGTTTTCTCTCTCTCTTCACACCACCTCCAGATAGGTTAGTCAGCAGTAACATGCCTCCAGCATCGTTTCCTAGTCGCTACCCATCCTAGCACAAGATTGTTCCTCCCTATTTCATTCTCTTCAATTTAATGGTGTTGTTTTCAGTGGTCTGAAAAATTATCTCTGTTTTCCTTCTGCAGATGCTGCCTGATCTGCTGAGTATTTCCTGCTTTTATACTTCAATGTCCCTAGTTTGGCCTCAATTCTATTCCAGAACCGAAGAAGGTTCATCATATTTTTACCCTACAGTTCAAAAAACATCAATTACCCATTAATGTAAATCAAACACCTAGAAAACAATTACAAATCCATGTACTAAGTAAAACTGCAGAGACACGCCTGGTGACCTTTTTTATACAAGGGAAGTTGTTGGATTCTATTTAAAGTGAAGAAATATATCTCAAATATCTGAGCATTAGGAATACATTTTGTGTAAATCCCTCAAAGCCAACCATATTTTTGGGCATTATAACTTCAGTCAGTTCTGATGAAGGATTATAGACTAGAAATGTTAATGCAGGAACACTGCCTGAGTGTTCACAAAACAGTCTGCTGTTAATTCAGATATCTAGCATTTGCAGTTGATTTTTTCTCTCACTTGTGTCTTTGTCAAGTGGTTTCACCATAAAGGTGATGTAAAATGAGCAAGGTCACGATATTTGATTCCAAGTTAGTTCCACTTTATCTGTCGGGAAAGTTGGCTTCTTGAAGAAAAAGCCACATATTCATTTTAACAATTTACCGTAAATATTAATAACTGTAAATTTAAATTCAAAGCACATTGGCTCCATGTCACTAAAGATAGATGTAGAAAGGAGTCATGTCTAACCTAAAATCATTCACGTCTCAGATGGGGGATTGAAGATGAGCCAGCACCATTCTAATCCTCATCTTCAGTAAAATTGGGATCAAGGTGACTCAAAATTCTTGCTATATAATTCTCACTATATAATTCTTATAGTATCTATACCTCACACTGTCTCAGGAAAGTTTCCAACATGATAAAGGACCAATCACACCCTGGTTACACTCTTTTCTTCCCCTCCCTCCCCCTTCTGTCAGGCAAAAGGTACATGAACTTGTAGACATGAACCTCCACGATTGAGCACAGACTCTTTCCCACTGTTATCAGAGTCTGAAATTGGGCCGTTGTTGATAAAAGATGATGCCCTTGCATTGTTTTAACTGTGCTTTTCTCTGTACCCTGCATGTTGTCTTTGTAACACTCCTTGACTTAAAACTGTAACACTATAACCTGTACTTCTGTTTTTATTATTGTACTTCCTGCCACACTTACATAAGAATGTGTTGATTTTCCTGGATAGCACGCAAAGCAAAGATTTTCCCTGTATCTTGGTACACGTGACAATAAACAATTCAATTCAATTGACCCCTGAAGCAATTACTGATACATCTGAATGAATGTGAAGCTATGGATTCCTCCCCCACTACCAGTTCCTTTCATAGCACAAGGCCCAGTACTGAAAGGTTGAAGTCTTGAATGAACGGCCCAAGAATTCTCCAACTTGCCATGAAAAATGGCATGTCAACTGGTTAATTGAATGTTCTTATATATTCTTAATATTTCAATTCATGGATCCATGTGTGGAAAGTGGAGGTTGTATCATCCTATCTGGACGTGAACAAGATTCAATGTTTAGGAGCCTTCCTGAATTTAGAAAGTATAATTGGCTTGTTTCTTTGAAGAGAATTGTGGATTCGCCCACAGCCCTTATGTTGCTGATTAGATACTTGCATTTGTTTGATTGGTTAGACAATTAATACATTGGAGATGATGTAGAAATAGCATGCAAATAATATCTTAGAATATAATTTGCATATCATGTTGGTGCAGGCTGAATATATAAAATAAAATACTTGTAAAAAAATCATTGTTAGGAAGTTCTTTCTTGGTAAATAATGAGGAGAAATCGAAGAAGATAGAAAGCACCAGAATCTGATTTATAAATATCACAAGGTCATTCCTATCAAATTTAAAGCCTCAATAATTAAGAGGTCAATGGCACTGTATTATGAAGCTGGCTTGTACATAATAAATATAGCACAGTGATAAATCACTGACATTGTGCCAATAAATATAAAGGTATATTCCACAGATATTGCATCAGGACTGCTGTGTTTTCTATATATTAATGAGAGAGTCTTGTGTATCATTTCCTGGTGATGTAATATGTAGCAAATGATGGCAGTATAAAAGCAAATATTTGGGGAACATGAAATAGACACATATACATTTAGAAATTTAGCATAAAGTGATAATTTATTGTTATGAGAGAGAAGGCGAGATAAACTGATACACTATTTTAATATGGGTGTGGAAGCAGAGAAATCTGCAAAATCCAGAAAAATTGAGGTGTATGAGGGCTAAGGATGTTATGCAATAGATACAGAAAAATCCAAATGAAAGGAAGTTATAAAGTAGTCTCAGTTGTTGACCTTTAGTCAATTCTAGTTTCACAATAAGAAAAATGTCTGTGTCCTTGGAGTGGGTGCCAAGTCACATGACTTCAGTTCTATGGAGAGTGTGGGCATGCTCAAAACATTGCCTTGCAGCAGAAATCTGATGGAGGTGTATGAAGTCATGAGAAATTTTGCTAAAATTATAGTAGCCAACTGCTTCGTCACCAGAGCGAGGACATAGATTTATAGTGATTGACAAAGTAACCAGAGGTTGTACAGTGAAGTAACTGCATGAAGCTGATAGGAGACAAAGTATGAACAGGGAAAACAATAAATGTCATATGACACAGAAACCAGTCCATCGGTCCTCTGTGTCCATTTTAGTCGTCAGTGGTATCTATACCGTTCCTATTTTCAAACACTTGACCCATACACTTTTATCCCATGGTGTTATGAGTGTTCACCTCATTAGAACACGGTAGTTGGGGTCCAAGATTTCATACCACGTTACAGCCAAGTCACGGAACAGATGCATATATGCCAGAGTTGCCACGGATAATCAAACCCACATATGACCAGTTTTCGAAGGATCCACTATCTATAACTAACAATTTCAATGAAAGAAAGCAAGTGTATTCTTTTAATATTGGGGTTCTGAATTTTAATCAACTTATTTTACAGAAAAATGGACTTTGGGGTCCACAGACACCCGCGCTGTGGAGATTCCGCGGATTAACGAATCACGCTTTAACGAGTTTCAGTGTAGTTCATCAATGCCTGAACGTCCACCTAAATAAAAGCCTGGGAGAGAGAGAGAGAGAGAGAGAGAGGCCGTGGTAGTGGGATGGGAGGGGTTAAAGTGGGTTGAGTCTGACAAATTCAGTGAACATGCTGGCAAAAGCATGCCATCCCTGACTTGGCATTGTTTAATGACTGATCGTTTTACATTGTCTATTGCAGTTTGAGGAAACGGCAATCAAATCTGAAAGATCATCTTGAGGGCAGTATTGCCCATTGGGTATACAATAAGCCTGTTGGTAACTTGTCTGGATAAAATAAAGTAACCCAAGATGAGTGTCACAGCAATGTTGCACGTAGTTATGTGCCTGTACAAATTTGCCAGAGAAAATCCACGTTGTACATGCTGAACTGAATATCAATATATTGTCGTTAATTTATTAGGATAGACTGAGATCTATTCCAGTACTAGATGATCTACCTAAAATCGGTTCCGGATCGCGTAAAAAGTATTCAGGTATTCTTGCTTTGATTTGTCTCCTTCTTTTACTTTAATTACTACTTCATTCTCAAAGAAAATTGATACAGGTTCTAATTACCACTAAAACACCAGAACATCTGACAAAAGCAGGGACTAATAAAAATACCAGCAGCAACGAAAACAACAGTGTGTGCAGATGAAAGCACGTGATTCAAAGCGTCTTTGTCATTGGGTAATAATGACAGCTCAGACCTGAGCGCATTCGAAGGTTCAAAGAGTGAATTAGCATCGAGTTTTAGCCTCGTGGGTCTATTGATGCATGTCAGATGGGCTTTCGGAAAATGCTTTAGTTGTTATAACTTACTACAGAGATATTTTTGCTGAAACACTGCACAAAAGTTTTATAGACAGTCATTTGGGTGTTACCCGGTATAATGAAAATCGGTGGGGGGGGGGGGGGGGGTTGAATCTGCAGGTACTGAAAACAATTGTGTTCACTGTATTTTTCGCCGAGGCACTAAAGACTGGGGTCAAGTACTGGAAAACGGGATGAGTACTCGACTATCCACGGTGGGCAGAAGGACCTGTTGCCATGCGGTTTAACGCTTTGTCTCTTACCTGTCGCGTTGCTGTTGGCGAGATTTCCACATTAAAAAGAACAGGGTCCTTGAAATTATTTGATTTAATTTGATGTTTGGCGGGTTGTTTACTCCACTCTCCATTCTTTAATTAAAATCCTGGCGAAGCCTGTACTTCACAATGAAGTAGGTGAAGAAGGTGAACAAATATCGATAAGATTTTCTTTTCACTACCAGCCCGATGCTTTTGAAGTTTTCATGGCATGTTATAACTTTTAAACTGAAAACAAGTTCTGTAGATGGAGTTGAATGCTAATGTGTACCTTGTGATGTCAGGTCACGGGTGTTAAATGAATTTGTTTCTCTGGGGGAATAATAGACATCTAACATCATAATATTCGATCTATTTAGTCAAAGTTTCTACTAGCTCCATACAGAACCATAAGCGTTATCGGTTAAAAATGCAAATTATTACATTAATTATAACGAGGAATCAATTTTAGAAAATATAATAGTCTTGAAAATAATCGACATTGAAACATAATGATTCTCCTCGTTTCTTGGCCGTTGTCACCATAACTATTTGGACAAGATGTGAAAACCCAGCCCCTCTGAGAGCTCACTGCTTGGCATCTTTCCACTAAGAGTATTAGGCAACTTTAATGAAAAGTGCGGGCTTTTCGAACTCCTGGTCACGAAATGACCTGGAATTGGGTCCCTTCCTGACCTCCGCAAAGTGTGTTGACCGAGAGCTGAGGGCGGAGCTCGGTCAGAAGTATAGGGGAGGAGACCCAATAGCAAGTTTCCCAAAAGTTCTGTCCAGGTTTGTACCAGGAACAGCTCTCCCCCCCACCCCACCCCACCCCACCCCACCCCTCAAATTGAGACAATGATCTCAGTAATGAAATCGAATCGTTCCAACCGCCCCCCCCCAAAAAAAGTTGTTGAAAAAAATCTCACAATGTCTCTTCGCGCGTTCGGTGGTCGCGGCTGGAGAGAGGGGTCGCGGAAGGAGGAGATTCATATACAAAAAAAACCAAATCAAATAGCAAGTTGTTGATCCCAATCAGGAGCTTCCCAAATGGAAACAAGTTCAGCGATGGGAGGAAGGAGGCGAAATGTGGTCAGAGACCACCAACAACCCCCCCAAAAATGCAACAAGAATCAAACAGAAGAAAAGTATGTTGGCGAGAGTGCCGTATATTATTTGGGGGCCATTATTTTTATCTGGACACTAGATGGCGCGTTCAACGAGGAGTTTCCACAGCCAGGTGTTGGGAAGAGAGATCCCAACTTGAATCACAGCAGAACTCCTCAATCTGCGCTCTGCTGCACCGCTCTACATATGCTGCTATTATTCCTCATTGTCCAGTTGAAAATGCAGCTTTGTCCAAGGGGCGAGATAACACCCCCGCTCCTCGCTTTTTTTCCACGGGATTAAAACCAACAGCTTGACTAATCGAACCGTCATAACCGTTAAAGGACAATTACAACGCTTGAAGATTGACCCTCTTTCAACAACTTCTCAACGGTTCATCAATGCGTGTGGGGTCAGCCGTCAAACAGCGAGGGGACTGAGTTGTCCCGCGAGCAAAGTGCACCAGATTGTTGAGTACGTTTTCAACTTGCAAACAGTTTGTCGCTTGCCATTGAAAAGTCAAAGATGTATTTGATATTTCTTTAAACTGGCGGCTTAATCGTGGTCCAGCGCAGGGCAGTAGGCGAATTCCTCCGGGGAATACTCCGTACTTAACTGGGCTCAACGGACCTCCCGGGTTTCTTTTTTTTTAATGGTCCTAATTCCTTCTGCGCTTCCACAGACCACAGAAGGTCCTGGGCTCGAATTTGACTTGCACTCTTTCAGCTTTCAGATGGGACTCCTCGGTTCCTCAGTTCCCAATCCCCTCGTCTGGCGGCACCAACCCAATTTCTCCATTCCCGTGGACCGAAATGTTTCGAGGATTGCAGCTAGTTTTCGCCTCCGTTCATATTGCAGCTCGCTCTCCCTTAGAAGTGCTGGTTGATCGTGCATTTTATGTCTGTGGATTAAAACTATTTGGGCTTTTCCATTCATAAAACTACTTGGAGTTCGTGTAAAACAGGTGATGTAAAATAGTGGGGTGGGGAGGGGGTCTATTTCTGCTTATGACACGGATTCAGAAAACAATTCAAAAATCGCTGCAGCGCTGGTTTAAATATTGCGGGACTTCTCAGTTGATATGGTTAAAATGTGAACATGACTCGTCTTATTTTGTTTTGATTGCAATGGTCTTTGATCCATTGATTCGCGGAATAAGTTAGAAAACAAGATTGCACGGCGAAACGTTGGTGATGTATCTTTATCTTTGCTACATAGAGGACACTGTTGGACCTGCGGAGTTTCTCCAGCGTTGTGATTTTCCTTCAACCACGGTAAGTGCCCCCTTGAAAGTTGACGTGTCGAGGTTGGCTATGGATGCCGTGCCATGTTTTTCGAAGTCGTGCACATTATTTTAACAGATGTCCCAGCCACTGACTCCGGCTATTGTCTTCCCGCCCCCCCTCCCTCCCAGCCCCGTTTTCTCTCTCTCCCCCCCCCCCCCCCTTCTTCTGTTGAGTTGTCAATGGGAGTAGCGCCTCCCACATCTCCCGGCATTGGAGGAGAGTCCCATTCAGTACTTGGTTACCTTGTTACGATTGGATAGGCCCGTGCCAGAAACAATAGCAGAGGTTCTCCGAATCCTCTTCGATCCGCTTATATAAACGCAGAAGAAGCCCCACGGCGGCTCTGCAAACACCGATAACATTTCAGCTTTACCTGGGAGCTAGGCAGAACGAAACATTCTTCTGTATGAACAGCTGGGGCGCCCAGGGCAAGTTGAAACTTCTCTCCCCGCCCCTCCTCAAGGCGGCCGAATGGATTCCGATGCCAGTTTGATATCAAGCCAGCCGTCTTCTCCGGAGGCAGACGGCGTTTTCCTGTCTGACGAGCCAACCTCGGGCTTCACCAGTACCGTGTCTTCCACGCAGAGCGATTGCGGGGCTCAGCACTGCGACGAGCGAGGGGGGCAGCTCAGAAGCAAGGACAGCATCCGGCTGAAAGACAAGAAGCAGATGAGCGAGCCCGAGCTTCAACAGCTGAGGCTGAAGATCAATAGCCGGGAGCGCAAACGGATGCACGACCTGAACATCGCCATGGACGGGCTGCGGGAAGTCATGCCCTACGCGCACGGACCTTCGGTGAGAAAGTTGTCCAAAATCGCCACCTTGCTCCTGGCCCGAAACTACATCCTCATGCTCACCAACTCGTTGGAGGAGATGAAGAGGCTGGTGAGTGAGATCTATGGTGGCCACCACAGCGGCTTTCACCCGTCGGCCGCTTGCGGGACCCTCGGCCACGGCGGGGCGCCTCTGCCCGGACACCCGGCTTCTCACGCGGCTCATCATCCCATCATGGCCCCGGCGGTCACTTCAGCCTCCTTGTCCGGCAGCAGCATTCCAGCCGTGAACAGTATCAGACCCCCTCACAGTCTCCTCAAATCCGCGTCGGCGGCCTCCGGCCCACTGGGCAGCGGTTTCCAGCACTGGGGAGGGATGCCATGTCCGTGTACCATGTGCCAGGTGCCAGCAGCACCCCATCATGTGGCCAGCATGACCACAGCCGGCATGACTCGACTATCCTCTGACAGCAAGTAACAGCCTGCATCAAGAGCGCAGAGACTCTTCCAATCGCCTTTAGAAGTTGAGGACTTAAACTCAGACAGGTTGTAACATCAGGTCGTTTCTTGTTATTCCTTTCCGGGGACCGAGGTAAATCTTACACCGGGTAAAATCGTTATCTTTGCGATGAGGTGTAGTTTTCTGTAGCTGAGAGAAGTTGCAGTAACCCCTTTCCAAAACCCACCCCCCCCCCCCCACGCTCTCTTTATTTCAACGTTCATCACAAAATGTATTAGGAGGCAATCGTTGCAACTGGAATCTAGAAAAAAACATCACGATTTTGATTAACCCATCTCTCTCTCTCCGACTTGCTCTCCCTCTCTCGGCTCTCTCTTTCGCTTTTTCCTCTCTCTCTCTCTCCACTCCCTCCCTCTCTCTCGCAAATTGGATGCAGTGATTTCACTTTGTAACGAGGTCCAAGGAAAGTGGAAACGGGAGACTGCAGCTTTACCTCATGTGAATATATTTGTAGTGTGACCCATCGGCGATGAAACGTGAATAAGTTACATTTGGAATCATTTTGGAAAAAGAAATAATTGATTCACCCCGTCACTAAATCACGATTGTAAGACCAGATGTCCGAAATTCATTGACCATCATACTCATCTATGGAAGATCAAGAGACGAGAAAGTCCAGAGAAAGAATAGTCACTTAGTTTCTTACTCTGGGAAGTGTTGACTAATTCAATTGGGAAGGAATATAGGCGAGAGACTTCGGAGCGCGGTTTCTCATGAGGGTTTGCAGTCTTGGAAACTTTCATTCCTGCGGTTCAATTCGAATCAAATGCGTCGGAAATACTTCCTCCAGCCCTGAATTTACAAAGACAAGTTTGTGCATTTTTCCTGAAAGTAGTGGTTACATTTTATGACTTGATAAATTCTTCGTGAATTGCGAACCCCACCGCCCTCGATCCCGACTCCTGAACTATTTCGTGAATTTAAAATTCTGCGCCTGTGTTTCATTTGTTCTTGGAGTGATTTCGCCTGTATGATTTCTGCGCGGTTTCCATGGCAGATTCAGCATCTCGTTGGATTTTAACCCGTTTTATCTCAAAACAAGCCGCTGCACCGCGTTTAACAACCCCCGATCTTAAGCGGATTGCTTGCTAAGAACCACCTGTAACGTCTTACTACAATAATTTCTTGTTTCCCATATGCAAGAGAGAATGAAGGAAGAAAAAGAGGCAAAACATGCTCTTCATCTTTTTATTTTTGTACAAAAATGTGCTAAATAATATTTATTACTTATTTCGTTTGGAGAAGTGATTGGTGGCTTAACTGTCGAGATTATAAAATTAATAAAAATCGATCTTGTGTGCTTTTCAATTGAGGTCTCGAGAAAAGAATATTATTTTTTAAAAATCTCTACATGCAAGGGAGGGAAATATCCCTCCAAAAGGCCATAGAAAGCAGACACATTTCCTACACACCAAATCTCAGTTTGCAGGTTGGCTTCTTTGCTCTGTGAAATTCCATCTCATTCTGTCCAGGAAGTATCAAAGTGGTGGGGTGGGGGGGGGGGGGGGGGAAATGAGTGAAATGTAATGTCAGTAGGAGTGAAGGACTTCCAAATACGACTCCGACCCTTTGGCAATGTGCACGCGTTTCCACCTTGTATGTACAGTGATATAAATTGTGCAGTTCCAACACTGGCATATTTTAATTGTACTCCTGTCCAATTCCAAAGTAAAACCATTTTGTAATCGATTAAATTAGTTGCTATTCTATTAGCGATCAGAAAAGAGAGTTGCACAAGGAATCACCGGGTTAAGTTTTTGTCTTTCTATTCTTGGGCAATGAACTGGGAGAGAGGGGGAGTGGAACGGAAGCGACTAAAAGCCCCTGCAACTATGAACAGGGACTGCCGACCGCAAATGATTTCCCTTCCTTGATTTTAAATGCCAAAAATAGTTAAAAAAAAACCAAATAAATGTGTGTTTTTCAATTTGAAGTCCCCCAGAAATATATTCTTACGCCACACGAGCCGACACGAGAAGCCAACGTTCTCGTCTGTTCCGAAAGGTCTTCGACCCGAAATGTTAATTCGGTATCTCTTTCCACAGATGCTGCCTGATCTCCTGAGCGTTTCCAACATTTTTGTTTCATATGTTCAGCTTCTGCGGTTTTTTAAAAACATTTTCGTCTTACATTGTTCGTCCAAAATAAGCGCCGAAAAAGAACCTTAAAATCTGAATACACAATAAAGCCTGTCTCCGGCTAAAGGAAAATAAAGAAAATAGTTTCGAAGAAAATATATTTATATTCACTTTGAGGGCTTTGGGGTTTTTTTTTTTTGCAACTTTCTGCACAATAACTGGTTCAGTTTAAATCGACAAGCAGCAGATGCCACAAATGATGGGCTGTAAAATATTGAATTACACATCTCTTTGCAGACGTTTTTCCTTTGCCACGGGTTGTTTCGATCGCACCCTTTTTACTCTGCGATTTAAAATTGAATTACAAAGCAAAAAAAAAAAGATAATGGATTAGGGAAAATATGATCCCACGGAAATATTCCCGACCATCGCCGTCCGGAATATTGGACGGTGACTTGATATTCCGGCCGATGGGAAGCGAACTCATTTAAAGGGCCGGAACGAGGAAGCCTGTAGAGGATGATTGTGGTTTTGTACACAAAAGTGCTGGAGAAACCCAGCAGGTCCCGCAACGGACTTCGGAGGCCAAAATATTTTGGACCTGAGCCCTTCGACAAGGTATTAATCTGCTGAGCTTCCCCAGCACTTCCAACATTTTCCTGAATTTTAAATAAATCAATCTTCCGTCTGAATAATTTAAACCACTCACCCCGTCTTGCAGGTGTGGTGAGAAGCAGCAAGAATATGTTAAGCCCTCGACTTGGAGTGGCGCGTCGATTTCCCCGTGTTTAACAAAAAGAAAATATCAATAAAGTTCGAATTTTGAGAAATAAACGTTTAATGCATTGAGCTTTCTTATTATTTTGCATTGATGTACGAGTTAGCGCCGGCAAGTACATACAACGCGCGGTTTTATAATCCTGCTATTAATATTTTGGTCCGTGGACAATGCATCGTTTTACTGGGAGATAATGGCTTGAAAAGTTTCAGTGAAACGCTGAAGTTTTATTTTTATTCTTCTCCAAACACGAGAATAAGCGAGAATCGAGCCGTCAATCAAAAGATTCGCAGTGAAAAGTGGCTTCCATCACTCAGAATCAGTGTGGTCGAACTATCGCGCCGGGGAAGAAATGCGCCTGTTTAGCTCGGAGAGCTACACGCGTTTAGCTGAATAGCCAAGCGACTGCCAACACAGCCGCGTTTTCGCTTTGAGCTGGGAAATTTAAATTTAGAAACGAAATGTAAAGTGGGACATTGAGTCCGAGAAGTTTGGGAGGGTGTGCCCCTGTCAGAATGACTTGGATCAGTATGGGCGAGGGGATGTGTTTGAAAAGTCTGATGGCCACAAAGCGAATGATGCTCCGCAGAATCCGTAATTGCTCGATTTGACTAATGCATCCTTAATAGATCACTACTTTGTGATTATTTTGAATTAATAGATCAATATTACTGGCTTAATCCCAAAAATGGTTGGCCCCATTGATCCAGCGGTCATTTCGCGCGGTGAGACTGGATGTCATCACTCAACCCACACATCGTTCGCAAATCTTTTTTTAAACTTTATATATTCGCTCAAAAAACAAATAATATACGGCATATACAACAATTAACCATTAAAAAAAGACCCCCCCCCCCCTTCAGCCAACTCTCCTAAGGAGAGCCATAAAGAAAGCAAATCTATTTATTGAATAAGAAATGACAATGGATGGTTTTTTTAAACTATCCAGAGTCTACAGCTCGCATTCAGAGAGAGAACTGGGAAGTGTCCGAAGACGTCCTTTAGTTGCGATGGCAAACACCAAGCTCATGTTTTAGGCTAAATTTCTGCGCTTGGGGGTGGGCGTCTGATGCTCCCAGTACTTTGTGCTACAGGTGAAAGCCGCCAGACGGTCTCCGAAAGCCGACCACACCAGCATAGAATTCGTAAAATATGTGGGATCGAAATATTGTGCCGCATAAGGTGTGACCATTATCATGAACGGAAATAAATGCCACATTTGCGTTTGTGTTGTACAAAACCTAAATCCCTAGAACTAATTGAATGCATAAAATCAGTAATCAAAACAGTGTCTGTGGAGAAACAAACGGATTCCGTCTCTTCATCAGAACTTCACTATAATTCCGAAATATGTGGTTCTCCTGCTACAAAAGAACGTTTTTAGAATTAATATAAAATATGTTGTATCTACTAAATCGTACAATGATAACTGATGTTCAAAAACACCCCACAGCTGCAGATGCGATCATAGATACCGTAGAACAAAAGATTAACTCACGATTGTATTGCTCCAAAAGTAAATGATTGTATTTCAGTGTTTTCTCGGGAGATCTTTAATTTACTTGACACCGTTTGTCCGATGAACATTTCTACATTGGAGCTGGAATATTCGCCGCTGGATTTATTTAATTGAAATAATCAAAAAAAGCATGTAAAATAAACTTAGCGACTAACACCATAAAGTTTGCGTTTTACTTGTCCCGACATGATCGCAGAGGATCATTTCGCACAAGGCGTTTTATTGCACAGAACTTCATGTTCGTGGCGAATGTCCGAAGACAGTGGACAGTCAACACTCCGCGGCGTGAATCTGACTTGCTGCTCCCGACGTTTTGGAAGGTGGTATCTTGACTCATCCAACCCCGTCATGTTCCCAATAAAGGCGGCCACGTCCGTGTTTATGGTTGAAATTTGTCACACCGTAATTGCATTTTTATTCCAGTGACACATTGCTCCGTTTTCTTTGCCCTCAACGAATAACTCGAAACTCTCCAGCCCATATCAGAATTTGTTGTCATGGACAAGTCACAAAATTCGATGTTTTATGGCAGTATCACAGTGCAAACCTTCATATAAACCACCTTACAACAATAAATAAAAATACTGGCAGCGTCTTTGGTTTATTGACTCTTCAGGAATCTGATGGCAGCGGGGAAGGAGCTGTCCCTATGCCATTAAGTGCTTGGGCTCCTGTACCTTTTGCCCAATTGTAGCAGAGTGAAGAGGGCATGGCCTGGGAGGTGAGGGATGGGGGCTGTTTTTTTTAAAAGACATCATCTCATGTAGATATCCTGGATGGAATGAAGTCTGGTGCCTTTGATGTAACAACCCTCTGGAGTTTTTATTTTCCTGTGCATTGGCACCTCCATACTAGATAGTGATGCAACCAGCCAGACTGCTCTCCACCGTACACCTGTAGAAGTTTTTGAGAGTCTTCAGTGACTTATGGAATCTCCTCAAAGTACAGTGGTGGTGGTGGCGGTGAGTCTCCTACATGATTGCATCCACGTGGAGGCTCCAGGACAGATCCTGGGTGATGTTAACACCCAGGAATTTAAAGTTCTTTGCCCTCTCCACTATGAAGATTGGGTCATGTTCCCCTGACTTCCTCCTGAAGTCCACAATCATCTCTTTGTTTTTGCTAATGTTGAGTGCAAGGTGGTTGATGTGGCACCGCTCAATAGTTGGTCTATCTCCCGCCTGTACACTTCCTCATTGCCGTTTGTGATTCTGCCAACAACAGTGGTGTCATCGGCAAATTAGTAGATGGCATTGGAATTGTCCCTGGCCACAGTCATGGGTGTATAATGAGTAGAGGAGTGGGCTAAGCACACATCCTTGAGGTGTGCCTGCATTGATAATCAATGAGGAGGAGACGTTGTTTCCATTTCATACAGACTGTGTTCTGATGAGGAAGTCAAGGATCCAGTTGCAGAAGGGGGGTGCAGAGGCCCAGAGTTTGTAGCGTCTTGACCAGCACTGAGAGAATTGGAGGCTGAGCTGTAGTCGATGAAGAGCAGCTGCATGTATGAGTTGCTCTTTTCAAGGTGATTCAGAGCTGAGTGGAGAGCCAGCTTCATTAGCAATTTTGCTGTAATTCCTCATTGAAACCAATGGTGGGTATTTAATGTGCATTTTAAAGATATCATTTTTTGCATTTTTGTATTTATATATAAATTCATTGAGTCCTTCTTTTGTATATATATTTTTGTCTTAAAAATTAATTAAAATATAATAAAAAATACTATGTGATTATTAATAGCTATCAGTACCATTAGATAGGGTTTGTATTCTTAAAAAAATCATATAATTATGTTTATACACAAGCTTTAATATTCTTCATCTATCTCAAATCACTCAATCGTCAATTGCTTTTGAAATTTAACTATTATTACATCTCTTAGATATTTAACTGGCAATGCAGCAAGGCATCCGTACAAATTTTTTAAAAATTTAGACATACAGCACAGTAACAGGCCCTTCCGGCCCATGAGCCTGTGCCACCCAATTACATCCAATTGACCTACAACCCCCTGAACATTTTGAAGGTTGGGAGGAAACCAGAGCTCCCAGAGGAAACCCACACAAACATGGAGAGAACGTACAAACTCCTTACAAACAGCGCCGGTTTTGAACCTACGCCACCTGCGCTGTAACAGCATTCCCTAACCATGCTGAAAGATAAGATTTTAAAAATGTGAACCTCCCTCAGTTCTGATTGGAATTGTTTCTTTTGATTTCGTGGTCAAGTTCTGATGTGGAGCTTGTTGTGGAATGAGAGGTGAAAGAATTTACAATGTGTCACCGAGAGGTTGGTTATGATTATTTCTGTTGCCTTTGAGTGCAGTCGGAAGCCCTGCTACATTTATAAAATATGTTCAACTTTTTTTTGTGCCTAAACAACAAAATATAACATCTTTATATAGAATATGGAAGAATGCAGCATGGGAACAGGCCCTTTTGGCCGATGATTCTGTGCTGAACATGATGTCCAAATCAAACTGAAGCTCTGCTGCTTGCACATGATAGATATCTCACCATCCACCTCATATTCATGTGTCTATCTAGAAATGCTACTAATGTATCTGCTTCCACCACTACACGTGGCAGGCTGATTAGGCTCCTTGCATTCTCTATGCATCTTTCCACTTATCTTACCTAAAATTCCTCCTCATCACCTTAAATGCATGCCCTCTAGTGTGTGACACTTTTACACTGGTAAAATGATTCTGACTGTGCACCTTATCAATGTCTCTCATGATCTTATACATCACCATCAGCTCTCTTTTGTCTTATATGCATCAGAAAAAAGACAACCCATGTTTGTCCAAACCCTCCCCATTACTCATACCCTCAAAACTAGGCAATATCCTGTCAAACATCCTTCCTACCCTTTCCAAACTTTTTACATCCTTCCTGTAATGGGGCAACCAGAATTGCACCCAGTAGTCCAAGTGTGGCCTAACCAAATTTTCATAGAGCTGCAACATGATTTATTTACTTTTATATTCAATGCCTTGCTCAATGAAGCCAAGCATTCGTTGCCATGCTTACTTTACCACTTTTTCTACTTACATGCCCACTTTTAATAAGCTATGGACTCATTATGCAGATCAATGCATTTTGGAGACTCCCCTTACATTTGACCTCAAAGTGCAACACTTCACACTTGTTTGGATTAAACTGCACCTGCCATTTCTCTGCCCACATTGGTGCCTGTTGTAAATACACAAAATTGCTGGAGAAAATCTGAAGGTCACGCAGTGTCCATAGGAGGAAAAGATATGCTATCAACATTTTGGGTCTGAGCCCTTCATCAGGATATGAGCAAAAAGCAGACAGGCACCTGAGTAAAAAGGTAGGAAGGAGGGAAGAAGGGGCAGGGGGAAGACATAGAACAACAGCCAAGAACCCATGGGCAGACATGGATAGAAGAGCAGGAGTTGATCTGGGGAGGGAAATAGCTCTGTGAATGAAGAGAGACAGAGGGATAGAGGAGAGAGATGGGGCAGTGGCTAACAGAAACAAAAAGTTGATCTCAGGCTATCTGGTTGGAAGGTGTCCAGACAGAATATGAAATGTGGTTCCTCCAATTTGTGGGTGGTTTCAGTCTGGCAGTGCATGAGACCATGAACAGACATGTTGGCGTGAGAATGGGGTGAGGAATTGAAACAGGTTGCCACTGGGAGATCCCCGCTATTACAGCAGACAGAGCAAAGGTGCTCAATGAAGCAATCTCCCACTCTGCGTCCAGTCTCTCTGATGTAGAGGAGACCATAGCAGGAGCACCAGATGCAGTAGATTTTCAATTTTTAATTTAGAGATACAGTATGTAACAGGACCTCCCAGATCACGAGCCCATGACACCAAAATGCACCCTTGTGATCAATTAACCCCATATGTCTTTGGAATGTAGGAGGAAACTGGAGCATCTAGAGGAAATCTATGAAAACATGGTGGAGAATGTATAAACTCCTTATAGACAGCATTGGATTCGAACCCGGGTCTTTGATGCAGTAATAGCTTTGTGCTAACCACTACAAGTAGTACTTTTTATTTAGTCATGTTAGCTGTTTCAAGTTCCTCATATTCTTTTGTCCCTTGAATAGCTCTGTTATTCCCTTGAATAACATAAATTATTCTTGACACAATATTTCAGGTATCTTCTGCTCTGCAGACAAGAACAGAATATTTATTTAGTGTCTGAAGTTTTGTTACATTGCCCATTTCCCTGCCAGAGCTTTAATTTTGCTGCTCACTTCCTCTTTATCTGGGAGCTCTGTTTTTTTTACTATATTAGTATTATTTTCCCCAGCTTTTTAAAGCATGTTTCTATAGTTTCCCAGTTTATATTTCTTACTATGAAACTTCATATTTTTTACTATAACCAAATTTCTTTCTTTTTAAAAATAATTTTATTAAGTTTTACAAAAACCCTTTTCACAAGGTAAACTAATGATAACATAAATCAAACCATATCATACATATCACATATCAATTCCAATTTGGAAGCATAGCTCTAACTTATTTTGTTTAGGACATCAACTTCTATAATTATAATAATTAAACAATTAAATTATAACTTGTAATGATGTCCAAAAATAATAATAAATACAAATAATACATGAAAAATTACTAGAACCAAATTCCAACAAAAATGATAAAAAGTTTCTTTATTTGGGTACATTGTCACTGTATCTTTTAATCTAATTACTCAATCCACTTTCACCCACTTAACCTTATCTATGTAGGGACACAAGGGACTGTGGATGCTGGAATAGGAAGCAAAAAAACAAGTTGCTGGAGAAACTCAACAGGTCATCTGTGGAGGGAAATGAAGAGTTGATATTTCAAGTCAAGAATCTTCGTCAAACTTCTAACCCAAAATGTTGATTTTCCATTCCCCTCCACAGATACTGCAACTCATTTATTCCTCATATCTATGTGAAGCTTCTATTTAACTTTGATTCTAGATTTAGACCGTCAAAGAGAATGTTAAATGCTACATTATTAAAATCCTTCTTTCTTGAGAGGATTCTCAACCCTCTGATTACAAATAATTCTTTATTGTTTAAAAGTGCTTGTTCCCCTGTTGAATCTACAATTGTTCTTGGAAACGGTCTCAAATCATTTCCATGAAGTCATGCAAAAGTCCAAATTATGTTTTCATTGCATTCTGTTTTGCATGATGAGTAGCTATTTATACCAATGTTGCATGGGCATCTACCAATGACACTCCAATAACATTGTGGATGAGTTGACTGAAGGAATTTTCATGTAAGTAGCTAATGAGGGCTTTAGTTAATTAGTAGATCTATAGTTCATTCCATCCTTTGAAAAACTGGGCCCACCCACATAATGGATATTCCAACAGACAATGTTCAAAATGTTCTCCAAATCAGACAGCAGCTGTGGAGGTGTTCTGAAATGTTAACTCTTGTTTCTCCCTCAACACTTTCTGCCTGATCTGCTCAGCATTTCCAACATTTATATTTTACATTCAGATTGGTGGCATGGTTAGCACGAGATCAGTGAGGAGGGTTCAAATCCAGTGCTGTCTGTAAGGAGATTGTACGTTATCACTGTGACCTTCATGGGTTTTCTCTGCGTGCTCCGGTTTCCTTCTACCTTTCAAAAATAGGTTATAAGGCAGAATACAATTTGCATGATCATGTTTAATATGCTACAATTACCTAAGCATTTCAGATACCAAAAGGGGTTGCCCCATCGCCTAAATAATAAACAAAAATCCTTAGATTATATATAAGGAGGAAATAATGTTTCCCCTTCCAGTTCCTAGATTATTTTCAATAAACAAGGATTAGACCACCAAATTCGTGTTCCAATCACAGGGTCGTGGGTTGAAGGACTTCATTCCTTTCTCGCATCTGTGCAGGTGAAACAAGCAAAACATTTTACTAATGGACCCAGTAACAGTAACCGAGGTGGGTGAGTTGACAATGGTGGCTTCAGCCGCTATTGGAGACGGCGATTAAAGGCCACTGACAGATGCGGCGGATCAGCGGAGAGTCTCCAGCTCTCGAACAGGCGGCTGCACAATGGATCAACACAACAGCCTCGGGGCCGATTAGGACATTACCAAGGGAATGTGGAAGGCCGCGGAAACTGAAAGAGTTGCAAGAAGATGCTTTACCAAAGCTGGCGGAACTGAGAAGAGCTTCCACTTACCACCACCTCTCCTGCTCCTGCCCACTCTTACAATTCCAAATGCATTGGCGCACTTCACATAAGGAAAAGTGGCTTTTTTTTAAAAAAAAAAGTCAATTGTGTATAACTAGAACACTAAATGAATCTTGGAGATGGAGAAGGAGTCGCCGCTGTGATGAACCTATTCGGAGAATACTGTTGAAAGTAGTAAGAATAAGAGGAGGTGGGAAGATTGGTTCAGTCCACTCGTTCTTGGCACTTCTGCTCAAGTACTTTTCTAACATTTCGGTCGTTGCATTGCACAGGGCGTATGGAACCTAGTGATAGTCCAATATGAGGACCACCAAATCGATACCAAGGGACCCGAATTTACCAGCGTAATAAGATCAGCAAGTAAATAAAACACGAAAGTCTGCAGACACCGTGATTGAAGTAAAAACACAACGTTGGAGAAACTCAGCAGGTCAAACAGTGATCTTTATAGAGCAAAGATAAAGGTACAAAATCAGCGTTTCAGGCTAAGTATTTTTGAAGTTACATAGAATAGAAGTGCAAAAATACACAATACTAGCGTCCACAACTGCAATATGATAACAAGCAGATGATCTGATCTTAAGGTGCTGCCCTGCCCCTTCTTCCCTTCTTCCTACCTTTTTACTCAGGTGTCTGTCTGCTTTTTGCTCTCTAACTGACACTAAACACCCGACCTTCTCATTTGTACAAAAATAAGATAAATAAATAAATTTATTTTTATAGTTATAACTACTTGTCCTGAATATGTATTGTTTGTCTGTATGCGTTTGTGCACCTAGGACTGGAGAACGCTGTTTCGTCGGGTTGTACTTGTACAATCACAAGACAATAAACTTGACTTGACTTGAAGTAGTTCCCTGGGATCTGTCCATAAAGATCCTGAAGATCAAAGATAGGGCAAGCAATGGGAAGTTCTCTTTAGCAATTGCTCATGCATATGACTGTAATCACGGGGAATAGAAGTCAGATCCCTTTTGGCTAATTTAAATCTTCTGCAATTGGTTAGCATTGCAGGACATTGATTCTTTCAGCTATCCATAATTTTCATTTTAAAACTAAAGTTCATTTGTGCCCATTTGCCATCAAAACAGGCTGTCTGATTGCATAGGTTAACCTCCACCTCAGCCTTGACCCAAATTCGTTCTCCTGCCTTATAAACAGAAGATCCAACCCTTGCACCAGAGCCCTAAGCACATGTAACAGTCTCCCCCTTCTTCTTCTCCGTCACCCTTCCCCCAGCTAAGTCTCTCTCCCTCTTCTCTTTTCCCTCTGTCTCCTTTTCCAGAGTCAAAATCAATTCTCACCTCTCCTCTTATCTTACCCAATTAACATCTTTTGTCTATTGGTCTGGACTCCCCCATATCCCCCCCCACCCCCATTCTTCTTCCCCCTTTATCTCTCAGTCTTTATTCAGACACCTTCTTATTTTTTGCCTTCAATAAAGGCTCAGGCCTGAAACGTAAGTAATATATCTTTACCTCCTATGGACATTGCGATTTTTTAATACAACCACAGTGTCTGCAGTCTTTTGTGTTACATGACATGACACATTTTTACAGAATCACTGATTGGTGACTGCTTTGTAGAACAACTTAATTCAGTCTATTAGCATGAGTCCAAGTTTCAAGTCACCTGTCACTTTTCTTTTTTTTTACCCTCAGTCTTCCCCTGATCTCTCTATCCTCAAACCTATATAACATTCCAGTGGAGCTTAACATAATTCCAAGGAACTTCAACTCACCTTCTGACTGAGGACATTACTACTTTCTGCACCAATCATTTGTCAGATTACCAACATTCTAGTACTTTCATTCAATTCTTATTTCAATAATTGATCCAGTTCTTGTTCCTATCAGCCCCTTTAGTCATTGAATTTCATTTGCCTTTAAGATCTTTTCCTTTTACTCTCACCTCTTCTTCCCCTTTATCAGCATCTTAAAATGTTGATTCTCCCATTTTTCACTCTTCTGATGAAAAGCCTTTGACTTGATTTGTTTACCTCTCTTGTTTACCAGTAACTTTGCTTGAGTTACTGAGCATTATCTCCTTTCACTTCATGATGATGCTTTTGGTGATATTTCTTCTTATAGCTTTCTTTGGATCCAGATCAAATCTTCAGTTAAATGCAAATAAATGGCTGTTGATATTGCAGTTGCGCACAGATTTGATCTTTTATCCTGATTTTGGAATGAAAGCTAGATATCCTTTTTTGCCCTTCTTGCTTTTGTCATTTTTCATTCCTAAAATGCATCCCTTAAAAAGTAGAGTATTGAGAGAAATTAATTCTGCCGTCTTTGTGGCCAGTCAGTGACAGACTTTGGAGCATATGCACCATTATTCAAATGAAACATTAGCTCAAACAAATATACTAATCACCTATTACCTATACATAACATATGTGTCTGCTGCAACATTACATCGTGACAGGTGCAAATGACAGACAAAAGGGTCAAGCTTCACAGATTCTGTGATCGTTTCTAATACTTTACATCCTGTGCATACTGTGGAGATAATGCAATGAGGACAGCTGACTGAGTTTGTTTCTGAGTATCCAGCCTCAGCATATGGTAAGTTTTTAGATATTAGTCTGCTTTACTGTCTATTTTCGCACAAGGAAACAAAAACGGGGATATTTTCTACAGTTAAGTGGAGATCATTTCAATTTGCTCACTTAGCCACTGTATCCAAAGTGAATGGCTAGATGAATTATGCAATAACGTCTAATAAATCATCTGAGGTGTCAACTCCAACTTGAATTCATGACTTAAGGGGAGCTATGTTAACTTCTCTTCTGCATGTCATAATTGACAACAAGGCTGCTCCTCACAGATACAGTTAGATTCTTGCAAATGTGCTGACAATGTCTGTCTTTTATCCAAGCATATACTTGTTATATCTGCTAACTCCAGCAGCATATTTTTGAGAAGTATGAAATGTCAGGCTGTCTAAATGCCAAGTATTGGGTGCTACAGGCTTTGAAAAAGATCTCAGTAGCATAACGCTATAAATCATTAGTGGGTGTGAACTTATTCCCGCATGATCCAAACGGCAGATTTTTTTTCCTCCTAAAGAGTTAATAATTAGTCATTGCTTGGGCACACTTCAAAAAATACAAGAATATTAACTAAGCATTATTCATATTTATTATTTGGTCTCCTGGACATCCTATTTCTTTGATGTGTTTTTCCATCCCCTGTTTAGAATCTTCTCAATAAAAAAACAGCTATAGTAATATATGTAGGCACAGCAGAATACACAAAAGTGCTGGAGAAACTCAGTAGGGCATACAGCATCCTTAGGAAGTAGAAGGCAATCAACGTTTCAGGCCGACAGGTAGGTGCCTGAATAAAAAGTTGGCAGTCTAAAAAGGTCCCCCTTTTTTTTATTCATTCATCTACCTGCTTTTGGATTCTTCCTGATTCTCAAGGAAGGGCTCAAGTCCACAATGTTGATTGCCTTTTACTTTCTCTGGAGGCTGCGTGACCTGCTGAGTTTTGTGTCATGCATTTGACCCCAGCATCTGCAGATTTTTTTGTTTAACTTAGTTGGAGGAGGCAAGGGTTGACTTTCTTCCCAAGGGAAAACATAATTGTCCCACAAAGATCATCAATGTTGTTAGATACACCAAGTGTATCATTTTCTTTTCCACTTTAAGGTCCACAATTATTCACCATTTTTCCTATAAAGCCAGTGCTGGGTAGCACCACTTTGAGATTTGTTTTTCTCTCAAACTATTCAGCTTTTACTGACACTATTAGTTTAAAATAGTAAAACACGGGAGTCTGCAGACACCGTAATTGAAGTAAAAGCACAAAGCTGGAGAAACTCAGCAGGTCAAATATTCCACCTTACATATCAGAGACAAAGCTACATAATCAACATGTCGGGTTTAAACCCTTCATCAAGGTACTTTGATCTTTGCAATATAAAATACACTCTTTGACCTGCTGAGTTTTCCAGTGTTGTGTTTTTAATGTTAATTTAAATTTAGTTTTTCTCCTTTTCCTCTGTTTAATATTTTTTCTCTTCTCCTCCTTCTTTGTTATTAGTTTTATATATATATAGTACTTGGAATATGAATTATGGATATGATTTACAACTTGTGTATGTTTTGGTTACATTGAAAGTTTTATATAATTATCCAAATCATTTTATTGAATTATATATCTGTATACATTCTATATCAGTGGTTTTCAAACTGCCCCCTTAAACTCACATTCCACTTTAAGTAATCCCTATGCTGTCAGTGCTCTGTGATTAGTAAGAGATTGCTTAAGGTGGGATGTGAGTGGGAAGGAAAGGTTGAGAACCACTGCTCTCGACCTAATTGTTACTGAAATATTTTGCTTGAGGAAAATTGTCATTGGCCCATTTCCTTTGGAGTTATGAAACCATGCACATAACGAGTCAATGAGGTACGATTAAAACAGTGGTTTTCAAACTTTTTCTTCCGACTCACATCCCACCTTAAGTAATCCCTTACTAATCACAGAGACCTTATGGCATTGGGAATACTTAAGGTGGAATGTGAGTTGGGAGGGGGCAGTTTGAATAAAAATATTTTAAAAAGATCATTTAGTTCATGCTGAATTGGTTATTGATATATAAAGACATAATATATATTGCAAATAATTCTCATCAGGAAGAGAAAACTCTTCCATTCCATCAGATAGATTGAAGGGGCAATGAAGGACAGCAAAATAACCTCCATTCTCTTGCTTTCCCCTCATTCCCCCCAACTCCCTTCCTCTAGCTCCCCAGCCTCTTCTCTTCATTTCTCCTGTCAGAGAGCATCTTTCTCTGCCCTCTGCCCCATCTCCCTATCATTTCTCAGTTCCTTTCTCTTCTTCCCTGATCTGCTAGTTTCCTTCTCCCCTCACTGCCCCCCACCTTCTTATTCAAGAATTTGCCTGATTTTCAGCAAACCTGAAGAAGGGCTCAAGCCTAACATGTTGACTGACCAATTGCCTTCCATGGATGCTGTATGACCTGCTGAACTTCTCCAGCACCTATGTGTAATGTGCAAGACCCCAGCATCTGCAAGCGTCTTGTTTACCTTCGTTAACAATAACTTGTAACCGTGCCCTGCACTACAAATTTTAGATTCAACATTTGTTTGTGCTTAATGAGATAAAGTAGGATTGCACTTCCAGGTTTTTACAATTAAATTTAATTATTCCAGTGTTGGGGCAATAAGATATTGGGATATGTTATTGCATGGATCAGACCCACATGTTAGATGTGGACCGTTCAGCACAGTTCTTCTCTATAAGATTCCTGATTACATTGAATGGTTCCACAGGATATGCTGAAAATTTTTCATGAGGAGAGATAATGGTGAGGAAGCCTCATTTCTGGTGCCTTTCAATTACTCTGAGTCATTACGATTAGTTAGCCACTTCAGGAAGAAAATAATGTTCATTATAAGAAAACCGATGAATGTTCGATTGTGCCCCTGCCACAGTTACCCTTGTTCTGACGCAGAACACACAGAAATGCTGAAGGAACTCAGCCAGTCTCGCAGTATCTATAGGAAGTAAGGATATATTAACAATGCTTTGGGTCTGAACCCGTCATCAAGGAATAAGCAAAGAACAGGAAGGTGTCTGAATAAAGACTGGACAGGGTGAGGAGACCAGACCAACAGCCAAAAGGTGTTAATTAGATATGATAAAAGGAAAGACGAGAATTGATTTTGGCTCTGAGAAAGAAGACAGAGGGAAAAGGGAAGAGAGAGAGAGAGAGAGAGAGAGAGAGAGAGAGAGAGAGAGAGAGAGAGAGAGAGAGTGATACAGAGACAGAGGCAGACAGACAAACAGTTAAAGCTGGGGGGAAATTACACTACAGTGTACTTATAGACTGATTGCATTATCACAATATACTGAAACAATTATATAAAATAGAATAAAAATATACAATTCCACTCAAACTTATCATGGGTAAAAGCTATGAATTTTATTGACTTTGATTATTGTTTAAACATTTAAATTTTTAAAAATGTAGACATACAGGTCCTTTTGGCCCATGAGCTCATTCCACCCAATTCCACCCAATTGACCTACAAAGCCTGGTACATTTTGAAGAGTAGGAAACTAGAACACCTGGAGGAAACCCATGCAGACATGATGGAGAACATACAAACTACCTCCCTCCCTTCCTCCCACACTCTCTCTGTCTCTGCTCCCTCCCTCCTTCCCACACTCGCTGATCGCTGGGACTGTAACAGCGACACACTAACCGCTACAGTAACAGTGACACCCTTCTATGCCAACCGTGCTACAATTCTTTTCAAATAAAAAGAACAGGATACGAAAAGGTCACATTATTTGGCCACATTAATCCTAAAACGAATAATAATAACTTGATACTCATTTTTCTGTTAATTTTTGTTTAATGTTTCCTGCACTTTAAAATATCCTGGAACATAAATCAAGTTGACCCAACAAGTCCTCACCACTCCAGGGCAGAAGAGACGATTGTACGCCATGTAATTTACTTATGGAGCTGTCAATGAGAGCTTGAATTCTCTCACTTTATTTTAAATAAATCCAAGTGCCATTACTCTAATATTTAGCATGAATCATTCTCAGTGTTAAAGGGTCACTCTCATTGTTAATTTGAGTGGAATCCCATTCATCTAATTTCATTCCTATCTATCTAGACTTAGCCAGAGAATATTTTACAATATCTTCTATCCCTCTGCTCTACCATCATTAATTCTAATTTGCCCCAATGATTTATTCCTGGCTTCATTAACTAATTTCATAAACATAATGGCTGGTTAGTAGTTTGCGCATGTATGGTAAGGATGACCGGTGGTGACTTGAATTTGTCAGTTTTTCCATTATACAGTGATAGAATAGAAATTTCTTCCACCTAAATTCTGGGAAGATTAAGCCATGATCTTAGTCCTTTCCACTAATTTTATTCTTTGGCCATCAACTCCTTCTTTCCCTATCATCTTTCCAAGACTGAGCCAGATTGTTCACATCCTCGATCTGACATTAGAACCTGAGAACTGTGTTGGACCATACACCTGAACCCTCCTCCTACCCCATTTTCTTCAGTGAAACTATCATATCTGGCACTGCTTCATTTCAAATTCACCTGAAATACTCAACCACCCTTTGCTACCTTCAGTTGTAATTGTTTCAAAGCACCCTTGGCCAGCTTTCCTTGTTCCGCTCTTTGATATCAACTTAGACATTTATTGTTATTTCTAACACATTAAATTCCTTTAAACCATCGCCACACTAATTTCAGTTCTACACTGATCTCCCTTTAAGCAATAGTTCAATTTTAACATTCTCCCCCTTATTTTCAACTCTTTCCATGTACTTTCCCCATGCCAATGCCTTTTAACTATTCAGATCCCTTTTATTTAATTATTCATAAGATATAAGCCTGGAAGTCAGCCTGAAGAAAACTGAGGTCCTCCATCAGCCAGCTCCCCACCATGACCACCAGCCACCCCACATCTCCATCGGGCACACTGAACTCAAAACGGTTAACCAGTTTACCTACCTTGGCTGCACCATTTCATCTGATGCAAGGATCGACAAAGAGATAGACAACGGACTTGCCAAGGCAAATAGGGCCTTTGGAAGACTACACAAAAGAGTCTGGAAAAACAACCACCTGAAGAAACACACAAAGATCAGCGTGTACAGAGCCGTTGTCAAACCCATGCTCCTGTTCGGCTCCGAATCATGGGTCCTCTACCGGCATCACCTACGGCTCCTAGAACGCTTCCATCAGCGCTGTCTCCGCTCCATCCTCAACATTCATTGGAATGACTTAATCACCAACATTGAAGTACTTGAGCTGGCAAGCATCGAATCCATGCTGCTGAAGACCCAACTGCGCTGGGTGGGTCACGTCTCCAGAATGGAGGACCATCGCCATCCCAAGATCGTGTTCTAGGGCGAGCTGTCCACTGGCCACCGAGACAGAGGTGCACCAAAGAAGAGGTACAAGGACTGCTTAAAGAAATCTCTTGGTGCCTGCCACATTGACCATCGCCAGTGGGCTGATCTCATCTCAAACCATGCATCTTGGCGCCTCACAGTTTGGCGGGCAGCAACCTCCTTTGAAGAAGACTGCAGAGCCCACCTCACTGACAAAAGAGGAAAAGCCCAACACCCAACCCCAACCTACCAATTTTCCCTTGCAACCGCTGCAACCGTGCCTGCCTGTCCCGCATCGGACAGACGTGGACATACCCCTCCATAAATCTTCATCCGCGAAGCCAAGCCAAAGAAAATAAGCACTCCATGGAAAGTCAGAATGTATTATCCATCCCCAGTTACTCCCTGACTATAGTGGCTTGCTGTGATTGAGGAGAGCTAAGATTCAATGACGTTAGTGATTCTAGAATCACATATTTCCCAAATTAATCAAGGATGGTAGTCTCATTGAAAGATACCAGTCATCTAGTAGTGTCACAATAGGTATTATTGACAATAGTTTATTATTCCAGGTTAATTTACTTTATTAAATCTGAATTCTTCAGCTTTCATGATTGCATTTGAATTTGCATGTCTTTGTAAACTCATCCAGTACTATGCTACTGAACCCAGAGAGAAATTTAAATGTTCTCTCAAACTCGAATAGTCATTCCACTACAAGTACAAATGACAATGCTTTCACCTACCAAACCACTGTGGAATACTCTCCCTGAACTGCTTTGTACTTTAAAGCACATCTTTAAATCCAGCTCTTTGACTAAGCTCATGATAATTTGGTCTATTATCTCCTTGTAATTCAATGTCAAATTTTGTTTGATAGGAATCCGATGATCCGTTGGATTGTTTTGTATATGTAGACACATGTGTGCCGGTTAAATAAGTTTAGCTGTCTAAACATTAAGTTATCATCCAGCATTTCTTTTTGCATCCTCAAAATGTATAGGTCTATGGAAGGCTTGTGTTCAAAGGGTTGTGAAGTGATATGGAGTCTCTTCACTTTCCACCAACACCAGAATTAATAAAATAGGATATTTGCTTGCATAATTTCATTTACTGCCCAGAGGTTACTGGTGTTAATGGCCTGTAAGTATTAACAAATAAAAACGTATTAATTTATGCAACAAGTGAAATGTTTGCCTTGATAGTTCAAAGGTTTTAAACCAACTAATTTCTATGATCAATGTAAAATTAATTAATATTGCTTACATTTTGAATACATTAACAAATTAATCTGACTCCATCCTTCAGTTCTGTTATTTAGCCAAAGACACACACACACACACACACACACACACACACACGCACACACACACACGCACACACACACACACGCACACACACACACACGCACACACACACACGCACACACACACACACACGCACACACACACACGCACACACACGCACACACACACACACACACACACACGCACACACACACACGCACACACACACACACACACACACACACACACACACCACTTTGGACTTTACTGCTGAGGCACATTAATTGGCCAGACTTAACAAAATAATTATCAATGGGTTTAACCTTATTGTGATCTTTGAGTCACCTTGTCAGATATACTCATCCAAGCTACTCATTTCACATGAAAAATGTTAGTAAATCTTTAAGAATTAATGCGAATTACACAGTACTAAAGGATTAAATTTAGAATTCATTAACATTAAGTATTAATCTCTTTTAATTAGGTACTTTTCCAGAGCAGCAGGAAAACCAATGATTATCACACCAGTGAGTAAGATGTTTTAAGTATTTTAGGGAGAATGAATATATTTTAATAATTATTATAAATGTCCCTATAACATAAATGCTCTAATCTCGTTGTTCTAGATGCTGCAAAACTGTTACCCATCTGTGGATGATTGATGATATCTGTAGCACTGTCTAAGTTAGTGAAGATTATTCTTAAAGCCTGCAAGATGAAAGTGTGATTCTGCATGAGCAGTAAGTGACAGATGTGACCACTGTTTAGTATAATCTCCAGGGAGGAAGGACATTTTTTGGCAGAATGGTGATTTCTCACTCAATAAACAAAGAGTCACATTGATGACACGTCAGGAGACAATTAGAGGATATGTTTTCTATTTCTACTCTCTATGTACTTTAAACCACAGAAAGCAAAATGAATATGCATGTTTTATATTCACAATAATATCTTGCATAACATTAGTGCAAAAATAAAACAAGCCACCCTCTTAATTGCTTTGGAGTTTAATTTTATGTGATGTCAAAGTGACAATTATCCTTGTTTAAGCTGTTTATAAATACCAAGCAACATTCAATTCATGGATGTTAAGGGGAATGAGAAATGTTTGAATCATGAAATAGATATTAACTAAAATTTCTTTAAGTTTGTAATGTGCTTATTTTCTGTTACATTGAAGTTCCTAAAAACAATACATCTTAAAACAGACAATTAAAGGCTTCTCTTTCTTTTTCCTTCTTTCTTTACCTATATGGACTGCTTTTCTGAACAATGAAAACAATATAAGTTAATAGTTTGTAATTTAAATATTTAAAATTATGGTACAGATATTGTAAAAAGTAATTTTTTGAGGTAGAAATTCACTGGGATTTCAATTTATTTAACATATGGCTCCATGTTAAAATAAACCATTGTTTATCGTGGAAAATATTGTAAAGTGGGTATTTTTCAGATTTTAAAAGATCATTACGCAAATTTGGAAAGTGAATGATAAAGCAAGTGTCATGGTTCACACTTTAAGAAATATTGATGCTCTTTCTGTTTATGTTCAGTAAATTTTTCGTCCAGTTGATCTTATTTCATTGACTTCCAATGTGTTTTATTTTGATTCAAGTTTGCAGTTTGTATAAATACAACAAGAGAGTCAAAAGAGTTCAAAAAGTTCATCATTATATACAATAAAAATAAGATTCAAGATTCCTTTATTGTCATGTATTAGTCCAGAACATGCAATATTACATGAAATTGCCTTCTGCCTGCCTCCTAGACTTCCTTGAGTACTCTTGCTGTTGCATACAATTGAAAGAATAACACAAGCTGTAAGGATAATTTCTCAAATTATCGTATCAGTGATTTTACTAATAGGTTAATTGCAGGTTTGGGTTTCTCAGGTCCAACTGAACAGAAAGAAACAGTTAGACACCCATAATGTTATCTTCCTTACATTTGGATTTCAACATCTATGCAATGAATTTAAAGTAGTGTCCATCATCATATGATGTCCTCTAATATTGTTGTTGCATGTTGGATATCATTTCTTTACCAATTATCAATGATAATATGAACCACAAAATTCCATTTGCAAATAAATTGATGTGGATGATTTAAATCATAAATCCAGCACATGTTTGATGGTAAAAATTCTAATCGTGTGGAAAATGTTTCTTCAGGACCGGAAAAAAGAAAATAATTGCTCAACAACTGTGACTGACTCCTTTCTATGAAATCAGCAATAAACATACAAACAACCTTTGGGGCATATATTTCGGGCATTTGTGAACACAAATATGGTCATTATACAAACCTCTGGTATTAAAATGCTTCTTAAAATAAAGAAATTATGATGGATTGTAAATTTCCACGAGGCCAATTCTTCAAATCGTATGTTCGCAAGGAAAGACTGGATTTGAAAGAAGGTGACTGGTTGATTTTCTGTATCCTGTACTGTATACAAAAAATATTTCAATGTATATTTGATCAATTATATTGAGTACTTAGTCTGTTTAGGGGTAGGTGGAAAAGAGCCATCTACACTTTGCAGTAGAATCCCAGCTGTTGTCACTGACCGACATGTCACACATTACCTCATCTCCTCACAGGTTGGTCTCAAATTATTTTTTGCAATCAGTGGTAATATGAATTTTGTCTGATGTAGTAGCAATATATAATGTTGCCCCTGTGCTTTGATGTTCAGCCAACCCACAGTTATCATTATATAGGGCCTTAATTGGATGGTTAGTTAAATATATTTATCAACTGTTGTCATCTCCATCGGGCACACAAAACTCAAAACGGTCAACCAGTTTACCTATCTCGGCTGCACCATTTCATCAGATGCAAGGATCGACAATGAGATAGACAACAGACTCGCCAAGGCAAATAGCGCCTTTGGAAGACTACACAAAAGAGTCTGGAAAAACAACCAACTGAAAAACCTCACAAAGATAAGCGTATACAGAGCCGTTGTCATACCCACACTCCTGTTCGGCTCCGAATCATGGGTCCTCTACCGGCACCACCTACGGCTCCTAGAACGCTTCCACCAGCGTTGTCTCCGCTCCATCCTCAACATCCATTGGAGCGCTTACACCCCTAACGTCGAAGTAGTCGAGATGGCAGAGGTCGACAGCATCGAGTCCACGCTGCTGAAGATCCAGCTGCGCTGGATGGGTCACGTCTCCAGAATGGAGGACCATCGCCTTCCCAAGATCGTGTTATATGGCGAGCTCTCCACTGGCCACCGTGACAGAGGTGCACCAAAGAAAAGGTACAAGGACTGCCTAAAGAAATCTCTTGGTGCCTGCCACATTGACCACCGCCAGTGGGCTGATAACGCCTCAAACCGTGCATCTTGGCGCCTCACAGTTTGGCGGGCAGCAACCTCCTTTGAAGAAGACCGCAGAGCCCACCTCACTGACAAAAGGCAAAGGAGGAAAAACCCAACACCCAACCCCAACCAACCAATTTTCCCCTGCAACCGCTGCAACCGTGTCTGCCTGTCCCGCATCGGACTTTCAGCCACAAACGAGCCTGCAGCTGACGTGGACTTTTTACCCCCTCCATAAATCTTCGTCCGCGAAGCCAAGCCAAAGAAAAGAAATGTTGAGGCAAGCAAAATTGAACCATTGACTTTATAATTTTCGTAAGAAGTAGGAAATTATGTTTTAATCATATCTCACATCAACTCTCTGTTCCTAACATTTAAAAATAAATTTGGTAAATGCAAAAAAGAAGGCTTGTGGGAAAAAAAGTGTAGCATTCTCAGAAATATTTTTATGCAGGGCAAACATACTGTATTTGTTCATTTCCATCATTTCAAATAGAACATGCCATGGGAGAGTTCTATTTGGCTGATCATTAAATTAGATACTTAAAGATTTAAGTTGAGAGTATTTATACCACCGCGAGCATCTTGCAGATTGGATCCTGAACTAAGTGCGTAATGCCATGTTCTTCTTTAATTATGTTCTTGCTTCAGGGTTGGAAACAAGAATCCATCAAAATCTGTATCACAACAGGAAAGAAACTGCTGGTGAGGAAATCCTCTTACGGAGGTACTTAGGACACACTGAAATATCCTCATGGGAGGAGCTTAAATAGGGCTTAGAAAAGAGTGGTAACAGCCCAATCAGTCACAGGTGATCTTTTGCAGGAGGGATTTCAATGTAGAGTATATTTTCAGATGCAAAATATTCTTCTGCACTTTCAGGTGTTGCATCTCCAAAAGACCTTTTCTGCGCATGTTGAAACAGTCGGGAAAATATAACATGACTCCTTTCACGCTCTCGACTTTAGTCTTGTTTTAGGACATATCTTTGCATACTCTGAGGGGCACTGAATTTAAATCACTAGGTCAGCTACAACCTGTCACTTCATCTCCCCATCTGGCACCTATGGCAAAAGATCGTTCAAGTTATTCTACCTGTGTAATATAATTCGTAGAGTGGGATGGTGTTACCATGAAAAATGATCTGGTTTAAAGTGAAATGCCTTCGCAACATTTAATACCATGTTGATGTGGTGCTATTTTGAATGCCAGTTGGGTTTAAGTCCAATTTTGGGGTGTGGTAAAGCAACTAAAATCGTTCTTATGACTACATGTAAATCCATGATAACTTGAGGCTCTACTATTTATAACCATATAACCATTTACAGAGCAGAAACAGGCTATGTCAGCCTTTCGAGTCCATTGTTCTCTGACAATTAATCTGAAATCTGGTTGTACTATCTTTAATGGTCAGACAAGGTGAATTTATTCTTTCTCACTCTGACATGGAAACAATCAGAATCAGAATCGGGTTTATTGTCATAAACCTGTCACAAATTTGTTGCTTTGCAGTAGCAATTACAAGCACAAAATTGCTTTGAATTACAGTTCGATAAATAGAAGATATAAAAAATAAATTATTTACTTTTCATTTGCGGGGCAGGTTAGCATAGTGGTTTAGTGCAATGCTCTTACAGCGCCAATGACTGAGGTTCGAATCCAGCTCTGTCTGTCAGGAGTTTGTACGTACTCCCCGTGTCTGCGTGGGTTTTCTCCAGGTGCTCCAATTTCCTCCCACCGTGTAAAACTTACTGGGGGTCGTGGTTAATTGGGTGTAATTGGGTGGTATGGGCTCGTGGGCCGAAATGGCCTGTTGCCATGCTGTATGTCCATATTTTAAAATGTTAAATGTAAATAAAACATTTTAAATTTAAATGAATAAAAAAAAATATTCTGTTGCCTTGGTAATATAGTTTCATTGCTTCACTGGATGTGCCATGATTTCAGCTGTTTAGTCCTCTTATTAAACCTTTCTACCTCTTCAACTTGCTCTACTCATCCCTCACGCTCTGGTTACTTAGATCAAACTCTACTCATGGTCCCGCGAAGATATTTTACTGTTAAAGGCACTATATAAATGTTTCTTATCCTGTTCTGAAGATATTTAGTTACCACCTGCTTGAATGTAACTTTTGCTTAACAGGTTTATAAAATGAGTCTGAATATCCAGCTCTCCATCTTAACTTTAACTAAACACAGTGGCATCTGAAAACAGGAAAAAAAAGTACGTTGAGAATTTTCAAGATTCTTATGCACAGTAAATTGAATCGTGTAAAAAAAAAAGTGACTATATATTTTCCATGATCATTTATCTTTCTTTGTTACATTTTAAAAATATATAATTGCGAAGTTTTGAGGTTACATATATAAATCCAATGAATACATTAATGTTACTAATAGATCCAGCCAAGAACTACTTTCAAGCAGCAACTGGAATTTTAATTTTCACTTTCAAAGTTCTGGACGAAGAGATTCTGCTACATGCATTTTTTTTTGCAACCAGAAAGTTTTCATTCTATAATTAGCAACATTTACTTTATTAAGCCCCTGGTCCCTGGTGCCTCACAAAGTGATCCCACCTCCCTAACATTTCTCACTATAGGAAGAAGAAAAATTGCAAATGAAATAGAAGAATCTGGCTAATGTAGTTCAAGGTTATTATCACGTACCATGATGCAGTGATAGAGCTTATTTTGTCAATATCTCTTAAAGGGTAAAACAAGAAAGACAACGTGCAGAGGTACAGAGGGAAGATTGGTCATTATGGAGCAAATGCAATGTAATTTTCCTCTTTTGAGGTTCATTCAGGAGTCTGGTAATGGTAGGAAATAAACTGTCCTTGAATCTGATAGTAAATGATCTCATACTTTTTAATCTTCTTCCTGAAGAGAAGGGGGATTGGTGAAGAGATGCGGTTGGAGTGGGAAGAGCTTTTTAATACGTCAGCTGCTTTTCCAAGGCAGCTGGAGTTATAAATGGAATCTCGAGGGAGGGGGAGAGTGGGGTGGCCTGAGCCATGTTCATAACCCTCTGCAGTCCCTTGAGGTCTTGGAAAGAGTAGTTCCCATACCACACACTGAGGAGTCCTCACAGGATGCTTTCGAAGGTGTATCTATAGAAATTGTCCACAATCTCCACCTTGGTACCATTGATACAGACTGGGGAACTGAGCTTCACCAACCTCTGGACATCTATAACCAGCTCTTCGACCTTGCTGGCATTGAGGGAGAAGATGTGGTCCTGGCACCAAGCCACTAGTCCCTCTATCTCTCTTCTTGTACTCCACTTCATCATTATTAGAGGTCCTGACTACAATGGTGGTATCATCTATGAATTCATAGATGGAGTTGGCTTGGCCACACTTGGAGGGTGTACAGGTGGTATAATAAGGACTGAGTACATAGCCTTGTGATGTCCCAGAGACAAGGATAAGAGTGGAGAAGGTGCTATCACCAATCGGGATAGCAAATCATGGAGAGAGGGACACTGAGTGGTTTGGAGATTAGTTTGTTCAGTACTGTTGTACTGAAAGCAGAGCTGTAGTTAAAAAATCATCGTATAACATAGGTGTCCTTGTTGTCCAGGTGATCCAAGACTGAGTATATACACCAGCTGATGGATCTGCTGTATACCTGTTTCTGCCATGAATTGGAGTGAATAAAAGTTGGCTGGTAGGTTCGATTATTGTAAGGCATGATCAACCTCTCAAAGCACTTCATGATGGTGGATGCCAGAAGTACCAGCCGATAATAATTTAGACCCATCACTACATTCTTCTTTAGAAGAAAGTGGCCTTTTTTTTGGAAAATTTTATTTATTAATCATGATAAGTCATACAATAAAAAATACAAAGAAAGAAAAACATAATACATACATGATGTCTTTGTAAATATACCCACTACAACCCCCCATTCTCTACCCTAACCCACCCATCCCTCCCCACTCCCCTCTAATTATCCCAAAAAGAAAAAAGAAAGAAGAGGAGGTAGTGGCCTTCATGAAGCAGAAGGATACTTCAGTCTGTTGAAGAGAGAGGTTGTAGATATCTGTGACTACAGCCACCAGTTGTTGTGCAAAGGAGCAGAAGACACCTTCAGAGACTCTGCCTGGTCCAGTCACTTTCCACAGGTTCATTCTCCAGAAAGCCGATCTGATGTCTGCAGCAAAGACAGTGGGTGCACACGTGGTTGAAGTAGGAGAGGTGTATTCCACAACCTTACTGGTCCACTGCTTGAAGCGAGTGCAAAATAAATTGAGTGCACCCAGAAGAGAAACTCAGCTGTTTGCTCTTCTGCCTAGTTTTGCTTTGTAGACAGTGATGACCTGCATGACCTGCCTTAAGAGCTTGGTATCCGTGAGGTTCATCTAGGATGTGGTCGGGGTGAGGGGAAAGGACACACAGCAGCATTGCAGGGCTGCATTGAGACCACGGACTGGAGCTGTTTTAGGGAGATGGCCACCACCAATGGTCATGTAGTACATGAGCTCAGTGGCTGGCTAAATCAGCTAGTGCATTGAGGATGTCACCAAAATCAAATGCTTCACAACCAGGGCTGACCAGAAACCATGGTTGGATACAGAGGTCTGGCCACTTCTCAGAACTTCAGAACAGGAGATAAGAAGGTATTAAGATTGGTCAGGGCTGAAGTTTCCCATGCAGTCCTGAAGGCAAAGCGTGGATACGCCTAGAAGATCCATAGTCAGCTGTGCGATACCGGTGACACAAGGCACATGTGACAAGTGATCATGACCATAACAGATCACAAGACAACTTGGAGTGTTAAAGACAATGACACCTCTCTTCTGGAGAGTCTAAACATGTTCTGTGCCTGGTGCAGTAAGAAGACACTGAAGTAAGCTCTGTGTCCCCCTCATAACCACAGCTGAGGTGAAGAGAACTTCCACACAAGACAGCGGGACCAGACAACGTACCTGGTCAGGTACTGAAGGACTGCGCAGACATTTTGAATACCTCACTGCCACAGTCCATCATCCCCATGGGCTTCAAGACAGCCACCATCATTCTGGTACCAAAGAGGGTGAAAGTTATAGGCCTCAATAAGTACTGCCTCATGGCACTGACCTCCACCATTATTAAATGCTTCGAGCATCTGGTGATGGAACGCATCAAGGCTCACCTCTCAGAGGCACTAGACACATTTCCATTTACCTGTAGAAGAAACAGTTCCCCGGATGACGTTATAACCTTGTCCCTCCACTCCATCCTGACCCACCTGGAGGCAAGCCTATTGTTCATTGACCAGTTTGGCATTTAATACAATCTTTCCCCAGAGTCTGATTGGAGAAGTTGTCCTTGCTGGAACTCCACACTCCTCTCTTTGACTGGGTTCTGGACTTCCTAACGGAAAGACTACAGTCTGTCTTGGTTGGCAGCAGAACATTGATCACCGTCACGCTGAGCACTGGCGCACCTCAGGGCCGCATGCTCAGCCCCCTCCTGTTCAGGCTACTGACCCACAACTGCAGTACCGGGTCCAGCACCAACAGAGTCATCAAGTTGGCAAATGACACAACAGTCGTCGGCCCCCATCAGCAACAATGATGAGCTGCACTACAGAGAATCTTGTGATATAGCAAGAGAATAACAACTTGAGCCTCAATGTGGACAAGATAAAAGAGATGATCATGGATTTCAGGAGGACCTGAAATGACTACCCTCCACTGCATATTAATATCTCAGTATAAATTGAAATTTTAAATGTTAAATTTAAATTTAGACAAACAGCGCAGTAATAGGTCCTTCTGGCCCATGAGTCTGTGCCACCCAAATCAGAACACCTGGAGGAAACCCATGCAGACATGGTGAGAACATGCAAACTCCTGTCACACAGTGCTGGATTTGAACCTGTAACCACTGAGCTATCCATGCCGCCCAGTGGTAGTGGAGAGAGCGGAGAGCACCAAGTTCCTCAGTGTCCACTTAACAAGTGACCTATTCTGGACACGCAACATCTCCTCACTCGTCAGGAAGGTGCAACCGCCTCTGCACTTCCTGAGAAGACTGAAGTGGGCGAGGCTACCCTCCACAGTGGTTGCATTGAGTGGTACGGTTGCTGTAGAGATGTGGATCAGACGTTCATCCATAGACCTATGAGTGGCAGAGAGGATCACTGGGGCCTCATTTCCACCCCTGCCCCACCCCACCACCCCCGCATAAATGTGATCTACTGGGATCTTTGACTGAAGAGGGATCGTAAAATTGTTGAGAACCTCTGTCACCCTGCATCTTTCAGCTACTCCCAATAGGGAATGAGATTCAGGAGTATCAGAACCAGCACCACCAGGCTGAGGCAAAACCTCTTCCCATGGGCAGTGAAAATGCTGAATAACTAAATGAGTTACTCACACTAAGCATCCAAAATGCTGCTCTTTGTGACAGAGTATTTAGAGGTGGTTTGGGAGGAATTGTTAGAGTAGCTTGCACACACACACATTTTAAAACACAGAATAGTTGCAGGGCTTTTGCAGAATTGCTTTTTGCAGGAGGCAACAAAGTATGGACAGCAGCTTGCCTGGGGGAGCAGGTGATCTTTGCAGGCAGAGGGGAAGAGTTTTGCTCTCGGAGAGGGAGCGTGTGAAACAGAGAGAGAGAGGAGTCACAGAAATCAGCTCCAGAAGGACAAAGCTGGCAAACTTTGGAAGGCTGCCTGGTCAAAGAAGACTGGCAGTATGAAAGGTGACCTGAAAGAAAGAGGATCATCTGGAGAACCCTGAAGGGGGCAAGTTTCGTCAGCAAGACTGATTGAGAAGGAATCAGTTGCGGATGTCCTGGAAAATGAATCTCTCTCTGAAAACCAGCAAGAACCCTCCTGAGTGGTAACCATTTGCTTGCTAAGCATCAAAGACTGGTGAACTTTGTTAAGGCTAACTTCTGTGCACAGTACAAGAATTGCCTGCCACCAGTGAGATTGGACTGTGATCCAAATAACTCTTCTAATCTTAAATATACATTACACACACCTGCGCTTAGTATTAGAGGGGGGATTAAGTAGTTAGGTAGGTTAAGTAGTAAGTTAAAGTTTAATTCTCTCTTCTTGTTCAAATATAATTAAATACAACTTTTGTTTAAGTAACCCTGTGTTGTGGTGCATATCTATTGCTGTTGGTTTTTGGGGTCCTCTGGACTCTGTAACATCTTTATTAAACAATATGTATTTATTTTTAGATATGTATATTTGTCCTGCATATGTATTGCTTATTGTATGTGTGGTATGCCAGGTTATGTGTTTGCATGTTTTGCAGCAGAGAATGCATGTGCAATTGAATGATAAATAAACTAGAACTTGAAGTAGGACTCAAGTCTGGTTCAGTGCCCCTTCCTTTTCAAAGTCAAGGTTCAGAGTTATTGTCAGACAATAGACATGCTGTTACATACAACCCTGAGATTCTTTTTTCCTGCGGGCCAGGCAGAATTTCTACTTATTGGTAGTGCAAAAAAAAAACTGAGCTCAAGGAAAGATATGTATACAAAACAGAGAAATGTAAACAAAGAAAGATTGTGCAATAAAAATTAAATATTTAATAATAAATAATATGCAAGGGTAGATCTCTGATTGAGTATGTTCTTGAGGAGTCTGATGGTGGAGGGGCAGCAGCTGTTCCAGTCTTGTGACACCAATAACTCTTTCCTTGATGCCTCTAGTCTGATGGTCTTAAGCAAGCCACGTCTGGCTTTCTTGTAGTGGGCTGGGTTGTCTGATGTGCACACCACATTCCGGCCTTCAGTGGTGAGAGTACCTTGTCATTCAGTTATATTTCTGTTGGGGGTCAGGCGGATTGTTCTTCCACACATCTGCCGATGAAGTCAGTGACAACGGAGGTGTATTCAGTAAGATTAGTTCCTAAGCAAGTATGCTGAAGTTAATGTAACAACTAAAATATACAAATATCCTCATTTTTACAATCTGATATATTAAATCCTTTTGAATTTCAGGGCAGTTGTTTGAAATAATCGTATTTAGTGCATATACACGTTATATTTTGAACCTGAACATTTTTAAGTAGCAATTATTTCTTAGTTGGTCTCCAAAAAATGCACCATTCTCCAGCAACAAGACACTTAAATTTAATAGTGCTTTTTTTTTTAACGTGAGTCCTTACCAAATGTCTCACCTTCAGGCCAGTTACAATTTTCTCTTCATTGTGGTGGGAAAGGCTGTGGTGGAAATGTATTGCCACTATTGAGACTATAATAGAAAAGAACATTTTATGTATTTTCTGAGGTGTTTGTAGGAAGCAGTTGTGAAATGGACCCAAGATGCAAGGAGGCCACCATGATGGATGTCAACAAATTCAAGCTGATCTCTAGTCCTGTCCTTTCATACTCTGTCCAATGTTTAACTTTAGATTTTTCTTTCTGTCATTTGTCTTCACTTGTTGGAGATGTCTTGACAAACTCCTCAGAATCAATTTCACATCAACATTAGCATCAACTCATGAATATTAGGTCAGCCTTAGAGTTTAATCCTCAATACATCATGCAATTATTATCTGGGCCACCCTGACACTTTGTTCCTCTGCCCCATCCCATCAGGGGAGCCAGTGTCATGCACATGGGTAGCCTAAGGGGGGATTAAACTCCCCTGTTTGCCAAATCTGAAGTCTGTCACATCATCCATCATTTTCTCCTCCTGCCCAAGTCAATACAATTGTGCAGGACTGAATGTGAAGTTCTTCCTCTTTAACCAGAAGTGTGTCCCTAACTTTAAATATTCCTTATTTTGAACTTTGGAAAAAGAAAATCCATCAATGTCAGAATTTAAAAAAAAAACAGCGAGAAGACAAATTGACCACAGTCTCTGAGCTGTTTTGTGATTTTTCTTTTGAAGAAGTGAAAGAAATACTTTCAATATCATCTGCCAGTTCTTGCACCTGGTAAAATTCTTGATGTGACCTCGCTTTTTATATCAAACAGTTTTACCAATGAATATCTTACAATAATAAAAATAATTACCCTAGACATCGCAGAGATAACTTGATTGCCACTCTATAGAGACTGCACATTTTTTCACACTCTCTTAACATTCTAGGCCAGGAAAACAATAATTTTACGCACTTCCAGACTTTTCTTTCCAACAGCGTTAACCCCCACTCCAACATTGTTGTCAGGATGAAAAAAAAAGATTATTGCACTAGACGGCAGTGCATTTGAATTACTAGCTCCATTGTATTAATTCATCGTCGTTAGATCAGGAGTGAAATTTCGAAGCTGTAAGGCAGGGGGGGAAAAATCGCTTTAATTTGACAGGCTTGTTGAAAGACTGCAGAAGCTATGTTCCCATCACGTCTCTCACAGGAGGGTGCATGACTAATCAGCTTGATAGAGTTTGGGGTTAAAGCGAAATGAGTTCATTTACCAGCTGTTTCAGATAATTTCTGTAGACCACGCACCGGGTTAAGATTGTACATACTTTGCTACACTTTCATATCTGGTCTGATATCTATTACTCTCATCTGTCCAATGGTGACGATCAACTCGTGTGAAATAATGGCCACCGTTACATGGTCGATCAATGTCCACAAGGAGTTGTACCAAATCTGGTTCAAACTCATCTCACATAAGGGGCCGAGACATTGTCCTTCGCTGAGAGTGTTGGAGAAGGAAGATGATCTCTTTTCGCCCGTTTTTGCAGTTCAGATGATGTGACGAGCCCCAGTTAGAGCTGAGGCAAGAATATTTACTTCTCGCCTATCTGTTCACAATCGTGAATCGCTTAGAGGAGAGTGCTATTATGAATTTATGTCTGACCCTTTCATCGACACCCATGAATTGATTTCAATTAAATGGTTGCAACCAGCCTGCTGAAGTCTGGCGAGCTCGATCAAAACAAAAAGTTGCTTCCTACATGTGATGAAATAAATTGGCATTGTTGATGCGATTTACGTTTAGAAACTGCGCTCTTAAGGAGACCTGGCACTACTTGCAATTAAATCTGTTTGATAGAAATAGACAGAGTAGATGTGACAAGGTTGTTTCCCGTGGTAGGGGAGTCGAGGACAAGAGGGCACAACTTCAGGATAAAAGGGCGTCCATTTAAAACAGTGATGAGGACAATTTTCTTTGGCTAAAGAGTCGTGAGTCTATGGAACTTGTTGCCATAGGCAGCTGTGGAAGCGAGGCCTTTAAGGCAGAGACTGACAGGAGTTTGATTAGTCAGAGCATCAAGGGTTACCGGGAGAAGGCCGGGGACTGGGGCTGAGGGGGTGGATAGATCAACCCATGATCTATGGGCAGAGCAGACTCAATGGTGCAATGGGCCTACTTCTGCTCCTATATCTTGTGCTCTTATGAATAATTTCTTTTAGATTTTTAAGTAAGATTATGTTAATTATAATGTCAATTTGCATCTCAAAGGTGACAGTGGCATGGGAAGTAAATCACAACGTTTCATTTCATTGCAGATTTGGAGTACTGGGTAATTTATTTGGCAAGGGTCACAAGATGTGATAACAAGGACATCACCTGGATTTTATTTCCAAAGAATTTCTATAGTCATTTCTGAAGGAAGCGGAGACTGACCTTAAAGATTTGAAATAACAATACCTTCTCCTGACAATTATTACATTCATTCTTGTTTGAAGTTCATTCATTATCATTCTGCTTGGTTACCTCTGACCATAAAGTATGCACTGGTAGATAACTTACTATTATGAACTCCCATTTTAGTAAAATGGGATTATCACTCTAAGGGATAGTATAGGCAGGAGGGACTGAATCAACACAGTTACAATTTAACATTTCACAAAAGCACCATCACAAGTCACAGCCCAGCGACAATTCGATACATCGGAAGAACTGAGGGAAGGTTTGTCACAGTCTGTTCCAGATTCGATACATTTGCAAAGACACTGTGATTTTGCAAAGGAGAGAATCATTCTGACGGCTGGAGAGAGACAGCTTTGAAGCAGCTTTTGTGATCAGCTATTTTTGTAGAATTCTGAGCAAAGCATGGTCTGTGAATGACTGGGCCTTCTCAGTGGATTGACCTGTGCCAGGAGAGTCTTTTTTGGGAAGCAAAGTGCTCCATTTTGATTGTTACTAACAGTGGAGGTCACTTGGAGAGACGGCTTCATTTTAAGTGTGTCTAGCAGTGAAGTTACTTGGAGGGACCGGTGCCAGAAGCTTTGTGGAGGCCACCCAATTCAAATCTTGCCTCCAAAAGGACCAGGAATGTTGCGACCACAGCTCGTGTGGATGGACATTTCTTCAAAGGCAACGCAAGAAGAATTCGTGAGTCCGTAGCGGCCACGACTCCAGTCTTCCCTTCAGTTCAACATTAATTCTGGGCATCAAATTTCACTTGAACACTGAATTTGAAAGACTGAACTTTGAAGTAACTTTCTGGATTTTGGCCTGGACTGTAATTGTTTGGGTATATCACACACACAAACATACACTAGTACACCTGTGCATAGCTGGGGATAGATTTAGTGTTACGGATAGTTTAAAACTTAAGACTATAAGAGTTAGAAATAAAATTAGTGTTTTAAAATTAAACATTATCTGCTTCATTGTCTATTGCTGCTCGATACATGCGGTTCGTAACACTTACGAATTATAATGTGTTGATAAGCAACTTTTATGCGGACAATGCAATATAAATAGAGGGTTACGTGTGTGAGGTAGGGAAAATTAAATTGTTGTGATGCAGGTTTCCATAGATTAGCATAACATCAGGGGCTGAAAGGCCTGTACTGTGCTGTATATTCTATGTTCTAATATCTAATAAAATTGTGATATTAATTCATCAAAATAAACACACTTTAAATCCATACATGATAATAGTGGCTATTATCTGAGGTTAAACTAAAGCTAAAGCAGTTAAAAAAAAGGAACAAAATGCACTCTTGTTTATTGTGACAGAGAAAGAGGCTATTTGACCCATCAGACCCATGCCAACCTCTCCCAGAAGATCAATCCCATCAATCCTGTTCCTCATTTCTCTAAACCACTGTTAAACATCCTCTCACATGTGCCCGCCTACTTCCCTATGATCCTTTTTGCCACTTACTTTCTCTAAGGCATATTATTTTACTGGCCAATTGATTGCTAGCAAATTGCTGGAATGTGGTAGGAAGTCATAATTCCTAGTGTCACAGGGAGAATAAGATCGAACCCTGGATCTGTAAGACAACATTGTTAACAGATAAGTTATAGTAAGAACATTTTTTAAAAAGGGCATTTTAATTCGCAAAAGTGCTGGAGAAACTCAGCCGGTCATGCAGGACTGAGCTGTTAGGAAGCTTTCAATCCCAAACGTGAGAAGCTTTGTGAAAGACAAGTAGAGTTTAAAATATTTTACATAAGTATGTTGGAGAAACTCAGCAAGGCCTGCAGCATTCTTTGCGTTTCAAAGATTAAAATGTATAACCAAAGTTTTGGGCCTAAAGCCTTAGTCAAGGTTTGAGCATGTGCCTGAATAAAATGGTGGGGGGTAGGGGCATGGGGATCAGGCAAGTTGTCAAAGCTGGATGTGGGAGGGAGGGCAGAAGAAAAAAAAACATAGGTGATGGGGAGGGGATAGCTCTCTGAATGGAGAGGGTAGGGGGTGGGAGATGGAGGAAAGGAGACAGCAAGATAAGGAAAGAGAGAGAGAGAGAGAGAGAGAGACAGGGAAGTCGATGTTAATGCCATCCGGCTGGAGAGACCCCAGACACAATTTTGGTTGTTGTTCCTCCAATTTGTGGGTGGCCTCAAAACCTAATATTCCACCTGGGCATTAGGGCAGTGGTTCTCAACCTTTTTCTTTCCACTCACATACCACTTTATGTAATCACTATGCCAAATGTGCTGTGTGATTAGTAAGGGATTGCTTAAGGTGTTATGTAGATGGAAAGAAAAAGTTTGAAAACCACTGTTTTAATCGTACCTTACTGACTCGTTATCTGCACGGCTTCATGACCCCAAAGGAAATGGGCCAATGAAAATTTTTTTCAAGCAAAATATTTCAGTAACAATTGGGTCTCGAGCAATGATTCTCAACTTTCCCTTGCCTCTCACATCCCACCTTAAGCAATCCCTTACTAATCTCAAAGCATCAATGGCATAGGGATTACTTAAAGTGGTATGTAAGTGGAAAGAAAAAGATGAGAACCACTGCTTTCGAGTTTCCTTCCCACCAGCTTTTTTCAGGTCTTTTTTCTCTTTTGCCCTCCCACCCATAATCCACCTGTGATCTCTTGCCTGCGAGCCTGCCCTCCTCGCCCTGCCCCTTCTTTCCTCCTCCCCTCCCCCCCCCCCCACCTTTTTATTCAGGTGCCTGCCTGCTATTTGCTCACACCTTGGGCTTGGGCCCGAAACATCGGTGATATCCCTTCGCCTCCTATGAACGCTGTGTGACCTGCTGAGATTTTCCAGCACATATGTGTATTAAACTACAATCACAGCAACTGCAGACTTTCTTGTCTAACTCAAAAATTAGAGAGCAGCATTGGTTACAGCTTTGGTTTAAATCTAGAGTGGGACTTTCTTAAACTTGAGTCTGACTATATGCTGTCGTCATAAAACAGAAGATTCCCATCATATGCATTGTTTAGCTTTTGATTTAAAGATATATTTTGTGTTTTTAAAGGCTTCATTGTTCCTAATATTTTCATTCGGAAAGAAAAGAGTAAGGATAAGAAACTCTGGATCAACTCCAACTGGATCAACATTTAGATGCCAATTATTGAATTAGTACAAAACAGTCATTGCTTGCTGAAGATTGAGATGGATTATTGGAAGCAAATCAAGAATATTTTACAATCGGTGGCTTGATTATAATTCTATTGCCTTAACCGCGTACGATGATGAATAAGTGCTCATGTTTAGCCAGTTAAATGTTTTAAACAACCAGCAAAGAAAGCACAAATGGGTTTGTGGTAAGCATGCTTCAATGAGAAGCCAAATGTTGGCAACATTCAGTCACTGGGCAGCTGCATGTGTTACAAAGAATGAAATGAAGAATGGAATGAAACTTTCCTTTTATAACTTTCAGAAAGTGGCACAGTCTAGGCCTGCTCCACATGCCCACCCTCCAAGAAGACTACAGGAATTTTAATTAATCAAATGATCCAAAGTCAGATGGCAGGTGTTTGTAAAACAACAGTTTTTTTTGTTTATCAGCTGCTCAATGAAATGAACACATTTAAATGTTCTAGCTCATGCTTTCTACATAATTCAGATGATAGCTGAAGGGTTTATTTCACGTTTGTCTAAAAGGGTTGTCTTGTGAATCATTGGTTTGTTTCACATGCAAAACTATACGTAAATGACACATACCTGACCTATTTAGTGGGCTGATATCGCCTCAAACCGCGCATCTTGGCGCCTCACAGTTCGGCGGGCAGCAACCTCCTTTGAAGAAGACCGCAGAGCCCACCTCACTGACAAAAGACAAAGGAGGAAAAACCCAACACCCAACCCCAACCCACCAATTTTCCCTTGCAACCGCTGCAATCGTGTCTGCCTGTCCCGCATCGGACTTGTCAGCCACAAACGAGCCTGCAGCTGACGTGGACATTTACCCCTCCATAAATCTTCGTCCGCGAAGCCAAGCCAAGGAAAGAAGAAAGAAAGAAATAAATGGATAGGTGAGTGAATGGTGAAAGTACAATAGAGCAAAAACACACCAAAATGCTGGAGAACTCAACGGTCTTTGCAGCGTCCATAGGAGATAAAGATATGTTGCCAATGTTTCAGGCCTGAGCCTTTCTTCAAGGAATGAGCATTCTTCGCTTATTTTTTAAAGAAGAGTTCGGGCCTGAAATGCAAGACCGACTGAGTTCCTCGAGCATTTTGGTGCATCTTTACTGCAGATTTTCGTGTTTCACAAAGTACAATCCCTGTTTGTAAAATATCACCTGATATAAAATGATCTCAGAAAAGAGATGAACTCTATGTTTAAGGCAGTACTTTGAGCCTAGCCTGAATGATCTAGACTATGTAGTATTAACATTGTCTATATTATTTGAAGGAATAGCACTGCTGATTTCCAAATGAATCAGACTCAGAATTTATTCTTATAATCAGTGTTTTACTGCAGCATCATGGAGCAAACATTCATATAAACCATTTTACAACAATAAATATTTAAAAAAACTGCACGAAAAGTAAGGCAGCATCTTTGGCTCAATGATGATTCAGGAATCTGACGGCAGCGGGGAAGAAGCTGACCCTGTGCCATTGAGTGTTTCGGTTCCTGTACCTTTTTCCCCGATGGTAGCAGAATGAAGAGGGGATGGCCTGGGTGGCGGGGGTCTTTGAGGATAGAGGCAGCTTTTTTAAGACACTGCCTCATATAGATGTCCTCGATGGGGTGAAGTCTGGTGCCTGTGATATCGCAGGCTAAGTTAATAACTCTCTGGAGTTTATTCTTGTCCTGAGAGTTGGCACCTCCATACTAGGCAGTGATGCAACCAGCCAGAATGCTCTCCACAGTACACCTGTAGAAGTTTGAGTCTTTTCAAAATCTCCTCAAACAAACTAAGCTTAATGATTAACTTAGGCTAAATTGCAAGTAGCAGTACCATATAATTAACCTTTTAATCAAGTTCCATGGCAACATTTGTCATGGGTTAAGTCACTGGGAGTGGGTCTCCACATGAAGAAGATAAAAGCTGATAATCCAGGTATATTTCTGCAAAGGTAAAGAACCAATATGTAAGTTTGGAGGAGATGGCACATCCCACCCAGTAAATCCCATTTAAAGAAAGATATAAATGTGAAATGTGTTTTGGGAAATTAAGAACTGTCCATATCTTATTATGTACAGAAACATTGAAATTACAGGTGGAAAGCATTTGTACCTAAAATTCACCAAATGATGTGCTCATGCATGCACAAAATTCCATGGTAGGCTACAAGGTTACGATAAAATTGTTTTTCCGCCCATTTCATTTTACACATGAAGTTGACCCATCTGAGTGAAGTGTGATTTTAATTTATTTTAAATTCAACGATGCATCACAGTAACAGGCTCTTCTGACCCATGAGCCCGTGGAGCCCAAATGTACCCATGTACCAATTGACCAACCCTCTCCGTAAATCTTTGGAATGTGGGAGGAAACTGGACCACCCACAGGAAGCCCATGCAGACTCCTTACAGACAGCGTCGGATTCAAATCTGGATCGCTGGCACTGTAATACTGTTGCTACGCTAACCGTGCCAACCCTATATCTAGATGTAAGAAGTCTTTATTTCATAAACTAATTTTGAAGGTAGAAGGTCATATCTGCACTGTTAATTTTTCCAGTGATCTCAATTTAAATGGAAGTTCTGTTTGGATTATTGGGTTCTTAATATATGGAGTTCAGACAAAGCAATTCATTCTCACCTTTATTTTGGTTGATATTTTAATAGAATCATTTTCTTCTGATATTTTTAAATGTTCTCTATTTTATTTGGTAACATTTTTGGACATGAATTAATCATGATTTCTTTCAATACTATATTGGAATATGGAAATCAGAAAGAAGGTGTGTACTAAAGGCAGATAACTAAGTGTTTTCCTTTTTATGTTATCATTAAATAGACAACCAAAAATAACATCTAAGACATAAAACATGCAAGGCAAAAACAGAAGTGCAAACATGAGAGTAGAAAGCAAATAGATTTCAGATTTATTGTCAGAGTACATACATGATATCGTATACAACCCTGAGACTCTTTTTCCTGCAGGCGTGGCATAATGACCACTCATTGGAAGTTCAAAAAAAATGGACTCAATGTACACATGTAAACAAATAAAGAAATGTAAACAAACTGACTGTGCAATACAGAGAGAGGGAAAAAAATCAAAGAGCAAGAGTCCTTAAATAAGTCTCTGATTGAGTTTTGTTGTTGAAGAATCAGATGATGGAGGGGTAGCAGCTATTCCTGAAGCTGGTGATGTGAGTCTTGTCGCACCTATACTGCTTTCCTGATGGTAGCAGTGAGAAGAGAGCGTGTGCTGGGTGATGTGGATCTTTGATGATTGCTGCTGCTCTCCAATGGCAGCGTTCCCTGTAGATATTCTTGATGATGGGAAGGGTTTTACCTGTGACGTCCTGAGCTGTGTCCACTACCTTTTGCAAGGCTTTACACTCAGGGTATTGGTGTTCCCATACCAAACCATGATGCAGCCAGTCGGAACACTTTCCACCACTCATTTGTAGAAATTTCCCAGGGTTTCTGATGTCATATGTAGGACATAGATGAGATCAGACGTGGAGTACTGTGTGTAGTTCTAGCTCAAATATAAGAAGGATGTCAATAAGTTGGAAAGTTTGAAATGAGGGATTCCATAGGTTCATACTGCAATTAGAGTTATAGGGAGAGGCTGAATATGTTGGGACTTTATTCTATGGAGCATAGGAGGCTGAGGGGGTGACCATATAGAGGTAGGTAAATCTTCATAGTCTATTTTTTACAGGGTAAATCATTCTAGAACTAAATGACACAGATTTAAGGTAGAGATTTATGAGAGACTCAGAATAGCAACTTTTTTTTTATCCAGAGTAAGTTGGCTCTTTCCACTTAGATTGGGAGAGATAAATATGAGAGGACATGGCTTTAGGGTGAAATGTGAAAGGTTTAGGGCAGTGGTTCTCAACCTTTTTCTTTCCACTCACACACCACTTTAAATAATCCCTATGCCATCGGTGCTCTGTGATGAGTAAGGGAAAGTTGAGAGTCACTGCTCTAGACCCAACTGTTACTAAAATATTTTGCTTGAGAAGAATTGTCATTGGCCCATTTCCTTTGGAGTCATGAAACTGTGCACATAACAAGTCAATTAGGTACAATTAAAACTGTGGTTTTCAAACTTTTTCTTTCCACCCACATACCACCTTAAGCAATCCCTTACTAATCACAGAGCACCTATGGCATAGGGAATACTTAAAGTGGTATGTGAGTGGTAAGTAAAAGGTTGAGAACCATTGGTTTAGGAGGAATGTTAGAGGGAACCACTGAGAGAGTGGTAGGAGTGTGCAATGAACTGCCATTTGATGTGGTAAATGTGGGCTTACTCTTAAGTTTTAAGAATAAATTGGATAGATACATGGATGGGAGAGGTATGGAGGGTTATGGAATGGGTGTAGGACAGTGGGACTAGAGGAATGATGTTTTGGCACAGACTGGAAGGGCCAAATAGCCTGTTTTCTGTGCTGTAGTTTTCTATGGTTTCCACTGTAGTCCATTTCTGGAACAAGCTGCCAGATGAATCTATAGAATTGGGTACAATTTTGACATTTAAAAGACATTTTGGACAGGTATATGGATAGGAAGGGTTTAGATGCAGACCACTGGAACAAGTCAGAAACCAACCTGGTGAACACAACCTGGAGGGCCTGTTCCATGAATAAAGAGAGATTTTGAACTTTTAACTCTAGTTTAAAAAAGTTGATACCAATCAACTAACTGGTTATATGTCGACCTCCCATAACTTCTGTAAATGATTCTCAAGGAAGACTATGTAAATATATTGCAAAACATATCTCTTCCTCTGTATTGTGGGACATGGGAACAAGATGAGATTGTTATCCAAGAAATGATAATTTGCAACTTCAGACCATTAAGAAGACTACAAAGTCCATGCAAAATGTGACTCCATCTCACTCCAATAAAACCTTACAACAGATTAAATTTATTAACTAACCTGAGGCTTTATACACCTTAATTAGACTGAAAACTCATATATTTATTCCTATCTATTGGTCCATGTTGAATCTAATTTATGCTGAAAGGTTTTATTTTCTCGACCAATGTTTTCCCCACTCTCCTTCTGTATCATAGGAATTGCAACACAGCAGGAGCCTATTCATCTTATAGCATGTGTACTGACACTGCTTCTCAACTTACAAAAACTGAACACAGGCGTCCAAACACATCAAAGTTAAATGCCATACTGTTGCATTGAATAGACCAATCATTTCTTTTAATGAGCCAAGAAACAGGGGTACACTGTGCTTTAACTTTCTGGGACCTACATGAGCAAGTCACAGTGTTCCGCTATTGCCTTTGGCTTCACACAAGGAGCTCTGACATTGATAGGAATAGTGTAATACATATAATTAGTAATATATGGAGACATCTGTGAGACAAACAGAATGGTAATATGGCAATAAACAGACGGTCTCTGGCAAGCCGACAGCTTTATTGTCTCAATCTCCATTTTAAGCATTGTCGCGACAACTAGCCAAATGGAGGTTCTCCCAAAGACCTGCAGCTCCCTGACTGCATGTGTTCTCTATGGGGCATTCTTCAGCATTGGTTCCACTCTATTAGCAGCTTGTAAACTTCTCATTATCTCCTATGGGATATTAGGGACAGAGGTGCAGGCAGTTATCTGCATTCCCGTTGCCTGCACCTGCCTTTCCCAACCAAACATTAAAACCCTGGAGAGCTGGATTAGAAGTATATAATGCCTTTTCAATATTGTAAAAGAATATTGTGTTTCAGTCAATACTGTACAAACTTACAGAAAAAGTTTATTCCATGAATGATTGTTAATTACGAATTATGTAAATCAAATCCATAAACTTTAGATCTTTATTATTTTTACCTGGCTGCATTGATTTTGACATTAGAATGCAAATCAAATGATATTGTGATTGTAATATTCAGAACATTTCTCATTTATTTATAAATTCCAACTAAATGATAACATACAGTATAATTCATTGCCTACTTTGTTTCCACAATATACATTCAACTGCATAATTGAAACAAACCTTTCTCAAACATTCAACAATACTACTGGTTTTCGAGCAGAACTCGAAGAGAGACTTATTGCAGAAAAACATCAAGTGGAAAGATTGCCATCACAAAAAGCAACATAGCAAAAAATTCAGAGATCTTTCTTCTAAGTAATATAAGAAGTAAAGAATTAGGCCTCAAACTGGATGAAGCACAAAAATGATTTATTCTGATAGCCTTAGCTGCAGCAAAAAAATGTATAATGTCAACTTGGAAATCAGAAGAAAGCCTCAGAGTAAGTAGAAATAAATAAATGTATTCCATTGGAAAAAATAACATATAATTTAAAAAATAAAGTCTCATTATTCGAACAAATTTGGGAACCGTACATGGAACACAACAGAGAGGGCCTACCGTGGACTTCCACCCCCCCTAAAATGATAGAATGAGAAGAAGACAAAATGAATTGACCCAGTGTGTAAAAGTAGATGACACAATTTTCTTATTTATTTTCATTGTGTGATGACATTGTTTAATGGGGTTTATTGTATTGTATATGTTGAATGTTTAGTGGGTAGGGAGGGGGATGGGAAGGAGGGAGGGAAGGGAGGGGGGAAAAGGGGAGAAAATGACACTGTGTATATTCAAGAAGGAAATGTTTGTGTGTATTTTGGTTAATATGGTTCATAGTGTGAAAAATTAAAAAATTATTTTAAAAAGTGGGAAGATTGCCATAAACTGGCAGTTTAACCAATGTCCCCCAGATGCATTGAAGAGTGGGCAAAAATGGCCTGATCACTGGAATCCACATTCTGTAAATTGAATGAAAGTATTATTCTAGTGGTAGTATGACCAGCATGCTGTTGGATTTACCCAGAGTTTCTCAGTAAACATTTTCAAAGCAGCCATTCAACATCTTTCTTTGGGATTGGTGGGGTGCTGTCAAGCAAATGGTTGTCCATTTAACTATGCTTTAAAATTAAATCATTGGTTGGGAATAACTTTACTTGAGGAAAGTACCAAATAAATTCAAATGAATTCTTCTTGACTCCCTCACATGATGTTATGACTGACTATAGAAACGCTCAGAATATAAGGCGATATCCTTGGAATGAGAAACAGTTGCTTCAGGTTTCAGACCCTTCATCAGTACTGGATAAATATAAATATTGGATTTGTTTCAGCAGGCAGAGAACAAATGGACTATTTCTGATGGGGAGAAACCAAATGACTTAATGTGCCAGTGAAGATCAGGTTAGGCTTCTTTGTCTGAGTGTTGATAATAGTTAGATGGTGGGACATACCCTCGAGGCTAGTCTATATTAATAGAAGAGGGAGGAAAAGGGAAACAGAGAAAAACTGAGCCAAAATGAGAACAGGCAGAAATGACTGTTTCTGATGTAGTTACTTGAAGTTGGGAAACATGACATGGAGTGGTATAAAATAGATGGCACTAGACTTACACCACCAGGTTCAGGAAACTCTACCATCAGAATCCTCAACAACAAACTCATTCAAGGACTCTTACTTTTGCACTTTTTTTTCTCTTTGTGGCACAGTTAGTTTACATTTCTTTATTTGTTTACACATGTAGATGCACCTTAACTTTTTTTGCACTACCAATAAGTGGTAATTCTGCCTTGCCCGCAGGAAAAAAATTTCAGGGATATACGTGATGTCATGTAGGTATAATATATTCATAGCCCTTTTTTGATCTTTAAAAAATTCCATTGCTTCTGTTCATTGAGAGGGAATGGGAGAATTCTACTCAAATTTCATCACACTCAGAAACCTGTCGATATTCTACATCTGCAGCATAATAGCATACAAACTCTTCTCAATAGATCAATTTGGGTGAATTAAGCAAGACTATGTCATTTAATTCTTCTCAATCTTTTGCACCACAAAAATCACACCTCAACAAGCCTCACTAATCTATAGGAGAAATAGATAGTTGCTTGTCTTATGTGTGTTTCACTCCAGAATTAAGGCCCAGTCTTAGTCATCAAGCTGCAGTACACAGATGATGATTGCCTATGAGTATTTCTGGAGTCCATACCATTGTTGATCCATTCAATAAATATCCACAAAGCAAAAGACCTTTGCCAATGTATCCATGCTGTATAACACTATACACCAACAATAAAGATGAATGAAAAAAGCCTGAAAATGTTGATCACTTTTTCTGTCTCAGGTGCCATCCATCAGTGAAGGCAGGTATTCATGATGAATTTCATCACTGCTTCCATTTCATCAGTACAACCTTTGGCTATCTGATATCAAGATCTTGAACCTGGTACAAACTTATTTAAGAGAGCAGTGATTATTGCTCTCTTGAATGCTTTTGTGGTTATGGCCACTTTAGACCAGACACCTTAACACAATGGAGAGATAACATGAACAAATTGGTCCAAATCATTGATTGGATAATTGAAACAACATCTGCATGATCTACCATTCCAACTTCTCATCAATGTGAATATACAAAACTGCTCCCATGGGTGGGCCCAAGGTTCACATGCCTGGACACTAGATTCCAGCTCTGTGCTCCTTATTGTCTCTGCAAGAGGCTTCCAAGAAGGCTGAGGTCATGTTTAAGGAGGTTGTCATTGAAATAATGTAACATGCTCAATGTCTCATGGGAACCTCTGGCTCATGACAATTCAAAACAGAGGCAGAGCACATGGGAAGCCGTAAGAATTTTGAATCTCACCATCAGGAACTCATGTCAGTTTAAACAAGAAGATTGCAGCTCTCCCTCCATACTTCCCTCTCATTCCCTCATCAAGTGTCCTTCTGTACCACTCTGCAGATTTCCCAATAGCCTGTCAGCCATGTCAAAACCCACAGAACAGAAGCAGAAGGAAGCTATCCATAACTTTGAAGAAGAGAAAAAAAAGCATATAATAGTTTGATTTAAAAATAATATCCAGAAAATAAGACTTTTATTTCACTATCCTCACGCCTGTACCAATGGAATAGCAAATAACAATGTACCATCCAATTTATTCTGCCTGCAAAGCAAAGCTTTCAGCGCTCAGTTGTGAATGCTTGCCATGTAATCTTAATTGATGGTCCCTTAATTGATGGCTCTTCAGTCCAGGGTAGAGTGGAAACGAATTATAAACAGAAAGACATAAAGTTTCAGATGAATGGATGAAGGTGTTCTGCATTTTAATTAGATCTGACGGTTTTGATTAAAGTGAGCAATATGATGCACTGTTGGTCTTCTGTGAGAATACAACTGTTATAAAAAAATGTGGAATGAAAACATTTTGATGATTGTTTAAAGAACATAGATGCAGGCACCAAGAATGTGAAGGAAATAATCAACTACTGGAGCATTCAATCAACAATCTGAGGGATCCTTGGACATTCTGACCATTTTACCATTCAGCCCTTCAAGCCAATATTAGGAATAATATAATTTTAAATTACAAATATGCCCTGTTTTGAGTTGTTGGGATGTAGCTTTAGAAATAACTGCTTTTTGTGTCATCAACATATAGAAAGTACGATTTTAGAAATGGGACAGTAAGCATCATTATCAACTAGATGTATGAAAAGGAATGGAAATTTTATATATGTATAATGTCCAACGTGGCTGTTAAGAAAGCCCAAAGTGCTAAGTAGCAACAGTGCACAACTCCAGCCATGAGAGCACTAGATCTACAGAAAACCATATTCCTGTCCAAGGGCAAACCCAGCTTCTAATATGTCAATGTCAGGTTGAGTGAGAGAAGAAAAAAAAATCCCTGCAAGGTGTTCTCTTGCCAAACTCTGCTCACAATCAACTCTTGACATTCACTTGATTTAAATAACATTTAACATCACAAAAAAATATATTTTCCACTTTTCTAACCTTTCTGATAAAGCAATGAAGACTCCATTCATTTATGCATTTACCTTGCCATTTAAGACATGCTCTTACATTTAAATACCCAAATATCAATTAAAATATGGATTATCATCCACAGTCAATGCTTGACATGTAATCTTAATTGATGGCTCTTCAGTCCAGGGTCTATATTATTTCATTATTTGATAGATTGCATGTTTTTGTTGTTATTTTCATTGCAGTTTTCCCTCTCAAAAGCTACCTCTTGTGTTTGCTCAGACAATCTTCGGTTTTTTTTAGGATCTTCAGAAGTCACTTTCATTGGGCAGCAGAAATATTCCACAATTCATCAGAAGCCCCTTTGTGAGCCAGACAGGGAGTGAAAGTAAAGCAGATATCCGCTTATGTGCTGTCGCTTCTTCTCCTTTGACTGTTTGTTCCCTTTAATTCTCCATCTTCCTGCGGCATTCTGTCCATTCAATGGGGCCATGGAGAAAGCGGATGGCTGGACCCAATGCAGGGAAGTGACTTCACTGGCACCTTTGTTTCCCTTTGCATCCCTCAGTACACTCGATCCTCTGTGCCTTTCAAAGGCTTGTTTTCAGGTTAAATGCACCAACATTGGAGACGGCTTCTCTCAAAACGAGGAAACAGGAATCTTTTCAAGCCGAGTGAAACGTTCCTTTCGCCTGCCAGTTGTCCCGTTTCCTCCGAAATAAACAGTGGCCCTGCGTGTTCTAAATTAACCAGATTTCAATAAAACGGTTCATTTATACCAGGTCGCTCCAGATTTTTTAACAACATGCTGTGCTTATATAAGTTGGAATATCAATTCCTTCAATGGCGAGTTTTAAAATATGTGTCTTAACAAAGGTCGTTCTTTACAATTGTTAGTTCATTCTGCCGTGTTGTAGGCCTAAATGTTTAAGTTACAATCGCAGGCGATCTTTACCTCCCCTGCCAAATTCTGCTGAACAAAAGCAGCAGCCTGAAACGGTCGTAGCCATATCGATTCTGAATTCAGGTGGGTTTTTTACGCACTGACCCCGATGTGCATTGAACAGGTATATTTTAACAGGCACGTGAGGATTATATGTTTTGGGGATATTATTACTGGTTCTGTTTCTTATTGTTGATATCTCTTCCCAATTCATACAGAAAACGCTAACCTCCGATTAATGCATTAACACGGCTCTCAAGATCACTAACCAAATAGGTCCCCCGGGTTTTGGAAGACACACGAATGCAAAGGTGAATGAGTTCCCTTACACTTTTCTTTCAAGCACTGATAAAACAATTGAGCACTTTAAAAACTGTGGTTATCTATATTGACCATATATGTTTTCTTTCTTCGGATCTCCTACTAAACAAACCAAGAAAAGTCAAAACTGATTCATTTTAGTATGTACGTGTGTGTGTGTTTAGACTTTCTCGCGCGTTAGCGGTGGGGGTGACACTTGGCCGTGAGAGTGAATGTGTCGAGAGAATTGTGAGTTCTGTTTAATCAGGTCCGTCACTTTGCGTGGGTACTTGGTGACAGGGCAAGGGGCGAAGAAGCGAAATCTATAATATGGTTATTCGATCATCATCTATTTTTAACCTCCATTCTTCAACGTTGACGATAGCTGCAAATCTCAAAGATTCTCCCTCCGCGCTTTCTCACTGACCATCTACGCAATTATAGATTCTGCTGAAAGGTTGATCTGAAATGTTCGCTCTTCACGGATGTCATCTGAACCCCTGCTTCTGGCATTCTCCCCCACCTATTTTGGTTTGTCCTGCATCCACGGAATTTTCCCTGAAGAGATGGATTTTCTTGTCTTCAGCTAACATTATTTCCTCCAAGAACGTCACCTGGTCTCTTTGAGTCTCACTCAAAAAAAAAATCAAATATTCATTTCAGTCATATTTACTGCTATGCAAAATTTCAATGTGTACAGATGGAGAAGAATGTGTACAATGAAGAGATGACATTAGTTCATACATATTCAATGTAGGTTTATATAAGCAATGTCAGTCGATTTCATCATCATTAACGTCGAAAAGATGAGCTCCCTGTGTTTTCCTGTGAAACCCGATCATTTGTGCCTGTTGTAACATCGCTAACTCGAACATACGGTTTTACTTTGTTTTCCTGCGTTTCGAAGTAGAGTGACAGCGGCACGGCCAGCCGCTTTCAGTAAAGACCCCCAGTCATGAATGGGGCCTCAGGTAAACCTTAAAGGGCAGGTTGATACTCAGATATCATAGCTGACGAGGGTCTTCGACCTGAAATGCCTAATCCAGTGGTTTTCACATTCCACCTTAAGAAATCCCTATGCCATAAGTGCTCTGTGATTAGTCAGGGATTGCTTAAGGTGATATGTGAGTGGGAAGGGTGAGAATCACTGCTCTAGACCCAATTATTACTGAAATATTTTGCTTGAGAAAAATTGTCACGGCCCATTTCCTTTTGGAGTTATGAAACCGTGCACATAAAGATTCAATTAGGTACGATTTTCAAACTTTTTCTTTCCACACACATACCACTTTATGCAATCACTTACTAATCACAGAGCACCTATGGCATAGGGATTGCTTAAGGTGGAATGTGAGTTTAGGGAGGCAGTTTGAAAACCACAGGCCTAACCTGCTGAGTGTTTCCAGCATTCTCTGCTTTTACCCAGCTGCTAAATAGCTTTAAAAAGATATTTTAAACAATATTGGGAGAAGTCCAAACGACCCCAACAAATTAAAACTAAAGGTTGAAGATTCAGGGCTGAAGTCATCAGGCGGTCGATCAAACCTCTGCACATTCTAGCAGATGTGACGTGTAATGCGAAATTGGATCGTTGCCATGTAAGCAAAATAAGTATTATTCGCGGATTTTATATTTTATTAATTTAATATTTAATAAGATGGGCTTCAGAAAAGATCGACCTCGAGGGATTCTGAACGTTTTTAATCAGAAACCAACGGGAAATAAAATGTGAAATGAATGCGAATGGACGCAAGGGCAAAGAGGTCTGTGGAACAAAAACGACACAACAAGGAGAAGGGGGGGGGGTCAAAAGATCTCGCAATAGCTGAATAAACATAAATATTGTTTTCAAATTGTAAAAGAAAATAGAGATATCTTGATTTAAGAAGGGGAGGGCGCAGAGGGAGCTCTACGAGACTTCTCATTGAAAGAACTTTGTACCAATCGCGTTGATCAGCGACTGTGCCTTGGTTGTAATTGGCTTATTCTCATCCATTCCCTGTTAAATGCCTTCACTCTTTTGCCAGTGCCAGGTTTACTTCAGCTTTGACTGTCGCCAAACTCCTCAGAGACTCTCACACATTGAGCATTAAAAGAAAGCCGGTAGACCCAGCGGACCGGGTTCTTCCCTGGTGCCCGCGAGGATCGAAGGAAGCCAACTGCAAACCTGAACGAGGGGTCTGTTTGCTCAAATATTAATCATATCCCGTCCGGAGACTGACTCTGGACTTCAGACCATGAGCGAGTTGCTGAAGTCGACACCAAACGAACTGCTGGTAGTCACGTCCACCTTGTACAACATTCCTCACAAGGTCGACCCTGTGGATCGGTCACATTCGCCCGACGAGTCGCCCAGTCCCACTCCGTCCGCCAAAACCAAGAGCAAGAAGGACCTATCCGAGGACGAGCAGTTCCTACTCCGTAAGAAGATCAACAGCAGGGAGCGTAAGAGGATGCACGACCTCAACGTGGCCATGGATGCGCTCCGGGAAGTTATGCCTTACGCTCACGGGCCGTCGGTGAGGAAACTGTCCAAAATCGCCACTCTCTTGCTGGCCAGGAACTACATCCTGATGCTCACCAGCTCGCTGGAGGAGATGAAGAGGTTGATCGGCGAAATGTACGGCAGGAGCGGCTCCACGTCGCGACTTGCCCAGCTGCCGGTACTGACAGCCGGAGGCTCCCTGCTGCTCGGAGCCGCTCCTTCGCTTCTGACGCTGGGCAGCCCCAGGCACTCGTCTCCGACCATAAAATGCCCATTGACTCCGGACGATCAGGCTTGTTTCCAGCAGTGGCCCGGGTCTCCCTGCGCCTGTGCTGCCTGCAGGTTTCACTGCATCCCCTCCAGTCTCAACGCACCGAGTCTCCAGGCGAGGTTTCCCAAGTGATGCTTGAAATCACTAAACATCTTTTTTTTCCGGACATTTTTGGAATTGTTTCAAATACTGTAAAAATATTGTATGAATGAATTTAAAACAAGACGAACGAGTGAACTAGAATAATGCTATTTTCTTTACATTGTAAGCACGATTACCTGAATTTCACTGTTTATATTAATACCTAGTAGATAGATTAGGATAAGGATTTCATTTATATCAGGGCCGACGCTCCTTATTGCTTTCGGGATTAATCAAGGGATATGCAGAAAGTTCGAGTGTCTAAAACACTCAGAATACGGGCAGAAAACTATTGTATGTAGTAAGTACATCACTGTAAATGAATGAGACAAACGTTTGGATAATTTAATTTTAATTACAAGCTAATTACGTTTTAACAAAACGCCGAGCTTCTATTAACAATTGTGACGGTACTTATTGAAACTCTGTTTTATATCATCTCATTAATGCAGCACACTTAAAGAAACAGTGGACGAATTGTTATCGGTTAGTGTTTTGTTGATAAATGTTCTAATCTAATTACGAGCATTATATGTATTGTACAGTTATATATATGCAATAAATGTTTTGATATACACAGTTGGAGATGGCGTGTTACATTCGGGGTTCCCGTAGCTTCAAGCACATTGGAGCAGGACATTGATCACGTAAAGAGGCCCTCTCCCTCGAAGTGACATGTTCTACATAGGTTCATTCATTGAGGACGAATAGGTTCAGATGAGCCTCTTTGATGGTTGTGTGTGTTCAGTGCTCTCTCTTACAAGCAGGGCGACAGGGTAAATATTTTATTTCTCGAAAGAAATCAATCGAATTGACATAATGCACACAAATAAAATAATATGCTCTCAATGAGTCCCGACGTAAATAATGATTAATTTCAAACGACTATTTAAAAGCATTACTCTCTCCAATAACCACGTTGACAGTACGCAGATAATGCCCTACTAGTAAGCATTCTAATTAAATAGTCCAATGTCATTTCACATTTGGTTGGATCTAAGCATTGAGCGTTTTTCTTATTTTACCCATGATGCATATAACTTGGTGGATAAACGTATCGTATTTTACAAAATAACTGAATATTTCTCAAAACTATGAGAAGTATAAACAGCCAATATGCGGGGATTGACTGAAACCACTGCACGAGACTAGCTCACGCCAAAGCATGTAGGCGGCTGCTGGAGGATAAGAAACTGAAATGTAAGTATCCAAATGAAACTGGAGAATATCATTTAATAGGCTAGTGAATTGAAAATCTTGGTATTCAGGGGGGTTTGAACCAGATTGTTTAACGCTATTAGTTTTAGACTTGACTGGATCAAAATGTAACCTTTGCTTGGAACTGTTGGGTTTTTAATGTTTAAAACACGTAATATAAACTGAAAATCAACACTAGTTGCTTTAAGCGGAAACCAAACCTGACATGCGGTGCAAAACTTAGGGGAGGATGTTTTGGCATTTTTGGATTACAAATTCAAGGAAGGTGTATCATCAATTTACATCTGAATCAGTAAGGGTTCCTCTAATCAGGCAGGTGGACTGTTAAAGTTTTCCTTTCTTCTGGCAGCAGCCCTGCACAGCCTCTTCCGGCTGACGACGAGATTCTCACAATATTACCATTTACGAACGTTTCCTTGCGGATGTAAATCGAATTTACAATGGTATTTGTTTCAAGAATGGTGGGACTTTCAGAACGTTCTCACAATTCCTGCGAACTTTTATTTCTGATATCATCCGCAATGCAAAAAAAAATACACATGTTCAAGAAGAGTTTAAAAAAAATATTAATCATAAAACATTTTGTTTGGACAACGGTATTGAATAATGCGCATGTTAACTTTGAGATGTTCTCCTGACCGTACCTGGTTTGAAAATACTGCAAAGCATAGAGATTTTTTTCTTTCCAGATGTTATTACATCTTTTCTACATCTTATATAATTTAGGGATATCCAGGCTTCTTGATTATTTCCAATGAACGTTGCGCAATAAACGTTTCCCCAAGAGTTCGGAATCCTTAATCTCGGAGCAGAGGAAAAGTTGGCTACCACAGTATACGCAGTGGGTCACGTGGATAATACCATTCATCTACACACACGAAGATTATGTATCAACTTTAATGTTGGTCGAGAAACACGACAAACAAATATCACACGCAATAATGAATCTCACCATTTAGTGGGGCACCTTTGTGCATCAACTAATGCCGATGATAAGTTACCCAAAGCTGCATTTACACGACAGCTGCTTTTTCAGTGTTGTACCAGATTTCAGCTGTTCCGTATTAAAATGCACCACACAGACGCTGCACATTTGTTGACTTTTCTTCCTGCAAGGCACAAGCACCCACCACACTCCGCCAGTTTTCATCCAGCTGGGATTCACAATGATTAGAATCCACGTTGTTTGATTTGACTGCTAGTTTATTCTCCACTCTACAATGTAGAACATGCGTGGGACAGCACTGTGGAACAGTCAGTCCATTGGACTTCCTGCTTGGAAAATAATTGTGAAAGTAATGGTGTGGAAATCAAATCCTGCAGCTTTTGGTGTTTAATTGGGTTCACGGTTGATTTATCGCTAACTTACACGGTACAAATGCACTCGGTGATATGTCCAAGGGCCAGATCAATGTCTATCTGTCACGTGCACGGACACGAACAACACTTGACCAAACTGAGACACATCCCCGTCGTCTTAAATCCGAACAGAATACATGGTTCTCTGCTCAATTGATCTACAAACGCTGGCGCGGGGTGGGGGGGGGTTGCTCAGTAGGTTAGGCAGCATTTGTGGGTGGAAATGGTCAGTCAACGTTTCGGGTCTGGATCCTTTATCAAGACTTGCTCAAGATTCCAGCGTCTGCAGCTTTTGTGTTTCTCGATCGATCGGAAAAGTTCCGCATGAAATATCTCTTGAAATATCATACTTGCTTTTCGGAGCACCACAGTCACGAAACCCCTGAAACGCAAAATATTCAGCGAAGGTGACAAATAACGCGAGGAAGAATATTTCGCCACCTTTGCATAACAAAGGAAGTTTATAAAATAAAGAAATATTAAAATGAAAAAACCCACATAACAAGAAGCCAAAGGAACCTCAAAGGGTCCCGATCTGAAATGTTAACTGACAATTTCTCTCTGCCTGGCTCACGAAGTCCTCCAGGTTCTCATTGTTTGCTCGAACTTAAACGGTCAGCTACAATTTCTTATTGTGATCAGTCGCATTAAGAACAGGTACGAATAGAGACTGTATCATACTCTTTGTATAATTCTGCAGAATCACGTGAACTGAACGACAAATTCTATTTATTTCATTCGTGCATTGTAATAAATTGTGTGACTGGGGTTTTGTTCATTGGAATTGCATTCATTGGGGAAACGCACCTGATCAAAATTAGACACGGCATCATTTTACACAACTAAAGTTTTACTAAAGTTTCAAAACCAGACCATGCTACAATTTAAAAGCCCTTGATTGGCAGCTATCCCATGTTGACAGACATGTCTGGGAGAATAGTTTGTTCGTTAATATTCATCCAGGTAGTAAGAATCAGTGCAACAGCTCGCCCACGTAAAGGAGGGGGGGGGGGGAAATTAAAGAAAACTGGTGGGTTCATCAGAGGGAGGATATTACATATGCGCCGCGGAATTGTAAAACTCAGAGAGGGTACATGATAAGAACTAAAATAGATTATCAAATTGTAGAAACAAATCCTGCTGCGTACTTTAATTTCATCAACAAGTGTACAACAAGCCAATTGGTACGGTTTAGAAGGATATAATGACGAAGCAAGTAGACAAAGTAAAGACAAATGAAGCAGCGTCGCTATATTTTCAAAATATTGTTTATGGACATTGAGGGGCAACGTCACCTTGCACGCTCTGAGTAACAGTTTAGGAGCACACTGGATGGTTGCATTTGGAACTTGCACCCACCCGTAAGTTAATGACCTTATCTTATTCTAAACCATAAATCGACGTTGACAATCCAGCTTTCACGCGTTCTCAATTGCCAGATTGCTGCAGGATCGTTGGATATCCTAGAAATCTAACTTTATCAGCTATTTCTTTCGAAGTTATTATTGGGGGCGTGACGGAGACAAGGGGGTAGTGGGGACAGAAAATACCTTCTATATCAACGAAGGGAAACATAAATGGAAGACAACTCGACCAGTTTGATTGCAGACTTCGTCCACGTTGACGAGCTAAAATAGATCAATTCCATCAATGCATGCTTTGACACAAAATTTTTACCAATGCTTGCATCGCATGTGGAGTCAGAATATTAGAAATGTTATCATCTAAATTATTTGCAGAATTACATTTTGAAAAACACTAAATATGTGGAATAGAACATAGAAAAGTACAGCGCAGGAGTAGGCCCTTTTGCACACATGATGCCCAATTAATACGAAAATTTTGCTGCTTTCACGTGATATAGGTCCCTCCATTCCCTGCACATGGAAGTATCTATCTAGAAAACTTATGCTACTATTGTATCTGCTTCCACCATCAGGCCTGGCAGCACATTCCAGGTACCTACTCTGTTGTAAAAAAAACCTGTCCTTCACCTCCTTTAACCTCACCCACCCCCACCTTGAACGTATCTCCTCTAGTATGCAACATTTTAACCTGGAAAAAGATTCTGATTGTCTACCTTATTAATGCCTCTCATAATTTTTTTAAGTTCTATTAGGCCACCCCTCAACCTCTGATACTCCTGAGAAAACTGCCCAAGTCTGTCTAACCTCTGCTGGTAAATCTCTTCTGTACCCTTTCCTAAGCCTCCATATCCTTTCTGTAATAGGGCGACCACAACTGTGCACCATTCAAAATGTAGCTGAACCAAACCAGAGTTTTATATAGCTGCAATATGAGTTTTATACTCAATACCCTACCCAATGAAGGTAAGCATGCCATATGGCTTCTTTACCACCCAGTCTACTTCCATGACCACTTTGATGAATTTATGGACCGGAACCCTGAGATCCCTCTGCACATTAAGGCTTTTAAGATTCCTACTGTTAACTGTATACATTTCCTTACATTTGACTTTTCAAAGTGCAACACCTCAAACTTGTCTGGATTAAACTCTATTGGCCATTTCTCTGCCTATATCAGTAACTGTCTATATCTTTTTGTATCCTTTGATAGTCCTTTCCACCATTCAAAGGTCCAGCAATTTTAGTGTTATCTCCCAAATTACTAACCATCCATTACATACATAGAGTTATCTTCTTTCTTTGGCTTGGCTTCGCGGACGAAGATTTATGGAGGGGGTAAAAAGTCCACGTCAGCTGCAGGCTCGTTTGTGGCTGACAAGTCCGATGCGGGACAGGCAGACACGGTTGCAGCGGTTGCAGGGGAAAATTGGTTGGTTGGGGTTGGGTGTTGGGTTTTTCCTCCTTTGCCTTTTGTCAGTGAGGTGGGCTCTGCGGTCTTCTTCAAAGGAGGTTGCTGCCCGCCAAACTGTGAGGCGCCAAGATGCACGGTTTGAGGCGTTATCAGCCCACTGGCGGTGGTCAATGTGGCAGGCACCAAGAGATTTCTTTAGGCAGTCCTTGTACCTTTTCTTTGGTGCACCTCTGTCACAGTGGCCAGTGGAGAGCTCGCCATATAACACGATCTTGGGAAGGTGATGGTCCTCCATTCTGGAGACGTGACCCATCCAGCGCAGCTGGATCTTCAGCAGCGTGGACTCGATGCTGTCGACCTCTGCCATCTCGAGTACCATTTCATCAGATGCAAGGATCGACAATGAGATAGACAACAGACTCGCCAAGGCAAATAGCGCCTTTGGAAGACTACACAAAAGAGTCTGGAAAAACAACCAACTGAAAAACCTCACAAAGATAAGCGTATACAGAGCCGTTGTCATACCCACACTCCTGTTCGGCTCCGAATCATGGGTCCTCTACCGGCATCACCTACGGCTCCTAGAACGCTTCCACCAGCGTTGTCTCCGCTCCATCCTCAACATCCATTGGAGCGCTTTCATCCCTAACATAGAGTTATATATATTATGTATGTAGTTATTTGTTTGTGCAACCTATCTTCATAAAACCCCATGATTATATCTTTTAATATAAAGAGTTCTAACTTCTAAGAACGTAAGAAGCAAAAGAGTGAGTTGGCTATATAGCCCCCTGACCCCTGCTCTATCATTAATCAGGCCATGAATGATCTGATCTTTGGTTTCAGAGACTCTCTTGCTTTATTCGTGTCATCTCTGATTTCCATGTAATCCAATAATATCTCTCAACCTTGAATAATCTGAGGGATTAAGGTTCCACATACTCTGGGGTAGAGAATTCTGAGGATTCACATAATAGTCCTTCATATTTCCTGGTTTGAATTTCACATCTCAATCTCTTTTGTACCTTCCTCGATCCTTCCTACAAAAGCATTAAGAAATAAAAGTAGAAAAAAGTAATTTTGTGCCAGCTTTGTTATTCAATAAGAACATGGCTGATCTTCCATTTCAGTGCCACTAGTCTGTTCTAAATCCCTTCTTCTTGATTCACTTATCATCCAAAAATATTTAAATTTCTGTCTTGAATGTACTCTGCAACTGTGCCTCCATGGCTCTCCTGGATAGATAATTTCAAACATTCATTACCCTTTTGGTGAAGACATGTATTCTCAATCTTAAGTTGCCACCTACTTATTTTGAGACTGTGAGCCTCTGGTTTGAGGCCCCCAGCCAAAGAAAATATTGTCTACTCCTTTATACAGTCAAAGTCTTTGAGAAGAATGAGATCACCTCTTGTCATTTTAAATTCTAGACACACTATTTTAATCTCTTCTTATTGGACAATGCATTCCCACCAGTCCCAGGGTCAATCATTAAACTTTCAGCACATTGCTTCAAATGTAATGTGGAGATCTGAACTCTATAAAATGTTCCAAGTTGGTCAGCGGGGTTAGCATAGCAGTTAGTGGACCACTATTACGGCGCCAGTGACCCAGGTTTAAATCTGCCACTGTCTGTAAGGAGTTTGTACATTCTCCCCAAGTCTGCATGGGTTTCCTCTGGGTGCTCCAGTTTCCTCCCACCTTTCAAAACATACAGGTAAGTCAATTGGAATATTTGGGTATCATGGGCTCATGGGTCAGAAAGGCCTGTCTGTCTAAATTATCGTATTTTTTGATGTATAAGTTGACCTTCAGATAAGTCGGGTCCCCATTTTCAGCCTCATTTCCATGGTTTTATCATATATCAGTTGTATAAATTGACTCCCCCCCCAAAGAAATCACAGTGACTGAGCTGTTGGGCTTGCTGGAAGGTGGGTATTATCACGGAGCCTGCAGCAAAATGATGAAAGTATGAAGAGAGTTTTAAGTTAAAAGTAATAGGAGTGGCCAAGAAATCCAGCAACTGAGCTGTTGCGAGGACATCTATAGTGCGGTGTCTCTAGTGCAATGGAGGGTACAGAGGATGATTTATGTTGGGACACTGACGACGAAGCAGAATCGCCAGATTCAGACTGGGTCCCTTATGATGACAGTGTAAACAGTGCTTGCCGAGGTTTTTTGCCTCAGATGGTGATAGCGATTTTGGGGGATTTTAAATGTATTTCTAATATACCGGCAGCTTGAAAATTTGTTGTAGGTTAGATTCTTTTTTGGTGCTTCAAGGATCGCCTTATACGCTGAATCTACATTGAGCAGTTTTTTTTTAGTTGAATTTGTCTCATTTTTAAAATCTGGCATATAAGGTGATCCTTGATTTTTGAGGGTTTCAAGGTTCAACATATGCCAAAAATATACTGTAAATTAAATGAAAATAAAATTAAAGTTAAATTAAAATTAAATCAAAACTATTTTTCAACTAAACGTTTTTCTTTACATTTGAATTCTATCTGGCCAAAATAAAGCAAATACTTTAGCTTTATCGTGTGCAGTCTTATATCATTCTTTATTAACTAGGGCTCATTAAGATATTCCACTTCATCTAATTACTTATTTTCCAAGGAGTATGCGACTTTTTGCAAAATGCACATCGAAGGTATAGGTATATATTGAAATTCATTCAATGTGTCTATTTTGCTATTGCTAGATGTAATATAATTAGATGTTTAATTTCATAGTTAGCTGATTGAATTGATCTCCCTTAAGATTTTTCTGGTTGTACTTCATTACCAATGTTTGACTTGGAACAAACTGTGCCTCAAGACAACACTAATGGTATAATTGGGGCTACTCACTTAACAAGCTCAGGTATATTTCTTTACAGTTCAATGACTGAAATTGAACTTTCAATGAAAGTTGTTGGGCACCAGACATTTCAACTTCCATGCCCTTGTGCAGCTTAGCTTTAATCTGCAAGAACAGTGACACAGAGGGCAGTGGTTTACAGAGACACAGGGGGCTGTGGTTTACAGTGACACAGAGGGCTGTGGTTTTCAGAGACACAGAGAGCTGTGGTTTACAGAGACACAGAGAGCTGTGGTTTACAGTGACACAGAGGGCTGTGGTTTACAGAGACACAGAGAGCTGTGGTTTACAGTGACACAGAGGGCTGTGGTTTACAGAGTCTCCTGTTTTTTTTGGCATCTTGCTGTTCAGGTTATCACCGTGGTGACACAAACACATTCTCTCTGCTTTACCACATGCTTCCTTTACAGAGAAGGCAGTCATCTGAAAAGAAGCCTGGAGACAGCCTTGATTAATTTCACACTATATCAGGAGTACAATACTGGTGGAAAAAAATTACAGTTCTGAATACACAAGCGGGAAGCTTTCATCCTCTGTTATTTTTGACTGTGGAAAATGAAAACATAAAGGCGTACCACAGTTTAATTCTCATTCATTGACAGGACCTACAGTAAATCAGAGCATCCTGGCACTGTCTTAACTTTCAGCGGCTCAGCTGCTTTCATGTGCAGCCCATGTGAGTTCAGTGGGCGGTTTACTGATGGCTTGGTTTATAAATAGCTACATAGAACAACTTACACTACCTGCACATGTTAAAGCGATTGTACTGCAAGGCATTTCACTAAACATTTAACATTTGTAGCTTTGCAAGTCTTATATTTGGATAGACTGATACCATCCATATATATTACATATTATTTATAGAGGAGTAACATCCACAAATTAAACAGAACATTTGTTAATTTTAGTTTAAACCCCATTCATTCTATGGTGAACTTGTGGGGAATAACTATTAATTATTTACTAACCACTTTCATCACCTTAATTTCAATACCTGCCTTTACATTTATTGTTGACATTTTGAAGCCAATACCTAATTGAAAATTTAATAACTTACATCAGCAAAGCTAATGTGAGTTTTTGCCTCTTTACTTAGAATTCTAAAGTGCATTTCCCACACATCTGTCCTCTTTCTCTGTCCCCGCCCCGACATAACAGTGATAGAGTTCCCCACATCCTCACCTACCACTCCACTCACCTCTGCAATCAACTCATTATTCTCCACAATTTCCGTCACCTCCAACAGGATCTCACCAGCAGATTAATCTTTCCCTCTCTATCCTCTCTGCTTTCTGCAGGAATTTCTCTCAACTACTCCATTTTCTACTTTTTCTCTTCCCACTAATTGCTCTTACTACGATTCAGGGACACAAACAATCCTTCCAAGTGAATCTGTAGAGGTCATTCATTGCATTTAGTTCTCCTGGAATGGCCTTCTCTACATTGGGGAGACTGGACACAGACTGGGAGACCACTTTTGCTTTGCCCATTACAACAGCCAGGATCTCACAGTGGTCAGCCTTTTTAATTGCGATTCCCATTCCCATGCCGACATGTCTACTAATGGTCTACTCTACTGCCAAGTTGAGGCCACATGCAAATTAGAAGAATGACACCTCATATTCTCCAACCAGACTGCATCAATGTTGACCTCCTATTTCTAGTAACCTCCCCACTTGTTTTTGTAAACATCCACCCCTATCCCCCTCACTCACACCCTTGTCTTCACAAACCTCTCTGACCTCTTTTGTCCTCTTTTCCTTCTCTGTTCCTTCCCTTACTCTCTCTAACTGCCCATCACTAGTGGCATAACTGGAGAGGTGTTTGGGGATCGATCCAAAGTGGTGCCTCACCCCCCCCACCCGCGGTCTTATGCCACCCCCCCCCACCTGCCACCACCACACCCCTGGTCTGACTGCCACCGCTACCTGGTCTGATCCTGCTGCCAATTCCCAATTTCCCCCACCCGCCCCATTCTGACAACAATGCCATCACCCACCCCTGGCCTGCTGCTGCCACCACAACCTCTGTGCCCCCTCCCCCCCTCCCAGTCTGACACCTCTGTCACCGCTTCCCCCAAAAAAATCAATGTGTCTGCCATTCAACCACTGACTCTCCATCTAGTATGTGTCAAGGTGCCTTTTTTTACGTGCTTGCTCCCCCTAACTTTAGAAATGGGCTAATCCCCTGCCCATCATCCACATCTTCTTTCCTCTAGCTTCCCACCCCCTTTCCTTCATTCCCTTTGCTATCCTTCATTCCCTTTGCTATCCTTCTATCAGTGTGCATCCTCCTCAACCCTCTCCTTCCTTCTATCACCTCTGAGCTTCTTTCTTTTTCCCCATTTCTTCCTCCTCCCCACCTGCATTAAGCTATCACCTACCAGCTCCCCTCCACCTGCCTTTTTATTCGGGCTTCTGCCCTTTTCCTTGCTAGTGAAGTGTTATGGCCTGAAAAGTTGATTGCCTATTGCCTTCCATGGATGTCGCCTCACCCATTGAGTTCCACCAACATTTTGTGTGTTGCTCCAGTTTTCCAGCATCGGCAGCCATTCTTGTTTGCCACTGATATCCACACTGATGCATTTCACACCAGTGTATAAGTCACCTCTAAATGTTTAAACCCATTTACACTAATTTCAAGAAAACCTATGTACACACTGGATTTTAAAATAGGTTACGTGTGGCTGCCTTTTGTTGTATTATGAGCATAAAGCACCTTCAGCCCATAAATCTGTGCTGAATATGAGGTCCAAATCAAACTTAAACTCTGTGGCTTGTATATGACAGATGTCCCTCCATCATATTCATCTATCTATCTATCTCCTAACCTTTTGACTCCGACCATTTTTAACCTTTCATAATATATAATCCGGACTGGGTCCTTCGGTAAACTACACTACAAACACCAGAGTGAACCAGCTGGTGTTTGGGTAGAAAATCAGTCCCAGAAATTGGGGAAACGGAGTCTGTGCGCTTGTTGGTAGTCCCTGAAAACCGATTCACAGAGTCCAAAGGATTAAAGGCTACTATGGTATCTGCCTCCACCATTACTTCTGGTAGCCTGTTCCAGGCTCTGCGTAAAATGGAATAATTTTTCCAAGTAAGGTCTTCAGACAGTTTTTATTGATGTTTTCAGAAAAATTCAATAAGATTAATGCAACAGAGATTGGAACAAGGGAGAAGAGAGGAAGTTGCTACAAAGAAAGTGAGTTGTTCGCACGTTTTAGCTCAAAAAACAATCCTCAAAACAAAAGCCAGTAGATGCTGGAATCTTTCACAAACTGGATGAAGTCAGCAAGCCAAACAGCATCTGTGGATGAAAAAATAAATGTATGTCTATGCATCAGGACTTTTGCTGTCTGATCTTGATCTGCTGAGGTCTTTGAGCAAAAAAATCCACAACCTCCTTGGTATGGAAAATGATGCTGGTGGGTTAAGGTTGGGAAATGGAAGAAGGAGTAAGTCAGGATGAAGGAATGAAGGGAGAGGATCAAAGGGAAGGGTTAGAATAAAGTTTCTATTTTAAAGTGTGACTTATGTATGCTGTATCATTGACCTATTTTACCAAGTGTCTTTGTATCAAAGTTCATATTTATGGTCAGTGTATATACATGACATCATATATAACCCCAAGATTCTTTTTGCTGCAGGCAAAGTAGAATAATCACTTATTGGTAGAGCAAAAGGCTGTACTCATAATGAAATGTATACATGTAAACCAGTGGTTTTCAAACTGCCCCCCTAAACTCACATTTCCTATGCCATAAGTGTTCTGTGATTGGTTGGGGATTGCTTCATGTGGTGTGTGAGTGGGAAGGGAAGGTGAAGAACCACTGCTCTAGACCCATTGTTACTTAAATATTTTGCTTGAGAAAAATTGCCATCGCCCATTTCCTTTGGAGTTATGAAACCGTGCACATAAGAGTCAATTAGGTATGATTAAAACAGTGGTTTTCAAACCTTTCTCTTTCCACTCACATACCACCTTAAGCAATCCCTTATTAATCACAGATCATAGGGATTGCTTAAGGTGGAATGTGAGTTTAGGGGGGGTAGTTTGAAAACCACTAATGTAAACAAATCAAGAAATGTAAACAAACTGATTGCAATACAGAACAAAAAAAATAGTGCAAAAGTTAAAGCCCTTAAATGAGTCTCTGATTGAATTTGTTGTTGCGGTATGATTATTTCATTACACTTAAGCTAGTATAAGGAAGATTATAGTCAGTTATAAGACTTTTGAATTAGTGCAAAGATACGTAGCTACAGTTTGTTCCAGTGCTCATTTGTCTTCACAACTACAATCGTCCAAGCTCTGCTGCTGAGAGCGTATGCGAATATCATTCCCACAGGTCCATTTGGTCAAGTGTCAAAATAACAAAATACAGCTTTTCTGGTGAAAACACAATTTGTGGCATTGCAAAGAGGAGAAGTTACTTTCTGGCCAAAGGTATCTTAACCCCCAGCCCTATAATTTTAGAGCACAAGGCATGAATGACCTGCTTCGACACTGACCCACTTTAATCATACTAGAGCTGTTGAACATTGAAAGGCTACTCTCAGGCCACCACAATGATTGTTTATGGACTATATTGTTAGCTGTAGTGCTATTTGACCTAAGGCTCTGTTCTGACACAAGCAATGGGAACAGGGCAAGCACAAAGAAACCATGGAGTGGTCACTGGGGGAGACAAGACTTGCTAGTTTTCACAGTAGAAGTAAACTTGTATTTCATCCTGAGAAGCAGCTGAAATCTTGAATTATTTATTAAAACAATTTAAATTGAAATAAATAGCATAGTTACATAATTTTCCCACACTGAGGGAAATTAGCATGGCTTTTCTTTTAAAAAACCTCTTATTTAAATGGATAGTAAACTGACTAACTTTAAAATCCTTTATATCAGACCCTAATCACAAATTAATCTTTCAATTCTTTGTTTTGCACACTTTTTGACTTACCCTTCTATATGCTTCCTTGTTCCTCTATCTTCTAATACATTTGCCTTGAAATTAGAGTTCACCCTGTTTTGGTGTGCTATGAACATTCGCTGCTATATTGGTTCACTGGAAGGATAAACAAACCAATATCACCATCATCTCCCAGGTCAACAGCACGAGGTCTAAGGCCCTGAAACGGACACTCCATTAAGTGCTCTGTCACGGGAGGAAAATTGTTCAAGGATGTGCTGAAATCTTCCATCTCATTGCCATGTTGATTGCTGGGAAGCGAGTCAGCATTTAAAGAACTTTCTCTTCGGCAACCTCAATGTTGATGTCCTGATTTTAGAAGTTTTGGTTTCAGAAAGGACTTTGCATTAGCTGGGCAGAAACATTTATTGATACATCCTGTATTTCATGTATTAGCTATGATCAGCATAAAGCTCAAATAAGAGTATGGATCCCTTTCCTAATGTGTCCGCATCTTTGTTTTACAGAGGGAAATCATTTTGTTATCGTCTGCAGTTATGTCATTTTCTAAATTATAATTTGACAGATCAATCCTTATACAACCATTTATGGCATGTGAGGTTAGATAAGATTTACATTTCTTCCAAGTAATGGGTTCAGTTAAAGCAGAATTACTTTGTACTTGGAGTACCGCACTTGCTTTTCAGACATTAATCAATGTATCAGCTATGGTTAGGCAACACAAAGGCCACCATGAAGGTGAGAGAAAGTACATTCTACCCTGCATGTATGAACACCTACCTATCTTCAATATTACTTTATTGTCATGTAATACCACAGAAATATATATTACATAAAATTGCCTTTTGCCTGCCGTAAGGCAGAGTTGCCATTAGTGTCTCTTGATGCCCCTTGCAGTACGAGAGAAAGAATTTGTGTATTGAACTGATGTATTGAGTTTCACGCAGCAAGTGGTCCCAAGCCATTTCTGGTTGCAGATTTTTGTGCTTTACTATTGCACCAGCATTGTGTTTTCACTTCAACCACAGTGTCTACAGATTTTCATGTTTGATAGTTGCAGGGCAGACTGTTGCATAAGCGATTGCTCTATACAGGTTGTAAGCGATTATTACGGGCCCTCTAGTGAAGTATATAACATTATGATAATCATTGAAAAGGTATAATGGGAGAAGCAGACCTTATAATTGTCTTCTCATTTCTGCTCCCATTTTCTTTTGAGAGTCAGTAATAGAGGTTTAAGTGTCTTCCAGAAGCTCCCATTTCTGCAGGCTGTGGAAGTAACGTGCACTGGATGATCTACGATGTCAAAAGTGTGCAACTATTGCCAGGTAATTGTCAGGTTAATTGTCAGGAAATGGACAGGCTAACTAGGTTAGCCACTAATGAATGCTGAACTCACCATTAGCACAATATAATGTTCACAATGAAGGCTTTTAAACGGGTATACAAATGGATCCCATTTTTAGGCTGCTAAGTTCGAAGTTCTTGTCCTTATGTGCAAAGTTCACCACCTATCACCAAACTACCACTTCCAATGTCAGGTTCCCAGTAGTTCCTAGTGGATTTGATCCCATTTTGTCTTTCTGACTGTTAAACTCCTTTTTTGCCTTATTTCAATGTTGTAGAAATCCTTCACCTAAAGTCTGTTACCTTACTTCCTGTATCTTACAAGACAATGTTAATATCCTGATTTCATTAGCTGGGAAGAATCATTTATTGTACTAGTTTTTCATGTACTAGTAATGATCAGCATAAAGCTCAAGAAAAGAGTGTGGATCACCTCCCCAATTGTCTATATCTTTGTTGGACAGAGGCCAATAATGTTGTTATCATCTGCAGCGATGTCATTTTTATAAAATATCATTCTTTATGCAACCATTTATGGCATGTGAGGTCAAGTAAGACTTAGATTACAGAAGTGGGTTCAGTTGAACCAATATTATTTTGTAGCTGGGGTACTACACCTGCTTCTCAGTCATTAATCAAGGCAATGCCAGAATCCCCTTCAACTATTGTTAGTAATGTGATTCAAAACTATAGTATAGATATGTAGGTCATGGCCCAAAAAAAAAGTGCTGCGCCTTTTAACTTTCCTAAGTCAGGTTATTTTCTTCATGTTGTTATCCATTGTAGCATCACTTCATGTTAAATTAATACAAATAGATGGTTCCTTTCGTCAATTCTTTTGCTCACCTGAGACCAAATTCTAGAATAGAGGGAAAAATGCATCTTTTCCACGTTAAAAGGTTTTATCATGAGAAAAATGCACTCATGAGTTCAGAGCATTTCCTGTAAGGATAAGGTAGAAACAGTGAGCAGAAAGGTTCTTCAGCCATGGCCAATCTTGACTGTGGCCTCCTTGTATTGCCATCTTAATTTTGGGGCATCTCATTGAGCCTGCTTGCACTTTACAGCATTCATGTCAAGTAATTGTGCCCTTCCCCATCCACTCAGGCCAGGCTGTGGCACATTACTATGTAGGATGAAAAGGGAGGAGCAAGAACATCTTAAATAACTTACAAAGGTGGCTCATTTGATCACATTGACATGACTATGCCAAAAGGGCTCTAGGAATGTATAAACTGAAGAATGTGATTTGTATTTCACTCATATTGACTACAGACCAAGCTGTTCTGCCATTTACTGATAAAGATTTTTTTTTACAAAAGAAGCAAAAATAAATACTTGGATATATTGCTTTCGATAATCTCAGGATGTTTCAAACCTTTTTACAATCAATTAAGAGGATGATGCTTTCTTATTTGAAACACCATTCGCTAATGTGATACTCAGAGTGCTGCAGCCAATCTGCTCACAGCAAGGTCTCACAATCATTCAAAGCCTGATTTTATTTTTGTATCCATCTGAGCAGCCTTGGGTTAGAACCAAAAAGTATAACATACGAATCTGCCAAAACTACACCGATGCTGTGTGACCTGCTGAGTTGCTCCAATGCTTCAGTGGTTCTAATGCTATCCCAGCATCTGCAGATTTGACTGCTTAAGTTAAGATAACTATTCAGCAAATACTTTAAAATATTTTCAGGAAAAAAACCCAAAATGTAAGCTTATTCTATTAAAACATTAAACATATATAAAGTGCTTAATCTTTTCTCATCTTAAAATGTATAAAGGAGTAATATAGAACAAACACTTATTGCATTACTGTAAAACAATGCTGAGCCCTTCAAGATCATATTCCTTAGACAGCGAAACAAGATTTATGAAAGAGAAAAATCAACGGCATCTTCAAGTGCTTTTTCTTAAAATGTTCATTGATATCACCAAGCATAAACCCAATGCTGGAGAAAGTCAGCAGGTCAAACACTGTCCTTTATATAAAGATACAGAACAAATGTTTTGGTACCTTGTCTGAAATGTTTGTTATGTTCCTTTATCTTTGCTGTATAAAGGACACTGTTTGACCTGCTGAGTTTCTCCAGCGTTTTGTTTTTACTTCACTCCCGGTGTCTACAGACTTTCATGTTTTACTTCAGTTTTTAGAGTATGCCAATCATGTACAGAATTAATTCCTAAATTATATTATATTGTTCTGCAAATCCATGGGAAACCACAGCCAAAATACTGATCTTTATGAGGCTGTGGATCAGATATTATTAAATGAGGCAGGTAACTTCATCTTGTGTTCAACAGCGATAACATTGCTCCCTCTGCCCCCTCCTGGTTCTGACACACAGTAACAATGTCCATTATGCTCAATATTTAACACATTTTCATTAATACTGTGTTATACTGGGGAAAAAAATGAAAGCTGTTCCTTCTCCAGGAATCAATATTATCAAACTTAATTAGCTTTGTCTTTTCCGTGGGCAGGTCACAGGGACAACAGATGTTAAAACTGCAGATTAATAAACTATGTGAATTTAACATAGGATTAAGTTTTGGTTAAGAGCTTCTTTCTCCATCCAGTTCGCATGTATGATGTGCCTGCTAATTTAGCATTCACTGTAACTTCCAATATAGCTGATAAATAGAATATAAATTACTCAATTAAATATGTTACTTTATTAATGCCTTCATATTAGTAATAATCAAAATTAAATTAATTTTAAAAATTAGACATACATCTTAGTAACAGGCCCACAAGCCCATGCTGCCCCAAATACTCCAATCAACCTACGCAGCTGTTTTGAAGGGTGGGAGCGAAACCAGAGCACCCGGGCAAAACCCATGCAGATATGGAGAGAACATACAAACTCCTTACAGACAGTGCCAGATTCAAACGTGGGTCATTGATGCTGTACTAATATTGTACTAACTGCCATGCCTACCATGCCACACTAATATTGAGTTCCTGTGCAATTCTACTTGACTCAAGCCCAAAAGGACTGAACTATTTGGTGTAACATTTGGTTCAGTTCAGAGTAGGTATATATTCTGAACTTTATTCAGTTCTTTATTCATTTCCAGATATTACAGGCTGTGAATGGTGCACTCAAGATTATGGTCTGGTCAGGGCAGAATTGGAAAAAATTGGAAATGTTTAGGTTTGGGTTAGTTGGATTGGCTGTAATGAGTTCAGGTTCAACTTTCACTTCACTGTTCCAACCAATCAGACATATTAACAGATGCACCATTCATTGCAATTAGGGGTAAATAATGAATTTCTCTTTAACTTTTATATCACAAATCATTTAATATTGAATGCATAATCAATAATTCATCAACAATATTATAACATTGAAAATTCTTATGGCTATGGACAGAGTACTGGATGAGAATTGGTTGTGAAACTTTTCAAGATTTAATATCTTAGCTCATCATGAAAAAGGCCCTTCTCTTTATGTACATGGAAAGTGCTGTGACCCCCCCAATGGAACTTTTATCTGGTGGGTTTGACTTCTAAAGAGGAGGAAAGAATGTCCAAGAGCAAATAATAACCTGATTCTGTTTCCATTTATCATTAAAATTGAATTAAAGCCTAAATTTATGAAAGCTTATAATGCACAACTATAACAAATCAGATAATAGTCATCAAATGGAATATAAAATATTTATTATAAATAGGCATTTTTAGCTTGCAGAAAATACATTTGACCCAATCAAATCAGCTTCCTTAAAATATATGGCAACTGTGATATGCAGAGGAACTGAAGCATATTAATTTGGTAATATTTCTTCTGGAGTTATCAGATGCGTTATCAGATTCTAATGTTTGATTCCTGTTTATTCCTGCTTATTACACAATGTTAGCGGATTCTAATGTTTTACCCAAATAGCTAAACATGCGTTCATATGTCCATAAAGTGCAGAAAATTTAGCCAAGTGGTTAAGACAAAAAAAGAATGTTCACAACACACTTTTTTAATGTATAGTTGGTTGGAGAATGGTTGCAATTAATAATAATTATCAATTAATTGGGAATTCCACACTGAGTAGTTGCATATAAAGCAATTATCAGCCATCAAGGATCAGAATAATAAATGTATTTGGTGTATATCGGGAACATTATATGCTGGATTTTAAAAAAGACCAGAGTTTTGGTGGATATTAAGTAAGATTAAGGACCTCTGAAACAGCTATAATTTATGATAACATCTTCAGGATAAATGAGGAATGTGCAATCTACCACAACATTTACATATAGCTGTTTCAACTTGTCTTACTGTTATAGATTAATACATTTTCTACAAATGTTGTAGGAACTTGTTGGTTACAAAATATGGAATTCATATTCTTCATCATTTTCACAGAGCCTCCCAGTTGCTTCAGGAGGGTTTAATGCTGCAAATCCCCAAAGCTTTATTCCAACAAATGTTTATCGCTTTTGTTGCTGTAGTTATGTTCTGAATTGAGCTGCTTGTTATTCAGGTGGGATGGCCTGGGCATGAACTGTGCTAATCAGAAAACAAACTGCAGTGAAACACAGTGTCACAGACATTTGCCGAGTCCTTCTTCTGACCTTTGTTAACTAGCTGGGTATAATAGCTCAGTTGCAGGTTCATCTTCTGGATTTTTGCACCTTCCACAGTTACCAGACATCTGTGTAAAACCCCCATGTTGGACACAAGGGTCAACAGTGTGCATCAATTCAACGTGGGAAGTCCTACTGAGGAAGTACCAAGCCATAAATTTCACTCAACAAGAGCAAGCTATCAAACTGAGGCAGCTCCCAAGTTATTAATCACAATGTTGAATTTGTGTACTGCTGTTTAGGACTTCCATCTTACGAAAGAGAAATGAACACATCAGACATAATCAGGCTTATTTCCATTATAAAGTGAATGATTACAATCGGCTTAAATATTATCAAACTTAATTAGCTCCGTCTTTTCCATGGGCAGGTAACAGGGATAGAGATGTTTAAAACTACAGATTAATAAGATATGTGAATTCTGTGTTATACTTAACTTTTGGAAGAATTTGACAAGTTTACGATAAATTAGTTATGAAGAAGGTTATGCAGATAATAATAATAACCAAGAAAAATATAAGGAACTATAAAGAAAAGTAGATCGTTACATGGGTTTAAAGTGAGAAATTTATGATATAACAGTTACGTCGGGTATCAACACCAGTTTACTGACATCTCTCTGCACTCAGAGTAGATTTGCTTTACAGAATATGTTATTGCTTGCTTTTGTTCCAAAATGCTTACAACTTATTTAAAACAGCTGACAGAGTTTTAAAAAAACTCTGTGATTAAACTCTGTGACAAAAAAAATAAAGTTCAACTCTTGAGTGCAATGTCACAATTTGTAAATATCACAGCAATCAACTGGCATTTGTTCCAGAGTACTTCTGATTTGCATAGTATTCTATGAATCCTTATCAAAATTATTGGACATTTTTGGACCATCAAAAGTGGAAATCTTCACATGATCTGACAAAAATAAAATGTCGCACTATGTTGCTTTTTTCATTAAAAATAAACTCGCAATAGATTATCTTCAGGCCATTTACTTTAATTAGAAAAATTCCAGTTCTTCACAGATTTGAAGATATTTGTGAAAATGTTATTAATGACTAAAGGTCTGAAAATATTTGTGATTCCTTGTATTTACAGTTAAAAATTCAAGTGGCTTCTTTCTCCAGCATCAACAGTTGATCAGGATTTGTGTGGGAGAAATCCTGTCTCAATAATTTAATTGAGTTTTTGGAGGAGGTAACTCAATTGATGAGGCCAGGGCAATAGACATTTTCTGATTGGACTTTGTAAAGCACGACAAATTTCCACACGGTAGAAGTTGAAGGCACATAGGATCCAAGCTGAGTCACCTAACTGATGATAGGAGGCAGAGGGTACCAGTAGAATGATATCTTTCTGATTGGACATCTGTGCAAGGTTCTCTGTTGTAAACCATGTTGTTTGCAATATATGTTAATGCCTTGGATGTGAACATATGGTGATTTTACAGACGGCACAAAAATTGGAGGTGCTATGCATAAGGGGGTGGGTTATTCAAGGCAACAGCAGGATATAGATGTGATGGAAAGATGGTCAGAGCATTTGCAAATGAAGTTTAATATCAACAAGAGTGAGGTGATTCATTTTGGAAATTCAAACAAGATAGGAATATGCAGTGAATGGTAGAATACTGAAGAATATTAGTGAACAGAGAGTCCTTGGGTTCAAGTCCACAGCATAGAGAGATGAAGTAAGCATATTGCTTACTTGCATTCATTGGTTGGGGCATCAAATATAAAAGTAGGGACCTTTTGTGCAACTTTAAAAAAGACTGGTCCCACTATTTTTGGAGTATTGTGTGCAGATTTGATCTCCACACTATGGGAAGAATGTAATCACGTTGAAGAGAATGCACCAGGATATTACTTGGATTGGTGGACTTTGGTAGATATGCTGTGTTTGTTTTTCTCTGAAATTAAGAGGTTGAAAGGTGACTTAATGAAGGTATGTACAATGACAAGAAGCATATAAAGGACAGATAATTATAATCTTTTACCCATGGTTGGTGTATCAAAAACAAGAGGGCATTGGTTTAAGGTGAGAGGAAAGGGCATTTGAGGGGAAGGTTTATTTTTCCACCATGCAGTTGAGATCTAGAACTTATTGCCGGATGAGGTGGCAGTCAGATACAATCACTATATTTCAGCAGGCTTTTAATTAGGCACTGTGTAGAAGGATACTGTCCTCACATGGGACCATTTATGTTAGTGTTGATTAGCAAAAAGGTCAGCATGGATGTAATGGGCTGAAGGACACATTTCTACGCTGTACGAGTTTATGACTCGAGGACTCACATTCTTTTCCTACAGTATATTTTACTTTGCAACCAATCCCATCACTGATGAGCTCCATTCTTTTGGACATTTGTTCAGCCCGATTCAGTTCAATACACTGAGTTCAAAACCTTGCATGGCTCCATTGTTCATTTCCATGTAACCTCTTCTAACCATTCAACCTCTAAACCCTGTGCACTATTACAATTACAAATGGGCCCCAGTAACATGAATCCCCTCTTGAAACTTCTCTGCTTCCTCACTCCACTTACACCACTTAAAATATAGACTTCAAACCTATGTCCTTGCAGAGGTTTTTCACTTTATATATCCTCTGTGGCTCAGTATCAATCTTTGATAGATAACATACCTGGAAGAACCTTTGGATATTTAACAACATTAATGGTGTTGTTGCT